>NC_091743.1:53198478-53530978 GCF_043380555.1 Nothobranchius furzeri | reverse complement strand
AACTGTTGAACTATTCCTACTAAAATAACAGGTGTTTAGACATTTTACCTGTCCAATTTTTTTAGACAGTGTTCACAGATTTGAGTTTTCTGCTATTTAGGATTAGTTTTCTTGATTCTTCACTTACTTTTTGTGCTTTTTTGCTTCTTTGTGGATTTTGCTTTCACATATTTCACTACATTCAGCTCATTTAACAGTTTAGCTTAGTTTCAGCTTACTTCAGCTATTCAACAACTTCAGCAATCCGTTTCTGAATTCGGCTTATGCTACTCATTTCACAGTTCAACTAAAAATTAAACTGTTAAACTAGTCCTACTCAAACAACAAGTGTTTAGACCTTTTTGCTGTCCAGATTTTCAAATAATGTTCAGATTTCAGTTTTCTGCTGTTTAGGATTGATTTGTCCGGTCTTCACTTTTTGTGCTTTATTTACATTTTGGTGCTTTTTGCTTCTAAATCTTTCAAAACATTCAGCTCTTTTTAACAGTTTTGCTTAGTTTCAGCTTCAGCAAATAGTTTCTGAATTCAGCATTTGATGCTAATTTCACAGTTCAGCTAAATGTAAAAATTAAACTGTTGAACTAGTCCTACTACAATAACAGGTGTTTAGACATTTTACCTGTCCAATTCTTTTAGACAGTGTTCACAGATTTGAGTTTTCTGCTATTTAGGATTAGTTTTCTTGATTCTTCACCTACTTTTTGTGCTTTTTTGCTTCTTTGTGCTTTTTGCTTTCACATCTTTCACTACATTCAGCTCATTCAACAGTTTAGCTTAGTTTCAGCTTACTTCAGCTGTTCAACAACTTCAGCAATCAGTTACCAAATTTAGCATATACTGCTAATTTCACAGTTCAGCTAAATGTAAAGATTAAACAGTTAAACTTGTCCAACTGATATAACAGGTGTTTAGATATTTAAGCTGTCCAGATTTTTATACAATGTTCACAGATTAAAGTTTTTTATTTTTATTTTTATATATATTTTTTTGCTATTTAGCATTATTTTCTCTATTCTTCACTTACTTTTTGTGCTTTATTTGCTTGTTGGTGCTTTTTGCTTCTACATCTTTCAAGACATTCAGCTCATTTTGACAGTTTTGCTTTGTTTCAGCTTCAGTTAAGCTGTTCAGCAGCTTCAGCTCAGCTGTTCAGCAGCTTCAGCTTACAGTTTCAGCTATCCAGCATTCAAACAGCATTTGTGCAATAAATGCAATTTTTCTAGTTGCGTTTGCGTCAGGGCGTGTTCCTGTGTAATCGCTGTGGAGGAAAGAACAGATGATTTATGACTCCACTGACCCAGTAGGAAACCTGATCTAACGGTGTGACTAAAATGAGGTTTCAGAGAGGAAAATGTAAAAATACAGTGTCAAACTTTTATTTAGATTTTGCTATAAAAAGTTCATCTTTTTAAGTAGAAGAAACGATTGTTTTATATAGCACAAAGATGTTTCACAAGAACTATATATATATATATATATATATATATATATATATGTATATAAATATATATATATATATATATATATATATATATATATATATATATATATATATACATATATATATATATATATATATATATATATATATATATATATATACGTATAAATATATATCACCCAAGATCCATGAGTATGTGGCTGACATCAAGAAGTCCCATCAATGGCTAGAAAGAGCTGGTCTGAAGGACAGCACCGAGGCACTCATCGTGGCTGCACAGGAACAGGCCCTGACCACCAGAGCAATAGAGGCCAAGATCTATCACACCAGACTGACAAAATGGTGATGGAGAACCAACCAGACACTGTGGTGGTGGACAAACAACAGAGGACAGCCGCTGTGGTTGATGTGGCAATACCAAGTGATAGCAACATCAGGAAAAGGGAACAAAAAGTACCAGGGCCTCAAAGTCCAGTAATTTTAAGGTTCACACTCAAGACACCAACTCTGGTGCTGAACTGATGATTTGTGGTTGAAGTTGTTCAAAGAGCCGTTTCAGAGGGACTGAAGAACCACAGGTGGATCCAAAGCTACAGGCTTCAGAGCTACAGGTTTAACCCGGCCCAAAGAGGTCTCAATTTACAATTAGATTACATGAGCAAGATGAGTAGAATCTGAGCTTTTATTCATCTGGTGCTCATTTTCAGAAGGAAACATGACTACAAATTAAAATGCTGCTGACAGATTAGTTTAGTAATGCAAACACTATTTCAGTTTAATTAGAGCCGTTCTGGATTTAAATCTGACTATGCCAACTCTGTTCCATGAAGGGCTGCATGTCTTCTGCTGGTGCAAACAAGGGCTGCACCACTTTTCCAAGTCCTACTGGGCTGATAGGAACAAACTGACACAACACAAACTCACATAAGAGCTTCCAAAATGACTCAACACATTTATGAGTGTTCTTGATTTCCTTGTGTGAGCTTCTGGGTCTCAGACATACTGAATATGTTCTTAAATCTGTGCAAAAATGTGAGTTAGGTGTTCGAAACCCATCTGAAACACTCAATTTAGTTTATGGATCAAATTTATGAATAACGTTTAAATTGTGACTTAAATAAGAAAACGTTTACGGCAAATTTAGCAATTTGTTAGCAATTATGTAGAGTTATAAAGAGTAGAAAAGGGATGGTAAGTACCAATTTCAAAAATTGTTGTATTTTCTTAACCACACAACATTTTAATATGATTTTATTTACACTTTCTTTTTATTTTGGTATTAATAGCAGTTTTCTAATTAGGAGTGACTTTTTCCTATAAGTAGCCGAAGACACGCCCATGTACTTCCAGACCAGAGGCCCCCCTATTGCCTAAAAAATGAATGGGAGTCTGTTTGATATGCCCTATGGATCTCACAAATGATTTCCATGAATTTTAAAGACACATTTTGATGCCAAGAGAGCATTTCTGTTCAACAGACTGTCTCTATATTCATTTATGTTAACATATCATTTTCATACTTTGATGTATAATCATTCAATCAGACCTAAATACCTGTATTCACAGCAGGTAATACTGGTTTTGGTTTGTCACGTTGTAAATGTACTCTTCACAAACTAGCTGGATGAAGGCCCTCCCCCTCACTCACCTTCACAGTTCTGCAGCAGTAGAGACAACTTCTCCAACTCCTTCATCCCTCCTCAGACCTTCTGCACACAGAAATACACCTCTGTACCAACCAACCACTCGATACCCACTGTTGTGATTCCAGTGTGAATGCTCTCTTACCTTCTGCCAAGTAGCAGAAAATGGTACTTCTTATATAAAATGTACAGACTGCTTATTTCCAAGCAAACATTTTCCAGTATTCCAATATTCTGGGCAGTTTCATTGAAGGTTGGTTTTGTATGAAGTCAGTATTAAATAAATCTTTCAAGAAAAACCTAATTTAACTACTATAGGCTTAAAAATGTGCAAAAATGCTGCTTTATGTGTACAAATTGCAGACCGTTACATGAATGTAAATTTAATCCAGCAGGGAAAATGTCAAAGCTGCAAGTCTACTGTCTGATATTATTATTATTATTCATTATAAGGATGGAAAACCAGTACATGCAAATGTTCTGCTCTGGTGCATTAATGCATCATCCACACTTAAAAGGCTTTGGACACACAATTCATGCTGTGTGTGTGTGTGTGTGTGTGTGTGTGTGTGTGCGTGCGTGCGTGCGTGAGTGTGTGTGTGTGTGTGTGTGTGTGTGTGTGTTAAGGTTTTCAAAACCCTTTTCCCAACTTTGGACAGATTCAAAGATTGTTTATTTAATAATCTTCATAACATTTGATGTTTTTTTTTTTGCATAATTAGGTCCGCTTAATGTTAAAAGTGTAAAACCTGATTCCTGAGCTGCTCTCTTTAAATTTCACAGACACCCAGCTGTTATTGTTTTATAACCATTCAACAACAGAATGAATTCAAAACACCTTTTTATAGCTTTTTTGTGTGTTTTTCTTAGACATAATTTACTTTACTGCTTGTGTGGGACATTTACTGTGGATTACATTCTTCAAATAACTCAGGAGTACCGAGCTGTGTTTGTACAGCTCAACCAAAAAAAATCTATTAGAGATTAAACAGTGTTTCAGCTCATGCGGTGCGGCTATTAGCTTAGTGTCGCAATCTGTGACAGTTAGTTTTGATCACGTCTGGTTTCGTCTAATTAAAGAACTCTGATATTGATGAGTTCGTTTCTGTATTTAGCCTCCCGCTGCCCGGAGGTTCAATTATTCATGACACTCCATCTGTATTTTCTGCTCATTAGGTTATTCACAATGCTTTATTTTATTTCCACACATGGTGATTATAACCAGATAAACAATAAATTAAACACTCACCTATTAATATTGTGACATAATCACACACACACACACACACACACACACACACACACACACACACACACACACACACACACACACACACACACACACACACACACACACACGTTATTCACTCAGCATTGCATGAGTTGTGAATCTAGAAAATATTGTGACATTTTCTGTTTTGGGTTCTTGCAACAATGTTGTATTGCATTTCAAATTCTCTGTTGTCTGTGTTTAAGTGTCCCTGTTCCAGTGTTAGTGCCTCAGACTCTGAGGCGGCTCCAGAAATTTTTTTCTGCAGGTGCTATGAAGGAGCCGGTCTTTTCATTGAGGGTGCTATGAATGAAGTGGTCATGCGTACCTATTGTTCTCTAAAACACCTTCAACACTAGCAGATACGCATGCGTGCACAAAACCTCAACTACACCTGAAACAATCATTAATATACATCACAAACATATGAACAATCGCTGACTTGTCCATGAAATCATGAACACATACAGCCACACAGAAAACCATCTATAGTGTTGCAAGGAATCAGCTGTGTTCCCCAGATGTAGGTTAACCATGAAAGCAAACATATATGAAAACAAGCTTTGTCTGCAACATCAACTGCATTTATAGGTACAGTGGGAACATATGTAACTTAGCATCAGATGTCTTCATAACAGGACAATCCTCCTGTTGTTGTTGTTGAGGGCAAAGGTGTCAATAATTGTGCTGCTCTCCAGTGTCCTAGTTCTTAGTGGGTTAATAGCAAGAAGTCCCATATCACTGGTTCGATTGTCCCCACTGCTGTTCCTCAGGTAGTTTTTTAGACGGCGCAAACATGAAAAACTGCACTCACAGCTCACTGATGTGACAGGAAGGGTAAAAAAAATGGATATCAGTTTAAACAAGTCCTGAGATGCATCTTTGTAAGGCCGCAGAAGAAACAGGAACTCCTGAGTGTTGTTTATTGTGTGCCCCTGCTCTTCTTTCTTCTGCAGCAACCGTCGAACCTGGTGGAGCTCTGCTGCCAAGTTCTCCTCACTGACTCCATAGTGATGGGCCATAGGCAGAATGCATTGTTTGTCAATGAAGAATGAATGTGTGGGGCTTAGAGCTGGCAAGCCTTTCAGTACATTGTTTGTTTCTGATGAAAAATGCTGCTGGAGCTCCGTTAACATTCTATCTATAACAGGATAGAAGGACTGTGTTTCCAGGTAATTTATGCTGCAAAAACCAGTACTTTCTAATGGGGCATCCACAGTAAAACCCTCCAGGTGTTTGGCTGTTTGAGTTTGCCTTTTCTCCCGTTGTGTAGTCCGTGTTGCTACTCCAGTCTTCATGCACAGCTCCTCGGCTTGCTTTCGGAGCATTTCCCATTTTTCTTCTGTGTGCTTTTCTGATATTGCAGAGATTACAGCACGGGCCAGGTCATCTGCTGCCACAAGATCCAAATTGGGACACTGTAGCTGATCAGACATGAATTTAGTTGTTCTAAAAACATCCTCAAAAAGAACAAGATGCAGAACAAACTTCTCATCTATAAGTGCACTGACAACTTTAGCCTCTGTCCTCCATTTCACATTTTTCTGCTGAACAATTTCACACAGTGTAGCCATGACTACTGGGAGTGTTTTGTTGACAGCACATATTGAATCATACTGGCAGGCCCAGCAAGTGTCACTCAGTCTCTTGAGCTCAATGGCCTGCCCTGCTGACATGAGCTCGTCCTGCTTTTTCAGAAAAAGATCATGGACCACTGATCCTGAAAAAAACCTGTAAAGCATTTGCAGTGTCTCCAAAAAGTCTGCTGAAGGAACAACATTATGCACACAGTTGACTAACACAAGATTCAGCCTGTGAGCATTGCAATGTATATAAACTGCTTGAGGCACTTCCTTTTTTAAACTTTTCCTGTACTCCGTTGTTGCATCCAGACATAACCATGGCGCCATCATAACACTGGCCAATGCAACAGTTCATGTCAATATTACACCGGCTGAGTGTCAGCTTGATACTGTCAAATAGTGAGTCTGCGTCCAATCTATCTGCTGGGGTGAAATGCAGAAATTCCTCCACCACCTTCCCTGACTCTGGCTGCAAATAACACACTGTAACTGAAATTTGTTCTTTGTTGCTGATGTCCTTACTTTCATCCACCAATATGGCAAAATATTCAGCTTCCTTCACCTCGTTGCTGATTTGTTTTCTTGTCATTTCAGCCATTATGTTAAATATATTGTTCTGTAAATCATGATGAACATACTTTGCATTAGATGGCGTAACAGAATGAAATGACAGTTTTCCACCAAAAGTCATTTCCCCCCCTCTCCTCTGACACAGAACTATTCTGCATGATATATGGCCTCAAGGTCTCATGCATTTGCTTCTAAACTGCTTCCTTTCCAGCCCAAGAGAAGAATGAAGAAAATGACTCTCTCCTTTTAATAAATAAAAAAACTCTATTTTTAATCAAGCTAATCAAACAAAGTGTTAGTCGATAGTAAGATGTTACCAATCTGTGAAATCAAAATATTAATTACTTTGTTATAATCCTAGAGAATGTAATAAGTAATATGACTTTAAATGTTTCCACTGGGGACTGATCTCACGTAGCGTTAAGAGACGACACATTGCTTTTACTGATCCAATCAGAATCTGCCAGATCTGACGAAGGCATGATTTTGGTGGTGTTTGGTAAGTCTGTCATCTTTTCATTCGACCATAAACCAAAACATCCGAAGTAGAAAACTATGCCCACGTCATCTTTAATGCCAGTTCAAAGCATTCTAGAGAAGTTGTCTGAGTGGCCAATCCGTAACTTTCCTCTTCAGCCAAAAGAACCAACGACAAGCTGGATAAAATCTGTTGCTGTTCCAACTGCTGCAACGGTTCCTTTCAGAATAAAAGCTGAACCATCACGACCCAGTTTTGGGTCTTGCTAGATGCCATCAAAACTGTCGTGACCCGGAAGTATCTCAAGACTGGTGGTCGGCTGCCGCAGCTGTTTCTACAGGCTTCGGCTCCCTAAAGGTCAAGCTGGACCTCTACACCTCCGGATCTAGACGGGGACTTCCGCTAAGGGTACGCAGACTGACAGAATGGCGTCGAATGTGTTAATGAATCTCCTAACCAAAGCTTAGCACAAAGACATCACCTTCAACTCCCACCAGAACTAATCGTTTCTTCGGATTTGCTGGTTCTGAGCAACATTCCCCACAACACCATTCTCTGTCTCATTCACCTTAGTTGCACCATACATTTAGTGTTTAAGTTAGTCTAGTTTAATTTGTTCAGTAATAAATCTTTAAACTTTTAAAACCTGACTCTCTCTTCTGTTGTCTCTGAATTAATACGAGGTTGTTATCTAATCTCTGCAATAAAAAGTTCCAATCTTCTGGTTAAACAGTACCCACAGATCCATAAGGTTGATTTCATATGTACTATGGGATCTTGTGTGTTATGGCTTATTAAATAACATGTAAATTAACTCATTGCAGAATGGCGAGACATTGCCAGATATTTGTACATTTTGACACTTTGTGCTCATTCTGAGACATTTTTAAACAGTAAAACACTTAAAAACTGATGTTTCTGGTTGAAAACAGGACAATCTCGTAATCCACCACTAGAGGGCAGCATCTCCATTTAAAGTCAAAAGGGGGTGTGACACTGTTCACCTGCCACAAGGAGGCGCTGATTCATCTCTCTTCATCTAAAGGTGACGTGTCATTTCGCAGCCATTTTAATTTCATAGACAGTGTTATCTGAAGGGGTTTTCCTGCTGTCATCTTTAGCGTAAATACATGTTTATATGTCTTATTCTGAGTGTTTCGTGACACTGTGTATTTTCTTGTGTATGGAGATAAAAGAATTTCTCCACCGGAAGTTCGCTTCCCCCGATTGCTATTTGATCACTGGTAAATCACCCCATTGAGCTGACTAGCACCAATTGCTAATAGTCTAATCGGCTTTTAAAATGGAAGCGTTGACGTCCTATCTTCACGAGGAAGGGACCAAAATAGTTAACTCCAACTGAATAGAAAGGAGGTTTAAAGAGCCATAGCCTTGCAGGTGGGAGGACAGCCATTCTAGGTTTCTGAGGCTTGGCAAGCCAAAGTCGGCATTCGGGACAGTTATATTGGTACTTACGAATTGCTTCGCGTCCTCATAGCACCCAGTAACGATGTCTCAGCTCGGCTAGGACTCATTCTGCACCTGGATGGTGGAGCCTCTCATCATAGTCTTTGATGAGCAACATGGTCACTGGATGTCCAGGGTCCAGGACAATAGGGTGTATGGTGGCAGTCTCGAGACTTGCTGCATGGCAGAGCCGACCACCGAATCGGATGAGATCAGTATCCTCTTCAAACTCTGGTGCAAGAGGACTGAGTCTACTATTAGTGGGAACTAGCTGCTGAGCCTTGTGAGCCTTTATTTCTGCAGGGAACGAGTCAGCTTGGGCCTGGATCAGAAGGGCTCCTTCTGCCGCAATGTAATCTGCTGCTTCAATTTGATCATTGGGAGCAGCCGTCCCGTGACGAGATTGAACAGTGCTCGGACCAGCTCGGACCAGGTTTGGGACTGGCCAGCCTCAGGTACCTTACTTAGCCTGTGAGGCTCGGGTTGATAAGGTACTCCTCTTCAACTCAGTTTGATCATCATCGACCGTGGTACTTGGTACGACCGGCCAATGATCTTGATTCTGGGACAGAAAGTCAGGACCAAATCTCCATTGGTTATCACATATTAATTCTGATAAGGTTAGGCCCCTGGTGATGTGATCTGCGGGGTTCCTTGAAGACTCCACATATCTCCAGCTGGAAGCATCGGTGAGGGTCTGAATTTCTGCGACACGTGTCCCCACGAACACCTTGTAGCGACAGGACTCAGAATGCAGCCAGTGAAGGACAGTGGTGGAATCTGACCAACACACAACTTCCTGAATGGGAATGGTAAGTTCAGTCTTTATTAATTTGACCAGCTGGGCTCCTGTTAGAGTGGCACTTAGTTCCAGTCTTGGTATGGAGAGACACTTCTTGGGGGCTACCCTGGAGCGAGCGAGAATGAAGGCAATGTGGACGTTACCTTCACCATCTGTGGTGCGCAGGTAGGCAACTCATCCATAGGCCCTCTCAGAGGCATTGCAGAACACGTGAAGCTGCCTGGTGGCTGTGTCATCCACGTGTGGTGGCGTGTAAGTCCTGGGGAACTGCACCTGACGGAGCTGGGGAAGCTCATCTGCCCATGCAAACCACGTCTCCTTCAACGGCCTGTGTTCTATGAGTTCATCCCAACTCAGCTCGTGCTTCCACAAATCCTGTATTAGGACCTTAGCTCTGGTAGTGAAGGGGGTGATGAAGCCTAGTGGATCATACTGCCTTGCAAGAGTCTTGTACAAGTTTCTCAGTGTGGACTGGAGTGACTCTGAAGGGCAGTGCTTGTAGCCTAGAGTGTCATCAAGACAGTTCTACTGTAAGCCGAGAGTGGGCTCATCGAGCTCGGTGCTATCTCGGGACAACCATAACTCACTACTAGCAGACCTGGCATCAGAAGGCAGATGGTCAATGACTGAAGGAAAGTTGCTAGCCCACTGTCAGATGACAAAGCCTCATGCTAGAAGTTTCCGTAATCCATCCACAACAACCTTGGCTTTGGCAGGGTCTGGTGTGCTGTAAAGGCAGTTATCCACGTAAAAGGCTTGGGTGACAATGTCGATCAGGTCGGCTGGGTCTGGCAGGCAGCTTTGAACATTATGCTGCAGTGCGTAGATGGTGCAGCATGGACTGCAAGTAGTTCCGAATGGTAGAACCTGCCATTCATAGATGTGTGGCTTCTCCTCGCGATAGGGATTTGTCTGAGTCAAGTAGCAGTACCTGGTGAAACATGCCTTTGATATCACCACTGATGGCCATGGCATACTGACGAAATCTCAGAAGGACTCCCAACAGCAATGGTCGTAATGTAGGCCCTGGTAGGAGCTGCTCATTTAGGCACTGTCCCTTATATTGGAAGGAGCAGTTAAAGACAATTCAATATTTGCCATTGTGGTGCATCATATGGTACGGAATGTACCAGGACTCTGTGGACTTATGTGCTTCTTCGGATGAGACCTTAGCCACATAACCCGCAGACTCTAGCTTTAGGATCTCAGAGCAGTATGAGGCAGCTCTTGATGGATCCTTGACAAGTCTACGTTCAGTGCTGCGCAGACTCGGAAGCCCTGCCTCTTCGGGGGCCTTAAGAGGAGTTAGTGGTGAACGGCGGAGGAGAGGTGTAGCGTAATGTCTGATGCCGTCAGTGTCCACTCAAATTGTGGAGGTTTGTAGAAGGTTGAGGGCTTGCTGATCCAGCTTTGACCTGGTCACAACTTTCTCCGAGTTTGGCAAGATATCTAGTTGCCAAAGGCGCTGTACGTGCTGGAACAACTCAGTGCTTGTTGCTGTTGCAAGGTGTAGGCATTGAGTTGGGCGAGTTGAGCTCTGTATTGGAGTCATTAGGCCTTGGAGACACCAGCCAAGACGAGTACACACAGCAATGGGTCCGTCTTTGGGTCCCTTAATGACAGGCTGAACTGGAGTTATAAGATGGCTCATGTCTGACCCAATCAGTAGCAGAGGCTGCACATGGTCCACTGTGGGAAGAGGTAGGTCTCCTAGGTGTCTGTGGTTGTGCTGTAGTGCTGCTATTGGGTAGTTGTGCTCTGCAAAACTTAGTCCATCAGCAGAAAAGGCGTTGGAGATGAGATACTTCTCATTCTGATTGGTGATAGACGATACCACAGAGGAGACTTTTAGCCCTCCTAATTGTTTCACATTCTGGTGAATGGTTTGTATAGGGAGAGTCTCTGGGGTGCCCTGTAGTTTGAGGGATTGTAGGACAGATGCTAGTACGATAGTCCTCTCTGATCCATCATCGAGTATAGCATAGGCTTCTAATGCTGCTTGCCGTGGTGGATGAGAATCTTGACTACCTTTAGTGTCACCCGCTGTGAACGGTTTGGGCGGTCAAGGTAGACTTTGGTTGCTGTAGAACTTGTGGTTGGGTTTGCATCAGATGTGTATTGGACGGAGTCGTGGAGTACAGTGAGGTGTAGCTCTTTGCAGATCTTACAGGGCCGTTTAAGGGTACAGTTCTCTGTGGCGTGACTGCGGCCACACTTCTGGCACCGATTTCCATCCTTGATCCATTTTACAATCTGATTAGGTGTAAGCTTATTAAACTTATCACATGCGTTTAGGTAGTGATCCTTCTCATCACAGTGTGGGCAATAGGGCTGTGGTTTTGGAGCCGATTTGCTATGAGTTGGCTTGGAGGGAGTTGTATCATTGTCTACTGTGAGAAGTACAGGAGTGGATTGTTCCCGATATGCGTTGGGGTTCTTTGCACTCTTACTTAGCCTGTGAGGCTCGGGTTGATATAGAGCTGCAGCCCGGCTTGAGATGCGTTTGGCTTGGGACTTGACCTGGAGCCAGGCAGCGAGATCTGGTAGTGTGTACGTTCTGTCTGAACCAGACTGCAGGATACTCCGGTTGAGGCAATACTCCACAAAGCTGTCACGGTAAAAGGGGGGCATTTTACCTAGTAACCGGTCCACATGCGATCCACACTGGAGCTCAATCCCATTTGGGCCTTCTAGAGTCTGTAACATCCCCACAAGGGATTGTATGGACAGAGCAAAGGTATCAAAACTGTTAATGTCGCTCATCTTGAGTGCAGGGGAGTTTAGGAGGATACCAAGCTCTGATTGTACGAGCTGCCTTGGTTGGCCATATTTGTCCTGTAGTGTATCGAGTGCAGCAGTGTATGGATTTGGATGATGCATATAGGCCTTTG
The DNA here is from genome assembly GCF_043380555.1 of Nothobranchius furzeri. NCBI lineage: Eukaryota > Metazoa > Chordata > Actinopteri > Cyprinodontiformes > Nothobranchiidae > Nothobranchius > Nothobranchius furzeri. The sequence goes on along the minus strand of NC_091743.1, from coordinate 53,518,833 downwards.
CGAGTTGTAATGCACTGGGTAACTTTATGTGACTCAGTAGCACTTGGTATTTGTACTGCTCACTAAGATGGCTGTGATTGTCTAATAAGCTGTCCAGTGCCATCTTAAGGAGGGCAAAGTCACTCTCCCGCCCACTCTCAAATACTGGTAGTGTTGGCTTAGGTATGCCAAAGGCAGCAGCAATAAACATATCCGCTCCGAGTTGTGGCTGTGGACCAGAATAAGTGGCGGGCGTTGGCGGAGGGGCTGGGTATGGTGCAGGAGTGGCTGGAGGTTTTACCCCTCGAGGAATCGGGGCCAGGGCCGGTAGAGTATGTCCTGGATTGGTACCTGTACATGGAGGGTACAACACTGCAGAAGATGAAATGTTGTGGGATTCCCTCTGCTGCTGCATCGTGGGAGGAATGTCGGATGAGAAGGTAGTTTGGGCTGTGCTTGGCTGTGGCCAGGGAACTGCAGCAGCTGACATTGTCCCCCGACCTTGAGTGGGTTGTTGTTGTGGTGTAATGGGCGAGAGTACGTTGGCTGCTGGAGCAGGTGTGCTTACTGATGGAGATGCTGGTGGGGCCTGCACTATGTCTGTGCCTTGGGCAGGGTTCTGCGCATCCCTGGATGGAGCATTATGAGAGTGTGCTTCAGGCTGAGGGACTGTGGCTGAGATCGGGTGTCCAACTGATGCTACTGGACTGGTAAGTATTGAGACCTGGTCGTCTTTGCTAGTGATGCTGTTAATGGAGAGCATGGAGGTAACTAGTTTGGCTAGTTCTAAGTCCGCTTCTAGCTTTTTGAGATGACGACTCTGTTCTAGGCCTTATAGCTTCTCTAGCCTGTAGGGCTTCCTCTTATGTTTATGTTTATGTGCTTAGCAGACGCTTTTACCCAAAGCGACTTACAATTTTTTTTTTTTTTTTTTTTACCTATAGGACATGTTGTGATCTGTGGGGGAAACCGGAGTACCCAGAGAAAACCCATGCATGCATGGGGAGAACACGCAACTCCACGCAGAAAGGCGAGTTTTGAACCTGCGACCTTCGTGCTGCGAGGCAACAGTGCTAACCACTGCGCCACCTCTTGAGCTAGTTGAGCTGCCGTAGCTTGTGCCCGTATCTGCTGGAGCTCACGCTTGGCTAGAGTGTCTTCCTCCAGCAGCTATTGTAGATCATTTAGTTTGCGTTTCTTGACACTTTCTTCTAGTAAAGCTGCTTGCATCAGCGAGAGGCTGTGCAGGGGATAGCGGCCAGTGGAGTAGGTGGTTCGCCGCCCAGAATGTGAACTGGAGCTGGTTACAGTGCTTGTAGCTCTCCTCAAATGGCTTCGGTATTTGCTATTAGAGTGGGATGAAGCGAGTGGAGGCTGTGAGCTGTGCACGGAATAATCCACTTCATAGTCCATTAGGTGCTGGGGTAGACGAGTCACTCTCTGTGGTCTGCTTTGTTCCTCTTCCGTGGGCGCAGGATCATCCATTTGTGTTGGTTTAGCCTCAATTCGGCTCAAAGGACCAGAATTTAATGTAGTAGCACTACACTAGTAAATGGATACAGACTGGTTGAGGCAGTCAATATGGACAGGAGGTTCCGGTCAGAGAATCAGGCGAACTAGAAGTATCTTCAGTGAATTTATTGGCGTTGACATTAAACAGCAGACTCTTGTAGCTGGAGTTGGACACATGTATGTATGTGTGTGGTTTCTAGGAAGAAACAAAGTGACTTCCGTGAGTTAAATAATCCAACAAAGACATGGCCAACACCCACTGCTAACTAAACAAATTATCAACCGATACTCGTGTAACTGAAGGTATGTTACCAGCTTAGCATGGAACTCATAAGGCTAGCTTTAGCATTAGCAACTAACGGCAGTCATTTAAACACTAATAAACATGCTAACGAATAACAACTGCGACTGACAGGCTACCAAACATGAAATAAACTAGAGAACATAAATATAACATGAATATTCGCCTTTAGTACTCACTTTTATATCCGTCACTCACAACATACACAATGTTAAACCGGAAGTATGTTCGTCATAAATTAAAGCACGGTCTGGAAACACTGAACAAACATTAGTTCCCCTCAGCGGAATATTAGTTCCGCTACGGTCTTTCGGACAGTGTCCTTTTGGTTATTCCAACTCACCAGCTGAGTTCAACATATACTGATCCAGCCAACCTTTGCTGAAATTCCTTTGTTGAACTCCAAACAGACGTGACGGATATTTAGAAAGAATTGGTCTTCTTGTGCCATCTTGGGGATTTCTGCTAATATCTAGCAGTCCAGTTTTAGTGCTAACGTTAGCATTAGCATTTCCAGCGGTAAAATCCTCGACTGCTCCGGCGGTCGAGGGTTGACTCTCTTCATCCAGATCCGTAGGTTTTTGTGGGTCTAAGATCACTTCCACAAATTCATTCGTTTCTGACTGAACCCGTGGAAATTTGGGCAACAAAAACTGATCCATTTGACCACTAGCTCTATCTTTGTTTAGTTCGCAGGTGGAAAATGAGGTCAAAGGTTAACATCAATTTCCTGTTTTAGTTTAAGTTTTTACTATCTATATGATAATTTACTGATTATTTTTGTTTTGTATGTTAAATATTATCACATCCACACGTTAACTCAAAATTAAATTGTAAAAAAATAAAATATCCAATATTTAATATATATTGAGCTCTTAAAGCACTCAATATACCAAACCCTACACAGGGGTGCGGTGTCTCCTGTGACATAATACTGCAGTACCGACAATTGTAATTAGATGATAGCAAAAAGCTTCAAAGTTGTTTAAACTGGTTGTAGTAATCAAATTTTTCCACAGGATGTGCTACTACTAGTTTACCCATTTAATTATAGATTCACTAGGATAAATACAAAAAAGTTTATCCCTCACTAAATACAATATTTACTAAGAAATCACAAAATAACCATAGAGACATTACTTGGTATATATGTTGTGTGTGTGTGTGTGTGTGGGGGGGGGGGGGGGGGGGGTGCTCTGTCTGTATGAGGATTGCTGTAAAGACTCTGACACTAGTTAGTGACTCGATACAATCTGCTGGGTTCCTTATATAGGAATTTTTTTACTGATTGGCTTAATGAACTGACCTGTATTGGAATGTTTACTGTGTGAAGTGCCTTGAGACGACTCTTGTCGTGATTTGGCGCTATATAAAAAAACTTGAATTGAATTGAATTGAATTGAACTGATGTCATTTTACTTCATTTCTGCATAATGCACCTTTAAGTACCGAACTTGTTCTACTGTGGTAAAGAAGAAACCAAGCCATAAAGCAAACATCTTGATTTTACCAGTCAATAATTTCCAACCCTCCTCCTCCACAACGAGGGGACCCAGCTGGAGGTGGTTCAGGAATTTGGTCAGGGTTCCTCCTGGATGGCTTCTGGGTAATGTGTTTTGGACATGTCCTGCTAAAAGCAGGTCCCAGGGTCAACATGCTGCAGGGATTATATCTGCAGGCTGTCCATGGACCCGGATATCAGATGATGACAAACTCAAGCACAAATTCAGTAAAATGAGCTAAAGAATGTCTTGCAGCTCCCATGAAGAAGGTGGTGGAAAATAGTTAACCCAAATTCAGATTTCTTTGTACTTTTGTTGGGGGCAGCATTAGCTCAGGAGGTAGAGCAAGTTGTCCAGCAATCAGAGGATTGTAGGATGAATCCCGGCAGAAAATACAGATGTTGTGTCCTTGGGCAAGACACTCAACCCTCCAAGCTGGTGGTGGTCAGAGGGACTGAGGGTGCCAGTACTCAGCAGCCTCACCTCTGTTGGTGCTCCCCAGGGTAGCTGTGGCTACACTGTAGCTCATTCCCATCAGCGTATGAATGGATGAATGATACTCTGTAGTGTAAAGTGCTCTGGAGTCTTCTGGCTCTGATGGGTGCTATACAAGGGAGGGTCATTTATCATTCATTTAAAATTTCCTTTGTTCCTTTTGCAGTTCCAGATCAGAAACAAAGATTTCAAGAAGCCTTTGAGTTTTGAGTGACTTGTTTTTGTAGTCAACTGAATTATTCCTCTCTTGTTTGAAGGATCGCCCACCATTCCTTCAGCAGGCTTCACATTCTGTCAGACTGTTGCTTTCATTTCTCTGAGATCTACTCAGAAAAAATATCTTTAATGTGTACATCTGAGTTTGTGAGGGCTTCCAACACCTTCACATCATGAGGTATGGATTCTTGTATTCGTTTAGAGAAACGATCTTGTTATGGGAATAGGCTTTTCTGATGAGTGCATTTTGATTTTTAAAAAATCAGACTTCCCTTCATTAAAATGTTCTCTTGTGTAAACAACTGAAATGCAAGCCTATAGGGGACCGATCCACGCGACACTCAACATCAGGGAGGCTTTGGTTTTTTGCACGTCAATGTTCGAAAACACGATTTGTCGCACGACAGTAAACGCATCATCATTTGGGCCTTAATTTTGGTTGGTTTTCAAAAACTGTACAAAGCACACAAAAATGCAGATTACTGGAGGTTGAAACAAAACTTTCTCAGTAACACACTATTTGATTTGAACAACACGTGTTTTTACTGGGATACTTTTATTGTGAAGTACATTTTTTGTGTCACGCATTAGAAACAGACTTCAGAGAGCATTGCCGTGTCTCTCCTTACACCTGCCGATCCTTTTTATCCTCTTCCACCTTCTTGGTAGAGATTAAATAAAAGATGAAAACAGGAAGCTGACATGATGGAAATGAAATCTCTGGGTATCATTCATCCCTCCACAGGGCACCACAGCTGGCACTCGCTCTAGATGGTATACACACCACACTTTGCTGCAGAGGTGTAAGGATTGAGCCCACATTTAAAGTGCATCAATGCTGAAGGATGTTACATGTTGAACACTTCAGTTTTCCGCATGTTCTAATGACAAAACACAGCTTGATGCTTAAAAATGCGGATCTCCACATGTGATGCTTGGCGTTTACTTCAGTTGCATGCTTCTTTATCATACAGTGCTATTGCTCAGCTGCCATTGTTGACTAGCTGGAATTTATTTAGATGCTTTCCTTTCGGAAAGCAGGTCAGGGTTCATAAACTCTCATACTCACTGCTATTTCCCTGCTGGATAATTTCTCTCAAAAATTACTTTCTGTCATGGGAGTTTGTGAACGAAGGATGCAAATCCAGAGTGGCCCAAGTAGTGGGAGATAGGATAGGTGATGGAGAAGTATCTGACTGGACCTGGACCTGCCTTAGGCTCAGAGGCTGCGAGGTTGCATGAAGACCAAAGAGCACAATTCCTGGGAGCTACACTTCCCAGAAGAAAAGTGACTTGTTGTTCAAGTATCCAAGACTTGTGACTCCTCCTCTTCCTCTGTGGTACTTGGCAGGATCAAATCTGGAGAATATTGCCTGAAGCTTTCTTCCTTATTCTGGGATCACCTGGGATGTTCCAGGTTTATTTTCTGTGGTTGGTTAGCAACCCATCATTAGAATAACTTCCAAAGCATTATTATTCTCTGTCTAGTTCCTCCTCTGCCAGATTCTACAGTAACGAAATATTTGACTCAAGTGAAGATTGGCCTGAAAAGCATTAGATCAAAGAGCCATTGTATTTATTAAATAACAGAAAATATCCAAAGAAACAGAGAGAGGAATCCAGAGGTCTAACGTGAGACTAATTTCACATCTACACAGACACAAGTTAAGAAAAAAAACTCAGCTGAAAAAGCTGACAAACCCAACACTTCAGTCCCTGTGTGGTAGGGACTTTTGGACATACTGTACTAGTTTGTACATTCTTGTGACATCAGAAATGTTGCATTTACAACATAGAGTTCAATATCTTGTTTATTTTCCCTGTTTTTGGTTTCAGAATGGAGGCTGCACAGTGGCGCAGTGGCTAGAGCTCTTGCCTTGCAGCAAGAAGTTCCTTGGCTCACATAGCAGTGGGGTCTTTCTGCAAGGAGTTTGATTGTTCTCTCTATGCTTTTGCAGTGTTAAAGAGTTACAATTTAATTAATGACCATAGACATTAAAGATCCATATCTAGTATGGACCCCATCTAATGGACACTGGGCTATTTGAATAAGAAGATTGGTTCTTTTTATTACAGGGAAATTAAATAAACACTTTGCATGAACTGAGAGACAAGAGAAGAGAGAGAGACTTTCAAACGTTTAAGAAGTTTATTATCTAAATGATTTTAAACTGTTTAACAGAACTAACTCTCTAATGATGGATGCTTGTGGAATGGAATGTGAGGTGAAGTGTGTGTTGGTGGGATGTCAGTTCAGAACCTCCGTTCTGGAGAAGCAAGTCTGAGTGGGAGATGATGTTTTGCTCCTAACTGTTCAACGTTTGAACCGTGGTCATAAAACAACATGAGACGCCATTTATGTCGCTCTACATACCCTTCAGTGAGACTCCCGTACAGATCAGGATGCCAGGTTCACGACCTTCCACTGGTACAGGAGCCGATGAAACAGCGTCGACAGCACGACAAACCAGTCTTTGGATAGTCTCCAGGTAAAAAGCGACAGATTTTTCACAGCGTCAAAAGGGACCCCCCTTTGGGTCAGCGGGTTCAGCTTTTATTCAGAAGGAACCGTTGTTTTGTTGATAACAACGACAGGTTTTCCCAGCTTGGCAGTTCTAGCTTAAAAAGAGAAGTATAGATGCCCTGTCCATACTTCAATTAGCATGCGGTGAACTTCAGGGGATCTTGAGATCTTGTTGAATACTGAACTTAAAATGGCGTTGGGCTGTTTTATTAATCTTGATGTTTATGATTCTGGACGAATCACAGCTGACAGATTAAATAAACACCACAGAGACTCTGCCACGCTTCAGACGTGAAGGTTCTGATTGGATTTGCAACAGCAATGTGTCATGTGATTATTTACCTTGGTTTATCGGCATGTCTGGTGGCTAGAATAAGTCATTTTCTTATTAAAACATATTAATCATAATATTGTGATTTCACAGATCGGTCACATGGTTATTATTGACTAACAGTTGTTTTGATTAGCTTTTATTGAAAATAGAGTTCTTTGGCTTTTAATAAAAGAAAAGAAAGCAGTCTTCATCTTCTGTCTTCATCGCTGGAATGTAAACAGTTTAGAAGTGAATGCATGACCTTGAGGCTGTTTCATGCACTCTGGCACTGCGTCAAAGGGACTGTGGAAAACATTAAATAATCTTGGTTGGAACAGCTCCTTCATCATGTTACACATGCGTGCGTTCTCTCTGGGTTCTCTGGCGTCCTCCCACAGTCCAAAAACATGACTGGCAGGTTTACTGGTTTCTCTAATTTGTCCTTAGGTATGAGTGTGAGTGTGTGCTTGTTCGTTTGTCCTGTATCTCTGTGTTGCCATGAGATGGATTGGCAACCTGTCCAGAGTGTACCCTGGACAGGTTACACTCTGGACAGGTTGTTTACACTAAACAAGCATCTAAATAGAATTTCCTCTATGTGGTAGCCTAGCACGGCTGCATGGTGGCGCAGTGGTTAGCACTGTTGCCTCGCAGCACGAAACTCGGCTGCGGCCTTTCTGCGCAAAGTTGGATGTTCTCCCCATGCATGCGTGGGTTTCCTCTGGGTACTCTGGTTTCCCCCACAGATCACAACATGCCCTATAGGTTATACATTGTAAGTCGCTTTGGAAAAAAGCATCTGCTAAACAAATAAACAAACAAATAGCATGCTTTGAGATAGAGGTGCAGAGATTCATCCTCATCCAAGCTTGAGCCACTCTACCTCCTCATCAAAAGCAGTCAGCTGAAGTGATTCGTACATCTGATTGGGAAACTTCCAGTAAGAAGGTAAAGGTAAGTTGCGGCCAAAAATTAGATTAGTCGCAGAAAATATGCAGAGTGAATAATTATGAACAAGTCAGTGATGATGACACTGGCTGTTGAGGACTTGGAAGTCCCTATAAGTAGATAAGAGTAATGGTTTATTTCTCTATTTCAAGATAAACAAATCTCTGCCTCAGTGGAACAATGAATTGGGGAAATTTTGCATAAAGAACTTGTTTTTACTTTGTTTATAGAAATTACTGGAGCCCTTCATGGCAATAATGTTGTATTTTTTACTAGTTTATGTTACTATTTACACACCAACTCACGCCATTTTCCAACCAGGTGACAGAAACGTGCTTAAGGTAATCCCAAAGGAGTGTTTTTCCATTAATCATTCACTATACCCAAACCCACCTCCAGCATGTGTCAATGACATTAGTCCCAATGGAGAAAATCAAACATCAAACATTTCACAGTTTATTAACCACAGACAGATGCAGATTCATCACGTTAGCTAAAGCAGTTAAAAGCTTTTATTTGGTTTTCTGATGTGGGGATCATCAAGCAGATATTCTGGATGTTACTGGGATATTGTGTATTTGGACTTGTTTGGCATATAAATTGGGCCTAAATATCCCGCGCTTGACATTTACACAGTGGCTCAAAGCAGAGCAGGAAAGTCTCTACTGACCGGACCTGTTGGGATGTTTTGTCCAACGTTAAATTTAGGAATGAAATACAAAAGAGTAACATGAGAGGCTGTTCAAATAAGCTGAAGCGACCTAGTGGTATGAGTGTCCACCCTGAGACTAGGAGATTGTGGGTTTGAATCCACTGTTGGGTCATGCCATTGACATAAACACTGGGCAGTTTGTGTCCATAGGCTCAAATTATATGTTTTTGTGCCCAAATGGGAGGCTCCAACGACCGCCATTTTGACTGTGTCATTGGTCCCGTCACGCCTAGAAAATCCAAAAATGGGAAAAGAGGTGGAGCTAATTCCATTATTAACATTCAAACACGAATGCACACACAGAAAAAACAAAATTCAGACAGTTGAAATGGCCGACCATCTATTAACGTGATGCCCAGGGTGACGCCGAAGTCATGTGGTGTGCATTTATTATTCAGATTTTTAAGCATTAAATTCCACTTGAACAGAAAAGTTACAAAAAAAATTCACCCCCCTCAGAGTTGTCATTACTGTAACTAGATCTATTAAACCTAAAATTGTTTGTTGAACCAACCTGTAAACACGTTTATTTTTGCTGTAAAATTGGCATTTTAGCATAAACTTTTTATCAACTTCTGCTGCCAGACCCTAGTGGATGAGGGTGGAACTGCAGTTTTTGCTGCTTCCTTTTCAGCTTCATATTTGCTGCAGAATTATGGGGACTTGGGTTATACCAAAGACTTAGAAAAAAATGGGACCCAGTGCCTCTGTGCTTGACTCTTAGTTTTAAGGGTCGGATTGGGGGGTAAACCACCAAATAGTTCCTGAGCGCAGCTGGGTCTGCAGCTCACCGCTCCCCCAGGGCACGGGTCAGATGCAGAGAACAAATTTCACACACCAATGTGACAACTAGTGGGTCTTCAACCTTTAAATTTGGAGCTCTACAGGTACACCTCTGACGTTTTTGAGGAGGATTTGTCTTTCAAAAACCACATTGAACAGTTTTCTTTGTTTATATTTCGCCCGATTGTTTTGAAAGGACATCATTCCGTTACCTAATAGTAAGAAAATTAAGAAAAAGTTTTCAATTTCATTCACATAGCAAAACAAAGTAAATCTTCTTTCAGACAACACAAGTGTTGGAAGCTTGCTCCAGCTCTTAGACAAGGAAATGAGTCACATTTGCCAAAAATACACATCTTTGAAGTCAAAGTTAGCCTAAGGAGCAGCAGTTTCCCTTCAGACGGATGCACTCATCTGTGTGAGCAACAACTGCATGTCTCGTTGATATAATCTAATAGGCAACACAAACAAATTCTGACTCCCCAACATTTCTCTTTGGTCTCAGACCTGCATCTCTGACGGCAGATGAAACCCCAGCTCATTAGAGTTTCTGTTTCTGTCCTGCTCCCTTCTGAAGCAGCGTGCCTGTTGCTCACGCGGGGTTATCAAGTGCTTTCATGAGTAATTTTGTTGTAAATGTCTGCTTTGCCTGGAAGAAATTCTTCCACAACGGGAGCATGGAGGCAGCATGTTCAGTTGAGATCATTTCTGTTACTCATCATGCTAGCTTGGTGAAATTAAAGCATACTGTTTGCATCAGACATTAGGTCTGCACCCCTTCTCTGAACCAATGTCAGTAAAAGAAGACTTAAAACGAGGGGAGGATTAGCGCATGGCCTTAAACTGGCCTATGCCTCCTTCCACACGACAGCTCAGCAGGGAACTGGAGATAAAATCACTTCAGTGGAAGGAGGCATACTAATGTTGAGACGTGCTTTGAAATGAAAAGCTTTACACTGCACTATGTCTGCAGTACAGCGGCCCTTCACACTGCATACGTATGTAAGCCATGAAAATCACACCAGAATGGCCAAGAAGGCATCGGCTTTCACAATGGCGTTGTACATTAACTAGTAAATGTTATGAAGAATGATCAAGAAAAATTTCTATTAATTGCTAATCCCTTCTTTGGCATGAAGAATAACTTGTGAAAAATGGCTTCGAGGTCCCTTTGAAAGTCCAGCCATCACACAACATCAGTCAGGAGACTTGTGGAGGATGGCCTGGTGTCAAGAAGGGCAGCACTGAAGCCTCCTCTCTCCAAAACGAACATTAGAAATAGGAGTGGGAATTGATTAGTTTTAACCAATATCAATGGCATTGTAGATTGTCTATCAATACAGTTCCTTATCAATTCCCTCATCAATTTCTGAGTACTTCAGTAGGCGGCAAAGATTAATTGCACATTGTCTCCTGCATTATAAGTGTCAGTTTATTAATAATACTTAATCAGTTGTACCTAGTATCATTTAAAAAGATCTTTCCAAACGTCTTTCATGATCCTTGTGAAGACAGCCATCTTGTTCAGTGCAGTGTTGCTGCAGCTTTAGCAAAATGGGTAACATCTCACCACAGGTCGGACTTTAGTCGCTGGAGTCTGCTAGTGTGAAGGTGTGTATATAAGACTAATGACACCAATATGATAGGCAGTGTTAGTTGATTAGTTACCTGCAGTATTAACAAAAGAGGACGTGCAAACATCATTGCTGATGCTGCGTTAAAATTCTCTAGTTCATAGCAGGTAAAAGACGACATTCACTTTAAGTTATTTTGTGCCCAAATGCTTTTGCATATTCAGCATTTCCTCCCTTTGATTGAATATGTCATCCTTTCTCGTAAAGTATAACCAAACGTTAGAGTGTTTGTGCCACTTAGGCGCCATGTTTCCTGCTGATTAAATGTGTGAGCTATACATCGTGTGTGGTGACATCATTTGTGCCAACTGGAATTGAAAGTAACAGTAAATGAATATGACCTCACTGATATCAGGTGTAAGCTGATTATGTAGTATTATAGTGATTTAACATGTTAATTGCATTATGTATATATTAAGCAAGTTGTGCATTAATTAACACTTTGATCATTCTAAAATTTGTTCCTTGGTAATCTTAAAATTCAACTTTTCTTCTGATTTCTGAAAAAATTCCAAGCAAACTTCCAACGTCAGCCTACCGATCTCCCACTTCATTACTCCAAACCAGGAGAGTACAATCTGAATAGTGTTCAGGTCCTCCTTGTCACTTTTCATTGTTTTTAGGAGAAGGCCTCCAGAGTACCTGGATTCATCAAGGATTCTAGTTCAGTCTGCTTAACCCATTCATATTCTGGTTAGCCATTTGGTACAGCACATTTGAATAATATAGTATTATTATTATTATTATTATTATTGTTGTTGTTGTTGTTGTTAATATAATTATTATTATGTTAGCCACAATGAAAATATTTGGCTAAAATATGTAAGCATAATCATTTTCTATTTTTATTGCCTTTATATTAAATTTAGAGTTATTTCATAATAAATTACAATATAACTCATTGACACAAATAAATGAAAACATTGGATTCCATAATATTTCATATCAGTTTTTCTGTTAAAGATATTAAATACTTATCCAAACCAGCCAATCAGAGTGAAGAGAGGGACACGAGCTTCTTTAAAATCGTGTTTTAAAAAATCCTACATAAAAACTGACTAGAATAACGGGCATCTTAATTTACAAAGGAAATCATTAACATTGGTATAGTAATTTAAGTAAAAATTTCACTTGCTTGTTTTCCAACTCAAATCACTTTCAGTTACTAGTTATAGCTGTAATTCCTCTTTTGATGGTAGCATTCATGATATTCTTGTTTTTTAAAGTTTTGTTCTTATTTCTCTAGCTTTCCACCAAGGAAGTATGGGAAGTGAAAACAAGAAGATAATCTACTTGACTGATGCTCAAAATGCCACAAGGACAAGTTTATTCCTGATTTTGTAACAGCAGCTAAATATAAGCAATTTACTGGAAAAAAAACATTCCTCCTGTGGTGACGGATTTTAAAAATTAGAAGCAATCCAAATGTGAAACATCATCTCAGTCCATGAGGGAGGGAGGAGTGGCAACGATGCTGTAACACCTGGTCACCCTCATTTTCTCCTTTTGCAGATGATGCTGTTCTGTTTGCTTTAGCTGAAGACCTCCAACTGGCTCTGGAGCTGTGTGCAGCTGGGAGGGAAATTAGCTCCTTCAAGTGTAAGGAAATGGTTCTCAGGCAGACAAAGTTGGTCTATTTGAATTAGACATGAACCTGTCCATCCTGAGTCTTAAAGCAAGTGCAACACTTCCACTAATGAGCAAAGCACTTAGGTAAATGGGACGTAAATGATACGTGTGTGAAATGTGCAGGACAGAGTTTCCATTAATTAAACCCACCGTTTAAATATGTGTTCTTGTTTCAGAAGGATTGCGTCAAAGCATAAAGGTAGGCAGGACGCTTGTGCCTGTGAGAAATGCTGCAGACACACACTGTAGTCTGATTCACAGTCTGAGCAAGATGACCTTGTAACTCTTGAGGCTGCTTGACCCAAATTCAGAGCTGCGATGGGTACCAGGCTGGTACACTGAGAGCAGGGTCTCGCTGTGCACAGCTACATTAATTCAAAAGAAGTTAACTCTGCAAGCATTCACCACTAAATGGTGTTTGATGAGGGACCAAAATGCTCTCTGTAGAGGGCTCCAATCAGAGCAGAATCACTTAGCTTTAGCAGATAGACGTTTCTGTATTGTTACTGTTAGTGTAGTTGGCAATGAAACAAGCTGTTGATGTGAAAGTTAAAAAGGGGGTTTGCACCAGAATCTCTAATATCATGTTTTCTATTTATACTTTGCAAATAAAGTTAAAGAGATGAACAGGCAGTCACACAGTTTTATCTGTAAAAGGAAATCCCCTCATTCATTCCTCCTTCTGTCTTTTTGTCCTCCAGAGACACCTTTTTGGATGATCCACGGCAGTCTTCCCTCTGGAGATTCAGACCAACAAACAAATGTCCAGCAAAAAGCAAGGCTGACTATCTTTTGGTAACTGGACCAATATTCACTGCCAGGTATTTTGGAACTACTCAGTTCTCATTCTTTCTTCATTTTTTTTTCTCCATCTTCTAACATGTTTCTAATGAGAAAAAAGAATAGAACAGTTATGATACCCTGATTTGAAAAAATAAACTATTTAGAATAGCATAGCATAACATAGTTTATTTATAAAGCACATTTAAAATGCAGCATGGGAGCTGCCCAAAGTGTGAATGATTGTTTTGAGCTATTTAAAAGAGGAAGTTCTCAGAGAAATAGTTTTTTACTTGTTATTTTTGAAAATAAATGTCCAAATAAATAAATACGATCTGTGATTCTGATTTTAATTTGCAGGTAAAACGTGAAAGTAGTCTTCTACCCCTATTTCCCATTTCGGCTAGTAGAAGCTACGCTAGTAAAAGCAGCCCATGTGGCAAATTTCTTTCAGGATTGTGTTATATGTGGAGATAAAACAATGTGGCAAAGCAGGAAATCAGAGGTGAGATATCCAGATATCAAGAACTAAAACTCCTAATCCTGCCGTCTGAATACTTTCTCCGCCAGCTAACTTCTACCTCCTGAAACGGCAGCACAAAAGCTTTTTTTCCCCAAAGAGATTGCCTCACAAGGCACACATTTACACTAGAGAACACTGCGAATGTACAGAAAAAATAAATTACCTTTTGAAGCAGCTTGAATCAACTGAAGAGGTTTGGGACGAGACGGGGCGAGGTGGGTCATTGTGGACTGGCATGTACCAATGTGGGTCAGCAATTTCAAGAGAGCTTTTCTATTGCAGTTTGGGCTTTCAGGCAGGTGGGGCTAAATGAACTGCCGTGTGCAATTTCATAAATAAATTGTGCAGATATTCAGTATTTTTGTTCTGCAATAAATGGTCTGCAGAGCTAAAGACAAAAAAGAAATGCTTACAAACAGACTCCCCAAGTGACTCCAGAGTGCGGTCTCTAAGTCCAGGCCTGCCTTGCTTTCTCGATTTGCTAGTGTGTGGCTATAAATAGCATCCAGTGAGTCCTTGCACCTCTGTGTATTTCTCCCATTTCCACATCGGCTGTTTCTGTCCTTAACTTTTCTTTATTGGGGTTTCATTTCTTCAGCTTGGCTCGACACCATTCCAACATCTGCTCTAATCTTCTTTGAAAGCGGCATTCCTTACCGATCTGTCTAGCTCCTGAGCCCATCATTGTGAGAGTCCACCCTAATCGAATAACAGCAATGCAACTCTACTCCATTTGCTTTGCAGCGTTGATGTTTTATCTCCCAAAAAAACAAAGCCTGAAGGAGTTTTGTCATGCTGTGGAGTTGCTAATGCTAACTGTTTGCTTCGATGCTCTCTCGTGGTTCGTTAAACCAACAACAGCCTTCCCCGTCGCGAGCCAACATGCACGAGTCCATGAATGCTATTTTCAGCGTGACATAGATCTGACTGGCTTTTCTGATCCGAGGTTTCCCCCATCTGTTTCCTATTGGCAGGAAATAGGTGTAAGAAGACAATTTTACCTTCAGCCTGCATTTAGAACTGAGAGTTTTTGTTCCATAAAAACAAGTAAAAAAATGTTTCTCAGTGAACTTGGTCTTTAACCCTCTGGAGGCAGACGTTGCAGATTTTAATGTTAAAACTTACCTACCTGGCTACTCCACATACGTATTTCATGAGCATGTTTTAACTCAGAAGTACCCCTGAAGGACTTAGTTGTTCGTCCTTTTATCAAAACTTATTTTGAGCCTGAAAGGGTTAAAGAGATGTAAAAACTGAGCTATGAAGGCGGCGTCTAGTAACAGCTACGGTTCGTACTTGTTGCAACATTTTTTTAAGTTATTTATTTTTTTGCAGCTGTAGCTAATGTTCGCTCTGTGTGGGAAATGCTTTCTCCTGCTTTGGCTAGGCTGTGTTCCTGTGGAGCTTTCAGATCTTTTCAATTGTCAGTGCTTAACGAAGGACTTTATTTATTTAGTCTTGCTTTTATTTTTACTCTCTTGTGTGTTTAAATCTATGAGGGATTCTAACAATCTCACAAAGAAAAACTAATAACGAAACGTGACATTTAAAGATTTCAAATGTCAAAACTCTCATGGTAGGATAAGACAATTCAGGATGGCATTTCAAAAGTCGAGTATAGAGAGCTGTTTCTGTTGGATTTCTTTGGACAAAGACAAGGAAGATAAATTATGTGTAGCTGCATTTCCTCAGAAGGTAAAATTTGCTCATGTGAGCCTGCAGGTCTGACAGACTTCACTAAAACACTCTAGCTTCACTGATTGAACTGATAGAATCTGATTTTCTTTCACAAATCTCACGTGTTGGACATAGCGATTGATCGAGTGTGTGTGTGTGTGTGTGTGTGTGTGTGTGTGTGTGTGTGTGTGTGTGTGTGTGTGTGTGTGTGTGTGTGTGTGTGCGTGCGTGCGCGCACGTGCGTGCGTGTGTGTGTGTGTGTGTGTGTGTGTGTGTGTGTGTGTGTGTGTGTGTGTGTGTGTGCTTTTTCATAAAGTAGTCCCAAATCTAAAATGGCGCCAGTGATTCCTTTGTGTTATTATTTTCACTTTAAGTCAGTGTGATTATTGAGGTCACCAAGCAGAATTAAAATCACTATTGAGCAATTTAATGACTGTTTCACACAAAAGGCTAGTTGGAACCATTCACTTATATTGTTATACTGTATGCTAAGCTAAGCTAAAAGAGTACTGCTGGATCAAGAGAATGACTGGGCTGGTTACAAATAGTTTTTTCCTACTTGTCTGACTATGGGGAATACGGCAAAAGACAAAATTTTACTTGGGGTGGAACATCCCTTTAAATTTTGGAGGGCGATAAACAACTACACCGAGCGCAGAAGAGCTCAGGTTGAGTTTAAGAAGCTGAAGCTGGAGAAAACAACAGACTGTTGTATCCCATGGCAGCCGCAAGTGTCATTAAACAGCGTAGCGAGATTTCCACCTATTCTCGAGGTCCCGGGGAGGCTAAAAAAGGAGTATTTTAGAGCTTTCCACGTCGCCTTGGTTGATCCTCCATGGTGTGGCATTGCTGCACAAAATCTTTGGAACAGCAGGTCCAAAAGCTGAAGATGAAAAAAATCATATTCATGACCTTTTCCTCTTCTGACTCTGTGATGTTGTCAGAAGGTTCCACCATTTCAAACACAAGGTCAGTCAGAAGGACGTCAAAACCGGTGTCCAGTGTCAAACCCAGACATCAGATCAGGAAACAAGTTTTGACGTATTTCCCAGTCTAATGTGGTTTGAGCCATAAAATTGTCCTTCTTGTTGTCACGCTCCTTCTTTTTATCTTTAGTCTTTTAAGGACGAGACTTTTCACCCTGTGGTGCCAAAGGTTTTTAGATTTCAGATCCTTTAACAACTTTAGAAATCTTCTCTTTTGATGGGATGCTCTCTGTTGTCATCAGAGGAACTTCCTGTTTGAAAAACTTTTGAATTTCAAGGGTTTTAGATTCCGTGGAAGTCTCTAATATTTGGTTTTTCACAATCTTAGGTTCTGAGGGTGCGAACAGTTCAGTTTCATCACCCATGTTGTGGTTTAAATTAGTCTCTGCCTCACACTGAGTGTTTTTCATGTGAGAAGCTTCTTTTGGAGGAGCCTGGAGAACATCTACGTTCAAGATTTCTTGGTTTTCCGTTTTGGTTGTAAATCATAAACTAACACTGATTCAGAGAAGATGTTTTCAGTGAGCTCTTCAGTCTGAATATTCATTCAACAGACAATTCTGTCCGAGTCCAGATTTCTAAACCAGATGTATCTGTCTGAGTGCACATTTCTGTACCAGACGTTTCTGTTTGAGAATAATTCATTCGGTGTTCTGTAGCGTTTAGGGTCATTTTTTGTTTAATGTTGATTTCCTCTTGTTTCCTCAATTTATGAACCAGATGATGGCATCTTTATTGTCCAGTTCTTTCTGTAATTTATCAGAAAATAATCGTTCGTCTTCCAGGATTTCTCTGCAAGCAGACAACATATTTTCTCAAGTTTCACTGCTTTGTTTCTTCATGTTGCTATCTGGGTAGAAGTTTTCTTCATATATCGAGTCGTAGGGATATCCAGACAGGACAGGAGATCTCTACAGACTATAACAATAGCAGATTATAATTCCTACGTCTGGTAAGTCACCAAGCTCTTGCATCATGTCAGCACAGTATCTGATGGAAGTTCAAACTTTGAAAGATAATGCTGTGAAATGCTGGTGCCATTTCATATCCAGATTTTGGGTTTTTCACCCCATCGTCACCCAAATATCCTGATCTGAGACCTCTATAACGCATGGCCACGATCTTGTGGCCATGCAGTTCTGTTTTCACAATTTATTCAGGAACTTTCTGCCGCCGCAAAGAATTTGGTTACTGAACACATTTAGTTTTGGTGATTAATGAGACAACTATGTTTGTTCCAACACACACACACACACAAACACACACACACACACACACACACACACACACACACACACAATTTTATCCAATCAATTCAACAATTTTTTACTCTGTCTAAATCAAGTCCAACTTCACCGTTGTCTGCACCTCTCAGTGAGGTTTACAGAGACTGATGTGCAGGATAACCATCTCAGGGCAGTTTAACTGGTCTGTTGGTAATCAGACTTCACAAGGAGGCAGCTGAGTAGGAGGTCATGATACTTTTAGAGCAGAGTGTAGATACCACCTGGATCCATTTATCGTCACCTGACTACAGAGCCCAACACTTATGGTCCTGGTTTGCTCCAAAGGTTTAGCTTGTATCTGTAAAGAGGGTCAGATCAAGATATTTCTGTGAGATCTGAAGTCAGTTAATGAAATATTCAGGCCACGCATAATGGCAGGAGTGTGTTTTGTGTATTAGTAGAGATGTAAGTAACTTTTCTGCTGTGTGTCTCAAGTTGCGGTTCCAGTAATTATTCTGGTTGGTAAAAGGTGACATCTAGTGGTTGGAAATGTGCATTACAGCATTAGACGGGGAAAAGGTCCATACAAGGATGGGGCAAAGCTCTGGGTCAATGTGTGGATTAATTATCACCATATTCATCAGGAAAACATCATTTTTGAAAGGATAATTAGCTATATTCTGTTTAATCTATTCTCTCTTCAACGGCTTCTTTTATATTTCATCCAAATCTGAATCATTTTCACTCAAAATTTAGACTTTTCTTGTCTGATTTTGTCATCACTGTGCATCTCCCCCGTTGTTTGATGGAGAGATTATTCACACATTCAACCCACTGCTGGGGCTTCATACTTAGACATAACTTCATATTTCAAGCAAAGAATGATTAGTTTTATCTTGTGAAAGCAAAAATAACCATGCTTAATCAGACTACATACAAACTTTAGGTTAATTCCACTCTGAGCAGCTCCAACAGCTGTTTCTGATGATTGACCTACTTAATGTCTGTATATGTTTAGGCTCTGTGCTGTTGTTGTTATCTGATGTTCCCAATGTCTCTCTCTCTCTCTCTCTCTCTCTCTCTCTCTCTCTCTCTCTCTCTCTCTCTCTCTCTCTCTCTCTCTCTCGCTCTCTCTCTCTCTCGCTCTCTCTCTCTCTCTCTCTGTCTCTCTCTCTCTCTCTCCCCCTCCCCAGCTTGGTGGGTCAGAGTTTTTTTTTATAGTCTGGTACAACAATATCCCATATTTGTCACCAGAAAATGTGCTCTTGTCTTTGTTTTCTTTCAGGTTTATTTTATTTTATTTATTTATTTATTGTCTGTAGACATTTTATTTTGAAAAGCTAAAAACCAACAGAACTGCTGGTCACAGCTGATCGGATGCTGGATGTAAATATTGTCTTAACTTGCAGTAACACGTAGAAACATGAACATTGTCTTAATGAAAGCAGAGTGACAACATAATGCTGAGGCGGCAGCATGTAAAATGCCTGAAGCTTTCGATTGCTGGGAACTATTTGAGAGCCAGTAAAGCAGTTAGAAGTATTCAGAGACAGGGATGATCTGGGGACAGTGAGACAGCTGATACCAGGGAAAGATGAGGACAAGCAGGGGTGGGGACATGTGACAGATCAGATTTACACAGACTCAGTGGTATTGTAATAAAACGCGTTCATATTGTTCTTTCGTCCGTCTCAACAAAACGACCTCCTCCTGCTCACATCTAGCTAAGTCAAGTTAAATCTGCTTTTAAAATGTGTGAAATTCCACTTATTTAAAGAAAAACTGAAATGAACTCCACAGCCGCCTCCCAGCTTCTCTCCTCTGCTTTTGCATCTGGCAGGAACCAATTACAACCTCAGTGAACCACCGTGTGTTTACACTTGACTGGTCACATGTGACCAGAGATATCCCCTCCCAGCTACTCCTCTCTCTCTCTCTCTCTCTCTCTCTCTCTCTCTCTCTCTCTCTCTCTCTCTCTCTCTCTCTCTCTCTCTCTCTCTCTCTCTCTCTCTCTCTCTCTCTCACGCACACACACACACAAACACACACACACACACACACACACACACACACACACACACGCACGCACGCACGCACGCACGCACACACACACACACACACACACACACACACACACACACACACACACACACACACACACACCTGTTGTCCTCAGATTAACCTGAAACAACAATGTCTGTGTATGCAGCGGTTTGACTCAGCTACATGTGTGTGTCTCTCCCTGTTTCCCATGGCCCAGCAGCAGGCAGTCTTTTCAGGCGCTGCTTTCCCAAAGCACCATTGTGTCAACAGCATGGCTCACACAGGCAGCAACAGTTGGATGTTAGCCACTGAGTGGCGTCTTGGTGTTTGTTTCTAATCAGTCCTGCAACTTTCACAGAATGTTTTATCATGTGTCAAGATGAAAGTCTGCAGGTTTATTATGCTGCGGTAAATTTCAGATTAGCATTGGCTAAGTTAACTCTGTTGTGTCCGTTACAGATTCAACCTAAATAGATAGATAGCCACGTTTCCTAACATTTACGTCTCTGATAAAACAGTTTGTTTTAGATGTTTGGAGGAATTTGAGGCACCAGAAGGCAGAATATGCTAACTCCACACAGACATCAGAGCAAACTCTACTTCTGATTTCTAACTGAATGCTTTTTCCTAGAGAAGACAAATACCACACATCTGAGTCATAAAAGAACAGACAGGTGGTTTAGAGGTAAATGTTTAAGTGATGCTGAGGCCGGTTTGGAGATGTTAATTAGACAATTGCGCTTACCCAGGTTTTACCAGGACTTTAACGTTTAAAGGCACACCTGGCACCCCCTAGTGTCCGTTTAGTAGAACCAAAAGCGAAACGTATCTCGTCGTTTTGTGTTAGTCTTTTTAACACCTTAATCTAACTGCTGAAATGTCTCATGAGCTTTCATTAGTTCCTGCAGGAGTGTCTAAGTCCAACAGGGACCGGACTGCCACTCTGAAGTTGCAAGTGCGATATTCTGGCCACAGAGGGTGGTAGGGAAGTCGTTAACCCTGTATAGGGTCATTTTAGCACATACTGGCTCAATAAATTAGTTAAAAATATGAAAACGTTGCATAGTATCCCTTTAAAGTGAAACCAACCACATGAAAGCAACATTGTTACCCAGTTCATTTGATTTATAAACTCACATTGTAATGATTTGTTGCATTGACTGTCAGCCTTTGTACATGATGGAGGAGATCAGAGCAAGATAAATCTTCTGATTACTATTATTCTTTAAACAGAGTGTTATTGATATTATACTGAGTACACTACAAAAAACTACCATTTTAATGAGTAGGAGGCCTTTTGCTGCAGAATTGCTTTTTTAAATAAGAGCCTCAAACTTGCATACATACCCCAACACATCTGAAGATTTTGAAAAAGGTAGAAAAATAAGTTCTTCATAAAACCTTAAAAGACATCAGAAATCAGTAATGTCTTCCAAATTTTATTATCATAAACACAGAATGTTTCCTTGTGAGGATTTGTTGAAAACATCATTAAATACAACAACAGGAAACACAATTTTTAAGCTTAATATTTGAATGAGGAACAATTTTGTTTAAAAACTGACAGCTTGTCATTACTGAGATGCGTTTCATTCCCAGTGGGACGTTGCCACCGTATTAAAACGTGACGTCTCATTACAAAATCTCAGCGGGAAGGAATCTGTTTAACTGGGACAGATGGAAAGCAATTTAAAGTGTCCTCTGTCCCGTCTTTTATTAGCCATAAATATGGAGCAAAATTTGCAGGGCCAGGAAGACTGGTGGATTTACAGCAGCAAAAGGTCAGAAGAGTTTGTGACATGTAGCGTCAAAATGAATGACTCACTGGCACCTGAATGCAAGATGAAAGTCAAGTGTGGACAAAAATAATCACACAGCCTCACTCACATCTGGAACGAAGCTGAACATGTATCTTTGTTTTTATAAATGCACATCACACTGTGTGACACACCACTTCAAACAAGCCTTAAACCCACACTTTGAGGAAACTTCCTCTCTAAAACTCTCTGTGGTGGATGGATTTTAAAAGTGAAGATCTTGGTTTAATCTTTTTATTGACAAAATGTCAAATCCCTCATATCTTGACATGCAAGATTTGAGCAGGAAATGATGTCACAGCCACAGCAGCAGATCATCAGACACTGATAAGGCTGCTCTTCCTGGGAAAACAACACACATAGAGACAGATCCCGTCTTTGTGCTCTCCATCATCCTTTCCTCTGGTCCCGTCAAGATACGAGAGATCATATTTATAAGCTGGTCTGAATAAAAAAAAAACACTTCATGTGAATGTGAGAGGCCTTCCTGGAGCAGTAAACAACCCCACACACAGCCTCCCTCCTGTTTTAGATAAAAACAACCTGTAGCACATTAAGTTAATTAATATTAACCCACGGAGAGGGAATGGGTTCAGGTAACTGAGGCTGGGAAGCAAGTTGATGTGTTCACACTGTTTTATAGCTTACTGTGGTATGTACTCAAAGTGTAACTCGTGCTTTATGGACAATCAGATCTGTAAGTTGCTGTGTGTATGTCTGCGTGTGGGCAAATGTTGGTTTAAAGTGAATCATTGAAGGGGTCCCACGCTCTTGCCCTGGGGGACTCTCCCCATGTGGGAAGGAGTTAAATTGGCATGTAGGAAGTCTGTGTATAGAGATGTTTATGAATTTGTGTGTTTATGTCAGTGTAATAATTTGCACACAGCATACGTGTTTCTACAGCAACTCAGGGAACCGGTCAGGGTGTGCTCTGCAGATTTCCTGTGCAACGTTGATTCCGGAAGTCTTAATGTTCTGCCTCAGTGTATATTTCGTCTGGTGCAAAGTGTGCAGACCTGTTATAGATAATCGTATAAATCTCCACAGTCACTTTACTCTCCTGCTGCTTTAGGTGGACAGCCCATCTGGATTTCATGCCACAGGAAGGAGGGAGGGGGTGAGGGGGTCAGAGCTCAGAGTTGAGTGTCGACCCGCCGTGGCGTGCTTTCATCCAGCTTTGATTGTTCTAGAGTCTAGACGTTGACAGTGAGCCAACACTTTGGGCTTATCACAGATGCATAAAATTCCAAGTTCAAATGGAACAAACAATTAGGTTAGGGTGCTCGGGTTGGTTCTGGGAAGCTATTCAAACTGTATCTGGGCCAAGGTATTTGCCCAGCAGGAAATTGGGCTCTATGAGCCAAAACTCTTTGGTCACTCAGTGTAATTCCCTTTAGCTAAGGCACACAGCAAAAAGATGCTGAACTAATTTTACAGTAACCTGCCAGCTCCAAAAAGCTGTAGGTGACTCATACCTCCTTATTTATGACAGCCTGAGCAGCAAGTTAATCAGGCTTCTTTTATATGATAACCTCTGTCTAAATGGACATGTTGCATTTTATCTGGCATTTTTTTTTATTGTTTATACATTTATAAGTTTTACACATGACATTTCTGCACCAGAGGTGGTGAGAGGTGGTGAAATCAAACGTAAACATTGCACACAACAAGCTTTCCTTCATTATTTAGTCATAGTTTTGCTAGCTCTGACTCCACTGCTTCAGAATCAATACACACATGCTAACGTGTGCAGCATCTGTATTGATGCAGGCCGTTTTAGGGCTGTAGCCTGCTCACATAGAGACTGATGGCATACACCTTAGATTAACAATGTGGACAACTAAGCATTTTTGAGTAAAAAAACACTAGAAAAAAACAGCTGTTGTAAATATTTAGGAGCTGCAGTGTGCAAGTATCCTAAGTTGGTCAAAAAAATTCTGTCCTGAGTTGTAGAATAGTATCATAAACAACTAACAATACACTTTTAAATTGTTTATCTATGCTAAATATGTATAAATATATATATATATATATATATATATATATATATACATAGGTCCTTCTCCAAAAATTAGCATATCGTGATGAAGTTCTCCTCCTTGAACCGTCACCTTATCGTGGTGGAGGAGTTTGAGTGAGTGAGTGAGTGATGTTTATTTGACATGGACACAGCAATTGTATTGGACGAACCAGATGCATTGTTTAGTGTGTTAGCACACGTGCTAATTTGCAACACTTGTCCATAGAACCTTTCTAAAAAGTAGACTACATTTAAATAAAATACAAAGAGATCAACAATAAATCAAAGAGAAAACAGATTAAAATTGCAAACAATTTTCAATAAAAAAGAATAAAACAAGGCAATTTGAGCAGCAATGCAAGACTTTAAAACTATTCATGTAGACATTGTTGTTTAGACTTTAACCATTTTTTGAGTTCTTTGTTAAAAACGTTACTGTCCGTTTCTAGTTTTAGGTCAACAGGTAGAGAGTTCCAAAGTTTGGCCCCCTTTACAGAAAGAGCAGACTGACCAAAAGAAGTCTTGCACCGCGGGACGAGACAATCGCTGCAGGTGGAGGCTCGAGTGATCGTTCTATGAGAGCTCTGACGTCTGATGGCCACAGTAGAGAACAGTTTAGACAAGTTATCATTTAGACAATTGAAAAAGAATCTTAGAGTGCTAAAATTAATAAAATTTTCAAAAGTGAGAAGATTATGTTTCCTTAAAATGCGGCAATGATGCCATTTCAATGGTTTCTGGTCCATAATTTTTATTGCTTGCTTGTATATTAAGACTATAGGTTTTAGAGTGGTGGATGAAGCCTGTGACCATGATGTAATGCAATATAATAAGTGGGGAAAGAACAGTGCATGCATATACAGTTTAGCAGTTTGGTGTGACAGGTTCCTTCTGATAAAACGGAAGCAGTTTAAATTTGTTTTAACCTTATTACAGACGTGCTTAACCTGACTGTCAAATTTGAGGTGTTTGTCTAGGATGATCCCAAGGTACTTAACATCACTCCTTACTTCAATGGTTTCCTCTTTAATCCTAACCTGAAATAGTTCCTGATCAGGCCTGTTTCTCATGGAGAAGCATATGGACACAGTTTTTTCAACATTAAGAGTTAGGTGGGATGACTCTAGCCTTTCTGAGATGTCTGATAAAGCCTGCGTCAGACGCTCTCCTGGCAGGCCAGGTGTTTTTGTGGACACATAAATGACGGTGTCATCAGCATACATCTGGCAGTTGAAGCCTGAGCAGCTCATCGGAAGGTCATTAATGTACATTGTAAACATTTATAAGTTTTACACATCGGAGTACCCTAATGATCCTAGGAGCTCTGTTTTCTGGGGCACTTTGTGCCCCTGGTAGGGTCTCACATGACAAATTGGTCTTAGGTGAACAAAGAACGGTTCACAGGATCTTTCATGGAAGTAAATTCAAAGAGTCTGAGTACCTGGCCCGGAGGGTTACCGGGGTCCCACCATGGAGCCAGGCCTGGGGTTGGGGCCCGTGAGCGAGTGCCTGGTGGCCGGGCTTTCGCCCATGGGGCCCGGCCGGGCCCAGCCCGAACCGGATACATGGGCTCATCCAACTGTGGACCCACCATCCGCAGGAGGAACATGAAGGGTCCAGTGCAGTGTGGATCGGGTGGCAGACCAAGGCGGGTGCCTTGGCGGTCCGATCCCCGGACAAGAAAACTGGTTTTTGGGACATGGAACGTCACCTCGCTGGCGGGTAAGGAGCAGGAGCTTGTGGCAGAGGTTGAGTGGTACCGGCTAGATATAGTCGGACTCACCTCGACACATAGCATTGGCTCTGGAACCCAAGTCCTTGAGAGGGGTTGGACACTCTCCTTTGCTGGAGGTGCTCCAAGTGAGAGGCGGAGGGCTGGGGTTGGCTTTTTGTTACCCAAGACTCTCTGCCTGTGTGTTGAGGTTAACCCCGGGGGACGAGAGGGTTGCTTCCCTGCGCCTTCGGGCCGGGGAACGGGTCCTGACTGTTGTTTGTGCTCATGGGCCAAATATCAGATCAGAGTACCCACCCTTTTTGGAGTCCCTGGGACGAGTGCTAGATAGTGCTCCATCAGGGGACTTCATTGTCCTGCTGGGGGACTTCAATGCTCACGTGGGCAATGACAGCTTGACCTGGAGGGGTGTGATTGGGAGGAACGGCCCGCCTGATCTGAACTCAAGTGGTGATTCGTTATTGGACTTCTGTGCAAGCTGCAGTTTGGCCATAACGAACACCATGTTCGAACATAACGATGCCCATCGGTACACTTGGTACCAGGGCAGCCTAGGCCGCAGGTCGATGATAGACTTTGTAGTCGTATCATCTGGTCTGCGGCCGTATGTTTTGGACACCCTAGTGAAGAGAGGAGCGGAGCTGTCAACTGATCACCACCTGGTGGTGAGTTGGATCAGATGGCAGGGGAAGATGCCGCGTAGACCTGGCAGACCCAAACGCATAGTGAGGGTCTGCTGGGAACGCCTGGCAGAAGAACCTGTTAAGATGGTCTTCAACTCCCACCTCCGGCAGAGCTTTGACCGCGTCCCGAGAGCAGTGGGGGACATTGACTCCGAGTGGGCCTTGTTCCACTCTGCGATTGTTGAGGCGGCTGTTGCTAGCTGTGGTCGCAAGGTGGCCGGTGCCAGTCGTGGTGGTAACCCCCGTACCCGCTGGTGGACACCAGAGGTTTGGGGAGCCGTCAGGCTGAAGAAGGATTTCAACAGGGCGTGGCTGGTCTGTGGGTCTCCGGAGGCAGCAGACAGGTACCGGATAGCCAAGCGGGGTGCAGCAGTGGCAGTTGCCAAGGCAAAATCTCGGGCGTGGGTGAGGCCATGGAGAAAGACTATCGATCGGCTCCAAAGAGGTTCTGGCACACTGTCCGGCGCCTCAGGAGAGGAAGGCAGCAACTCGCTCACACTGTTTTCAGTGGGGATGGGGAGCTGCTGAAGTCAACTGGGGCTATAGTTGGACGGTGGAAGGAATACATTGAGGAGCTCCTCAATCCCACCTACGTGCATTCCGAGGAGGAACCAGAGCCGGGAGACCTGGGGATGGACTGTCCAATCTCGGGGGCAGAAGTTGCTGAGGTAGTCAAACAACTACACAGCAGCGGAGCACGGGGGCAGATGAGATTCATCCTGGGTATCTCAAGGCTATGGATGGTGTAGGACTGTCATGGTTGACACGTCTCTGCAACATTGCGTGGTCATCGGGGGCAGTTCCTGTGGAGTGGCAGACAGGGCTGGTGGTCCCCATCTTTAAGAAGGGTGGCCTGAGGGTGTGTTCCAGCTATAGGGGGATCACACTCCTCAGCCTCCCTGGAAAGGTCTACTCCAAGGTACTGGAGAGGAGGGTCCGATCGATAGTTGAATCTCAGATTGAGGAGGAGCAATGTGGTTTTCGTCCTGGCCGTGGAACTGTGGACCAGCTCTATACCCTTGCAAGGGTGATGGAGGGGGCATGGGAGTTTGCCCAACCAATCCACATGTGTTTTGTGGATTTGGAGAAGGCTTATGACCGTGCCCCCAGGGGCACCCTGTGGGGGACGCTCCAGGAGTATGGGGTGGGTGGCTTTCTGTTAAGGGCCATTCAGTCCCTTTACCAGAGGAGCGTGCATGAGTTTGGTCCGCATAGCCGGTAGTAAGTCAGACCTGTTCCCAGTGAGGGTTGGACTCCGCCAGGGCTGCCCTTTGTCACTGGTTCTGTTCATTACCTTTATGGACAGAATTCTAGGCGCAGCCGTGGTGTGGAGTGTGTCGAGTTTGGTGACAGGAGAATCTTGTCTCTGCTTTTTGCGGATGATGTGGTCCTCCTAGCTTCATCCAGCTCTAACCTTCAGCTCTTGCTGGGTAGGTTCGCGGCCGAGTGTGAAGCGGCTGGGATGAGGATCAGCACCTCCAAATCTGAGACCATGGTCCTCGACCAGAAAAGGGTGTCTTGCCAACTCTGGGTCGGGGTAGAGGTCCTACCTCAAGTGGAGGAGTTTAAGTGTCTCGGGGTCTTGTTCACGAGTGAGGGTAGGAGGGATCGGGAGATCAACAGGCGGATTGGTTCGGCGTCTGCAGTGATGCGGACGCTGAGCTGATCTGTCGTGGTGAAGAGGGAGCTGAGCCAGAAAGCCAGGCTCTCGATTTACCGGTCGATCTACGTCCCAATCCTCACCTATGGTCATGAGCTTTGGGCAATGACCGAAAGAACGAGATCGCGGATACAAGTGGCCGAATTGAGTTTCCTCCGTAAGGTGGGCGGGCTCAGCCTTAGAGATAGGGTGAGGAGCTCCAACATTCGGGAGGGTCTCGGAGTAGAACCGCTGCTCCTCCGGATTGAAAGGAGCCAGTTGAGGTGGTTTGGGCATCTGGTCAGGATGCCTCCTGGACGCCTGCCCAGGGAAGCGTTTCGGGTATGTCCTGCCGGCAGGAGGCCCCTGGGTCGACCCAGGACACGTTGGAGAGGTTACATCTCCAATCTGGTCTGGGAACGCCTTGGGGTCCTGCCGGAGGAGCTGGTGGAGAAGGCCGGGGAGAGGACGGTCTGGAGCTCCCTATTTGGGATGCTGCCCCCACGACCCGGGCCCGGATAAGTGGAGGAAGACGACGACGTGATGAAGTTTGTTATTTTCTGTAATGTACTGATAATCATTAGACTTTCATATATATTAGATTCATTACATACAACTGAAGTAGTTCGAGCCTTTTATTGTTTCTAATATTGAGTATTTTGGCCTACAGCTCATGAAAACCCAAATTTCCTATCTCAAAAATTAGCATAACATGAAAAGGTTCTCTAAACGAGCTATTAACCTAATCATCTGAATCAACTAATTAACTCTAAACACCTGCAAAAGATTCCTGAGGCTTTTAAAAAACTCCCAGCCTGGTTCATTCATGGGTAAGATGCCGACCTGACTGCTGTCCAGAAGGCCATCATTGACACCCTCAAGCAAGAGGGTAAGACACAGAAAGAAATTTCTGAACGAATAGGCTGTTCCCAGAGTGCTGTATCAAGGCCATCATTGACACCCTCAAGCAAGAGGGTAAGACACAGACAGAAATTTCTGAACGAATAGGCTGTTCCCAGAGTGCTGTATCAAGGCACCTCAGTGGGAAGTCTGTGGGAAGGAAAAAGTGTGGCAGAAAACGCTGCACAACGAGAAGAGGTGACCGGACCATGAGGAAGATTGTGGAGATGGACCGATTCCAGACCTTGGGGGACCTGCGGAAGCAGTGGACTGAGTCTGGAGTAGAAACATCCAGAGTCACCGTGTACAGGCGTGTGCAGGAAATGGGCTACAGGTGCCGCATTCCCCAGGTCAAGCCACTTTTGAACCAGAAACAGCGGCAGAAGCACCTGATCTGGGCTACAGAGAAGCAGCACTGGACTGTTTCTCAGTGGTCCAAAGTACTTTTTTCGGATGAAAGCAAATTTTGCATGTCATTCAGAAATCAAGGTGCCAGAGCCTGGAGGAAGACTGGGCAGAGGGAAATGCCAAAATGCCTGAAGTCCAGTGTCAAGTACCCACAGTCAGTGATGGTCTGGGGTGCCATGTCAGCTGCTGGTGTTGGTCCACTGTGTTTTATCAAGGGCAGGGTCAATGCAGCTAACTATCAGGAGATTCTGGAGCACTTCATGCTTCCATCTTCTGAAAAGCTTTATGGAGATGAAGATTTTATTTTTCAGCACGACCTGGCACCTGCTCACAGTGCCAAAACCAATGGTAAATGGTTTGCTGACCATGGTATTATTGTGCTCAATTGGCCTGCCAACTCTCCTGACGTGAACCCCATAGAGAATCTGTGGGATGTTGTGAAGAGAAAGTTGAGAGACGCAAGACCCAACACTCTGGATGAGCTTAAGGCTGCTATCGAAGCACCCTGGGCCTCCATAACACCTCAGCAGTGCCTCCATGCCACGCTGCATTGAAGCAGCCATTTCTGCAAAAGGATTCCCGACCAAGTATTGAGTGCATAACTGAACACAATTATTTGAAGGTTGACTTTTTTGTGTTAAAAACGCTTTTCTTTTATTGGTCGAATGAAATATACTAATTTTTTGAGATAGGAATTTTGGGTTTTCATGAGCTGTATGCCAAAATTATCAATATTAGAAACAATAAATGGCTCGAACTACTTCAGTTGTGTGTAATGAATCTAATATATATGAAAGTCTAATGTTTATCAGTACATTACAGAAAACAATGAACTTCATCACAATACGCAAATTTTTTTAGAGGACCTGTATGTATATATGACTAAAGGAATGAAGGATTCCATTTAAGATCAGAGGCTTGCTGTGCCATATTGTGATGATGAAGTTGCTCCTCTATGGATTGTAAGAATCAACTTAAATGAAGGTATAAAAAGTATCTCCGCATTATTTTATTTTGAAAAGTGAGGGGAAAAAATCATGTTTACAGACGCTGTCAAGTTGTAACTTTCAAACCAACGTCTGTGCAAAAAGTAGAATGATTGCATGTGTTTAATATTTTTAAAATACATTTTGTTTAATCTAATAATTTATTTCACAGTTAAATTGCATGTAGAAAAACCTAGAATTATTTTAATAACCACTCTATCAACTCCAGTACAATCTAATAATAGCATGTCAGTCTGAGATTATAAAAGCTATATTTATAAGTTTCAAGTTACAGCAACAACTGTGTTTTAGACACTAAAATGTGTAGCATAGAGGAGTCATTCCTATCCATGTCCAGTAAAGTAAACTTTCAAATTTTAGTACTTTCAATCGTATTTCATATGTGCATGCATCTTAGTTCTCCTCACATAAAAACAAGTCTATTTTGAAAGCTATCAAATATTTGTTGGTAAGATTTCTGAACATTGTCTTATAATGCATGAAATTGTTGCAAAACTCACATTTTTAAAGACTAATAAATATGGTTCGTATTTGTATAGCACCTTAAGCCTGATGTATACTTCTCCCTCTGCGTTGGCACGGAGATACGCAACACCATTATGTGTCGGCGCAAGGGCTCTTCGACAGGCTTGCAGAGAGTGACGTAGACATGCCCAACATTAACTATCCATCAAAAGTGACAGAGACCGCAAGCTTATGATTGGTCAGGAAGCAGCTTACTTTAAATTTGTCAACAGCACCGCCATTGCCCGCCTCAAAAAATAAAAAGATATGTAGCTGCAGAGACGTAACAGATTGAAGAACGTCTCGCAGAAAAAGTTCAGAACTATGAACGTTTATTCACCTGTGGCGTGGCTGAAGGAGTACAAAGATACGCAGCAAGAGTTTTATTCGTGGACAGAAATGAAGAGAAACGTCTTTAGAGCAAGATTAAGAGGTGCCAATTGCTAGAAGAGGTGGAGGAGAATGAAGGACAAATTAGTCTGTGTTATAAAGTCTCTGAAATACATTAAAACAATAAAAAGATAGTAGTGAATACACTATTGTGGACCAGATACGTGACTGTAATGGTGGTAGAATACCTCAGAACAGCGTTACACCCTCTGATATCCTGGTGTGGTGACGGAGAAGATCGGAAGTAAAATGTCTCTGTCGTTGCATGTCCCTTGTGGAGCTGGCAGATAAGTATAAATCAGGCTTTAGAGTTCTACAACCCCCCAAAGCACTTTACAACACAATCATTCATCCACACATTCACACACTGGTGATGATGAGCTACATTAGCCACAGCTGCCCTCGGGCGCATTGACTGAAGTGAGGCTGCAGCATACTAGTGCCACCGGGCCTTCCGACCACTACCACCAGGCAATGTGGGTTAAGTGTCTTGCTCAAAGACACAACAGCATTATTCTCTGGTGGGATCAAACCTACAACCTACCGATTACTGGACAATTCGGTCTACCTCCTACATTACTGCTGATCTCGTTTTGGGTTTTGTTTAGTTTGAGTCTTTTTCCAATTCATAAAATGTGAAAATACAATATCATTTAAACACTCCTGCAACATATTTCTTGTTCCTTTTGGTTTATCCTGGGGGTTAGGGTTAGGACCCTGCAGAAAAACAAATTCTGCTTCAGTGGCCTCAGGTTGAATTGTAATTTTACTGCTGCTGTTTTGTATCCTGTAAAATATAGCTGGTTACAGATACAAAAAAATGGATGCTGGGAGAATCCGTTCTCTTGGTTTAGCTTTTTGCAGCAATAATAAGTAGTTTGCTTGGATCTGCAATAATACCACTGGTGTGTCTGTGCACAGCAGGTGTTGCGCTGAGTTGGTTTTTCAGTGCATAGCTGCAGGGAGAGGAGGATCTCAGCAGGGAAACAGAAGACAACATAACAGCTTTTGGTTATGTTTTAGGGACAACATCGAATTATTTTTTTAGACAAAAATATCACTGCTTGTGAAATTATCACCAAAATGATATAAAACACCAAACGTTGATGGTATAAAACATTTAAGATGTTGTTCCAAAAGTTACATGAAAAACAGGTTTGTTTGTATTACTTTAGTGAACATTTTTCCACACAGACATGATTTCTTCAGCCAGTTGGCCTCTACTGTACAGTCTGTTTTGCTGTTGAAGAGGAAACTGTGTTAACTACAAGCAGGGCTAACTCAACAAGTATACTGTACTGTCCTTTAGCACGTGTTCATGCACTATTTAATAACCACACCCAAAGATTCACTGAAAGGATTAAATGCATATTTGTTCAGTGATTTTAGATTTCTGCTTTTATGGTTTCTGGCACATTCTGAGGACTCCACAATATCCCACTTCTGTAAGGGGAGACGAAAAGGAAAAAGCCACCAGAGTCTAATGTTATTTCAAGATCCACCTTGCAAAGGAATGAAGCAACAACTGAAGAGCAGAGACATTCAATATTCAATATAATTTATTTCATTCAAGTTTAAATATACAAACTTCAAATCAGAATATAGGCATTCGAGTGAAATACAAACATACATTCAAAGTGTAAACCACATTTTAAGAACCTCTTCTGTGTATTTTGGGAGTTCAGACAAATGAACCGTCTTTCTTTACCAAAGAAAACCATACGAGGCATGTTCGAATAGTTTTCTGCAGAGTGCAAAATAACTGACAGCTGGGGAGAAGTTTTCTTCGAGGATTTGTTGCTGAAACTTAACCTGAACTTTTGATTAAAAGAGACCCTTCTCCTCATGGTGAAGATGGTCTCAAACTTTCGTGCAATTTCTGGAATTTCTGTGGAAAAACAAACCAAAGCGGAGGCCAGCTGTTAGTCTAAACCTCCGGAGTCACATGCATTCTCTGGTCCTCAGCCGACAGAAACAAACACAGCCCTGTCAATCTCTCTCCTGAAGAAATGCCATAATAATGAATCTCACTTCCTGCAGCAGCAGGTCCTGACTTTCATTGTCTGCATACCCTCTATGCTCCTTTCATTTTCCTCCCATAAGGTAAACTATCTTCAAGACATTCCTCTGATATGGAGGTAAACGTTGACCTCTGCAGGGAATGCCTCTGCTGTCTCTCCTTTTGACGTGAGTAAATAAAAAAGAAACAAGAAAACTTGGGCAGTGTGCAGAAGGACAATCGCTGAGGAGAGGAAATGAAAGAGCCTGCAGCAGACAGGGGAAGTCTATGAAGTAAAGGAGAGAGAAGAAAGAAAGGCTGACTCCTTAAAGCTCTCGGTGATTAAAGCAGAAAAGAAAGGGGCCAAAAATGAGGGGCTGGATTTCTGCAGCCCTAACGTTTGTCTCTCTCGTGTGTGTGTGTGTGTGTGGGGGGGTGGGGGGGGGGGGGTGGGGGGGGGGGGCCAGAGAAATGTAGAGATGTTGTGATTCCATTGCAGGACAAAACAGAGCACTTCTCAGAGTGTGTCAGTGAAGGCTTTGTGCTTCAGATTGTGACATATTGTGTCTGTGGGTGTGCTCGGGTGTGTGTGTGATAAAGGAGAGAGAGAGAGAGAGAGAGAGAGAGAGAGAGAGAGAGAGAGAGAGAGAGAGAGAGAGAGAGAGAGAGAGAGAGAGAGAGGTCTGAAAAGCCTGGAGGGGGATTTTCCTCTGAAAGAAAACGCTTTTCTCCTCCTCCCCCAGACAAGCCCTCCTCCCCCCTTTGCTCTCACCCCCACAACACAACACCAGGGAGGAGAAGCAAAAGAGGAGCAGGAGGATCAACAGGCAGCTTGACAATTTGTATCTCCGTGTGCTGCATTCTCCAAGTTTGTGAAGAATGGAGCTGACTTCACTCCTTTTTCAGTCAGGACAGCTCACTGTCACGTGGATCTGCTGGAGGGAGCCTCTGCTGTTGATACACTAAACATGGCAGGACTTCCATTCGCCAGCTCGGGTTGTCTGCAGAGGAGATCCAAGAGGAAAACATGAGAAAACTTTCTGCCTGCTAGAGGAGAGGCTCCTACAAACATGGTAAAGTATGATTTAAGCCGCCTTCCTGTGTGTTTCTTGGTCCTTTGTTGCCTTGCGGCTGCTCCACTGACCTACAGCTCTGAGCGTGTTTCCCCAACCATGTGTGGGTGAAGCTATGACCCAGCATGATAGGATGTTTACAACCCCACATTACTTCACTTTTGTCGTATTTTCTTTACTGCACAACAATATTCAGCTATTTATGTTCTTTGTCCAACATGTTACTAGCCTGCACAGCACTTGCCTAAAATTCAAACTTCAAAGCTTTTATTTTGTTATTCACAGCACAGCTGGTGGAACAGCTTCATGTCAACACTTCACAGCATCTTAAACTTTGTAGGTGTCTGTTCACTGATGAAAACACAAGGACGCACCTTTGTCTTTTGTTCAGAATCTTTAAACCCTCTGGATTCAGGCTTCATTCAAGCAGGCGGCACACACTAATGAGTGGAGAGTGCTTTTGTGAATAAATGATCTGACTGCTTTGGATGTGTACTTAATGGATTCTCCAGTTCGGTGTTTTGGGTCTCTGAATAGTTTGAACCACAAAGCTTTTTGTTTTTTATGACTAGAGAGGACTGGTTTGATCGGATCCCACTCCCAGCAGCCTCTGATAATTATAAGTGAGACTCAGGATGGGGGGATACCCAGGAATAATGAGGATTTTCTTATGTTTAAAATAAAAGCAAGCTTATCTTGAAGATGAACAACATCTGAGAAAAAACATAGACAACGTATTCCCGTCTCCACTTGCTGAATGTGTCATAATTACAAATGGCAGCAATGAATGAGACATGAAGAAAGCCAGACTTGGCAGGCCATCATGGCCTCCATTGTACTCCCTCTCATCCCCTGCTGCACACTTGTTTGACCAGCTTTAACAGCCTGTTTGTTTTACCTAAAACATGAGTGATGTTTTCCTCTACGACCACCCTGACTTACAGTCGTACGAGCCAGGAGTCTTAATGATCTGATTACAGCACGGTGCACGACCAAGAGTTTCTATCTTAGGTCAACACTCTCCGATTTAACAAAACCCAGATCCCCGGTGTGCATTGTATTTGCATTTAGTTACTGTGTGACCACGACACACACGAGTCATTCATTCACCATCGAGGTCAAGCACTTTCTTCCAAAAGCGTTAGTGTTTCTTTTTTCAGTGTCAAGCAAACCCCCATCTTGATTTTTTTCCTGATGCTTTACTGAGAGTTGATTTGAACTTGTGCAAACCATAAACTGTGAAGGAGCTTTGCTTTTGTGTTTGTAGTTGCACTCATTTTACAGGTAATAGGTTTAAAGCTGCAATAAATCTGCTAAACAAGCTAGCTTTTAAACACAAATACGGTTACGGAACTCTCATCCTTCCCATCAGTTATCATTCCCCAGGCCACACCCCCCTGATACCAGAACACGTGAGTAAGCAAGACAGCACAAAACACCAGCCACTGTTTTCTACATCCAAATGTCTTTTGTCGTCCAAAACCACAAATGATGTTTTTCTTTTTAGGACTCTGGTAGTCTGTCCTAAAGTTGAAGTGGTAGCAGCCGGCTGTTTCTCCTTCTCTGATATTACTGAGCGGAGAACCTCTCACACCAGTGGTGTTTTGTTGTTAAATGGGCAAGCACGAAGTACCCAGAAAAACAGTGCTTTTGTTCAGTGAGGGAGACAACCGCATGGCCCAATCGTTGGCTTTGGACAGAGCCGTGTTATTGGCTGAGGTCTCTAGACAAATGCGAGAGAACCTCTTTTCTTTTCCTTCTACTCTGCTTCACCAGCTACTTTGCCAATTATAATAAATGTTGGTTATTTGACAGCGTCTGCTGATGTCATTTCCCACCGAGTTCAAAGCAATCAGCATGAGTTAACCACAAATCCCACCTAGCAACTTTACTGCGCCATTTCCAAGTACATACCCCTGTTCAGGTACTCAGTTGGTTCAGAAATGGCCCGGAAAATGATCCTAATGGACCGGCCCGGTAAAATGCAGATAAGGGCATGCTCAGAAGGTCCAGTAAAATTACCCGGACGTTCCAAAAATGCAAATGGGTCTACTCTGTGCGGTGGAGATGGTGGGACCTTTAGTTTCACCTCTCTTTGGTCCAGACTCTGGTTCCAAAAAATCCAACATGGCGGCCCCTGTAAACAGGAGGTTTGAGCAACAGAAATAGACAAAAAGGGTGCAGTAATTAACAGAGTCAGAAACTTTGCAGCTCTGGAAATGTTTCAGTTCCTGTGATGTAGAACCCTATTTAAGAGATGAAGAAACTCAGAGGATTTGACTAAAGCTCCACTCAGCCACCAAAACAATGGGATGCTCTTGTTAAAAGTTGGGCTGAAGGCCAGTAAAACGAGACCCTTTTGTCTGAACGGTTGTTGTGCTGTGAGTTTACTGTCAGGATGTTTGGGGGAAGGTGTGATATGACAGTCCTGCTAGCTAGTGTAACACTTTTACTTTTGTTCTTTTTAAACAAAAGTTAAAGACCAAGACAAAGTCATAATTCTGTTTCCTCTATGGGACGTTTGTTTCTGCTTGTCATAGACATTCTTTCTTTTAATGATTTAGTAGCATTTTTACGGCTTTCACTGAAAATATTTTAGCTGATTTTGACGTTTTATTCAAACACATATTTTAGAACGGGGCAATAAAAGATGCTTTCATCCTGACATTAACACGGAGTCGACGTGCTTTTATAAATCTCACTTTCTTGGGTTCGGACACAAACTTTGTTTTTCTAGTGAAGGAGTATACTGTACGAACAGCTTTTCTGCTGGTATCAGTATTTCAGACATCTGCTCAGTGGGGCCTTTTAAACCAGATGGCTTTCTTGAGACAGGAAGTCAGAATATGGAAGCCGTGACCTGTAATTTTAGCATGCTTGCTGTCTTCATAAAGGAAAAGTGGGCCAAACTCAAATGCTTTGCAAGATATTTTCAAAACAAAGTCCGTGTAGTTCTCAAAAAAGCATTTAGATTTCAATTCCTCATAGTTTTGAATTACAAAGGAACTCTGATTCAAGGCTCCGATGGTTCATGTTGGATGGAGATTGATAAGACTTAGATTTTTTTTATAAGCTTCTCAAATTTCTTGATAGTTTTCTTTTAATGCGACTTAAAAAAACTTTTATCATTGTTTTGTGGCACTGATGTCCTTATCAAACCAGCTGTTGGGCAACCTATCTAACGTTTTACCTGTCTGGTCCTGTGGTTGCAAGATGAGATATGAAAATATCTCATGGAGCATTTCTATTCAGTGAAATACTTGCTTCAGTCAAAGATGCAGGCTTAGTTTTGGAGCACTTTACTTCCCTGATGGAATCAAACTTGTCTTGAATTGCAGCTGTGAGTCAGAGATTGTTTCTCCTAAAGAGATGACAACAGAGATTAATGCAGGATTCAAACACATTTGGTTCATTGTTCTCAGACATACTTCAATAATGTTTGTGTTTGGTGAAGTTTCTCAGAAAGTTACAAATCATTGTTTTTGTGGAAACAAATCTACTTCTAATGATCGTATTGAAACTTTTTGTACCATTAACGTTCTATTCATCCACATGTTTTTGAAATGTTACTGTTGTTGCAGATTAAAAAATCCTGTGATAGATTTGACATTTCATTTCACTCCTTTTTTCTACGTTGCAACATAACTGAACGTATGGAGAACATCTTATAGAATAAAACAAGCATCACAAAACTTGAACGCATACTCAAAAAGTTTTGCTTTCTCTCGTCTGAGAATTTTAATCAGTTGAAAGGATTTCAGATGGTGATTGCTGAGTTCAGCTGGAAACCAAATTCTCTCATCACCAAACAGAAGATGCAGAGGGATTAGCTGAGAGACAAGGTTCACATGGTTTTCATTATGACTAAGGCTATGACTAATGCTATCGTTTTAATTATGACCATGATTGCTCCAAGACTCAACATCATCTCAGAGCTAGGATCTGTGTCTAACAAGAGACTGTATCATAGTGGATGAGGCTTCTCTGTATCTGATGATTTTTAGCCTGGAAAAAAAGTTTTATTTCTTTAGATGGAAGGGGTGGACCTTCAAGTTTACTCTGCAGCCAGCCACTAGGGGGCTCCATGTTCATCGTAATAATAAATGTCAATAGGGAGCCTAAGTCACGCCCATCTACTTCCGGACCATGGGACCCCAGAAGAACGAAAAAATGAATGCAAGTCAATGGGGCTAAAAACGCAATTTTCTAATTCCGCTTGTTATGTGCCATGGATTTCACATATGATGTCTGTGAATTTTAAAGAAGCATTTTGATACCAATAACGTGTTTATTTTCGAACGAGGGGAAATGTTATTTTAGGTTTTATGTGAAAATTAGTCCAGGACTACAAATGCGCTTCACAAAGTGATGTCATGGAACCAGACCCGGAGAAAAACAGAGGGAAAATGTCTACGTTCAGCAAACTTCAAATCCTTCCCACAGGAGGAAAGAACCACCATAAATCTGGTCATGTGGTAAGTAGCAGCTACGCTAGGGGAGAGGATATTATGTGGTGATGTCACAAATGCGACATGCCAATTTTTAATTTGTAGTCATGCTAATTACGAACTTTTATCAAAGTTTGTGACAGGTGTGGTCGAAACATCCATCATTATTTTCATTTAAACTGCAGTACAACATATGTGCGATCCAGGATCTGAGGCAAAGCGGATTAGAAAAAAACTCTTTTAGCCCCGTTGACTAGCATTCATTTTTTCGTTCTTCCGGGGATCCATGGGCCGATCGGAAAGGGAGGAGATTTAGGTCCCTATGTGTAAAACTAGTTGGAGGAAACTATGGATAAAAGGAAGTGACACTACCAACACCAGTGATCTCTGCTGATGGCTAGAGATACTAGCTGAAACATGCCAGGTAAAAAACTATTTTTTTACTAAACTGTAGGAAGAGAACAAGAAATAGATTATGAATAAAATCACAGAATGAACGTACAAAACAGTAGGAGGAAAACTTTTTGGTCATTAGAACGAAAGTAAAACATGGAAAAACAAACCTGTTTTAGATGACTCAGAACAAACACAAACATCAAGATGAAGAAGATGTAACAAATTAAAATACATTTTCTTTGAAGTTGAATTCTTCAGGGCAAAAATCAGAATTCCAAATGTGGATTTATATTTTGGCTGAGGAACTCGTGCATGACAAGACTTGTGCTTCAATAGCCCTGAAAAGTTTGGGCAAAACGCATTTTATGCTTTTAGTGACTTAAAATAAGACGGTTACGGGTGCTTCTCCTGTTAGTACGCCGAGGCTGTGCTGGTCAGCTTTTAGCTAGATCTTCAAGACCATACATGCAAAAACCAGGCAGTTCCCGGGATTTGGAGGCAGATCTTGACTCATGCATTGGCTTTAGCCTGGAGCTAGATTGACTGAGTCCACTGTTTGACAGGAATTTTAAAGACTAATCAACAGAGAGATCAGTGAAATGCTTTGACATGTTGGTGTTTTATTGGTGTCTTTGTTCACCTTCACATTTATTCTCCAGTCTGCTTTTCTTTTGCTAATCTTGACCTTTTGCTGACTGATGACACAAATAGACATTGTGCCATAAATGAGTTGACAGTTTGTTTGTTCAGTGGCCCACATTTGGAGTAAACCCTTCATTAACTGCTGCCTGGAGCAGTGTGGTTAAACTTGTAATTATTTGCTCAATAGTGAACTTGTAGAAAAATCCCAGAGGCACCAAATGGTCATCAAAAGAAAAAGGCCAACCTTTAAAACAAATGCCTCGTGTCCATGCTAGCATTAAGGTCAAACAGTGACCTTTGTTGGAGACTGGAGCTCTTTCTGGAGTAAAGTCGAGTGACAATCGTGAGAGAGAGAATCCTCGTGTAGTGAATGTGAAGAGGAGGCTGTGGTGGAATTTGGTCAGCTGGGCATCAATCAAAAGCAACAGTCTGCGGGGATAAAGCTTTGTCTGACTGACTCTGTGGATCACTGTGGGAGTAAAATACTTTGGAAATTAACAACATCTCTTAGAATAAGCTTGTTATTGTCTACAGTGGTAGAATATACAGTAAAGAGTGTTATCCTTAAATCAGAGGAAATAATATAGTAAACTAAAGTAACCTTTTATAATTTCCAGCTCTGCATGAAAGGGGACCAAAACACATTATAGCAAAGCAAGTTTTATATATAAGTTGGTTAAAGCTACAAAAAATGTCAGCAAAGGTATGACAAAGCTTTGCTTTTGTGTTGCTAAGATGTAGAACTGTCGTCTATTGTTAAAGTGGCGGTGTGTAGTTTCCTGGCACTAGGAGGCTGTGCATTCATTTCAGGGTAGTTTTACAATGGCTGTCTAGTTTGAAATAACATTACGATAAATGTTGTTCCTTTTGGAGCAGAACGTATGCAACCTCGGCGTGATTCCTCAGACTTTGATGCTCCTTCTGTCAATCCCATCGAGAGCTGATTGTAGTTTTCTGAAGCTGTAGTTTCCAGATCTGCTTGGGGTCCTTCACCTGCTGATGATGTCATCATAATGCAGCAATACCGCTCATAATATCATAATTATGTCAATAAATAATTAAATAAATGAATGAGTGAATAACCAATATCGTTAAGAGTAAAAACCCATACTGATCATTTCTGATCTTGCTTTTTATGCCAACATAGGTTGACAATAGTGGCCGGCTGGTAATGTTGATCATCTCTGCATTTTGCAATGTGCTATTGACCTACTTTTTGTGAGGTGAATAAAAATAACAGAAATAACAAAAATACAGCAGAATTCAGATTTCAGGTTTTAAATTTTATGAAATGTTTATATGAGTCATGAAAAGTTGGACTTAATGGGTCTAAACTGACACTTTGATCATAGCTTTAACACTTTTTCTACAGCCTACACAACAAAACACAAGCATTTTGGCAAAGGTGTAGTATCTTAAAATTCCTAGAATACAATTTTAAATTTTAGAATCAGATTGAGATTTAAATTTTAGGCATCAGTTTAATTTTTCTAGATAACGGCTTTTTCTAATGTTTAGCAGTGTCACACGTAGGCCCGTTTGCTCAAAGAAGACATATTCAAACAAACCTGTTTATAAAACTTCAAGTTAGCTACTTAACTTAATGCTTTAACTGTTTTTTATCCTGCAATGAGCACGACAAGCCTCTAATAGCTGTTTTTGCTGTAATTATGCCTATGATGACAACTGTGGTTGAAGCTAAGGGAACAGAACATATTTAGCTCCTTTGTTCTGTTCTTATATCAGAATTATTCATGCTGAGCAGTTTACAGCTCATGTCTGTTGTCTGGTCGTGTCCCATGTAACATAAGATCTCAAAACACCAGAAGTAAAATTTTTATGGCTGCCTAGAACATCTGATCTGTTTCCAGCCAAGTAAAGTCTCTAGAGGTTCTCCCTAGTTTATCACCAGTCAGACCAGCCACAAACACAACTTCCATGTTGGTGAAAAAATACCTTTTAGACAAGATAAACTAATAAAACTTATATATTTTACACTTTTAAAATTAAATGGTCAAGAGCCACAATGTCCCATCCTGGTCCTAAATGGTAACAATCCTTGCTGTTTTAGATGTGTCTCTGCTACTCATCTAATTAGATTATTTTGTCAGCAAGTCCTCAAGTTCTGTCTATTAATCATTGTTTCATTAGGATAAGGTGTGTTGAAGCAGGGAAACACCTAAAACATGCAGGCGAGTGGTCCGTAGAAACCAGACTCAGACATCACTGACCTAAAATAACTTGCACTGTTAGAGTTGAGTCACAGTAATTTGGGTCTGACTGTATAATTTAAAGAGAGCTGGGATATATTCTGAATAAAGTAGATAGATATTGTTTTTTCTATTGCCGATACAGACACCGATTTGTCATCAGCTGATGCACCAAAATGCACCAAATACTGAAGCTCAGTGTTAAAACCAGACATCTAACTAAAGTTAATTAAACAAATAAAATAACTAAGTAGTAAACAATCAAAACTGGTAAAAAGGACATTTTAGTTCACTTGAAAGGTATATCGACCAATGTCGATGAATGAAAAATGGCAAATATCAGCTCGATATTGCAACCAGCCGACATTGGTCTCCCCCTATTTCTGATGACATATCATTTTATTGTCCGTAATCTTTTTTACTTGTCATCAACTTTTTACATACTGTCTGCTCAGGATTACATCTAAAATCACCAGTTGGGTTATAATCTGGATTTAGAAAAATCTAGCCTTGAAACTGAACTAATGTTGTACTTTACCAAATTTACACAAGGGTAATAGTTCGTCTTGGGTTGAAACGTATACCACGTGTGGTTTATATTTCAATTCAATTCAGTTCAAAAATACTTTATTAATCCCAGAGGGAAATTGATTGCTGTAGTAGCTCAGAATAATAATAATAATAATAATAATAATAATAATGAAGTCGTCAATGAGTTGTTGTATGTTACAATGGCTGTTGGCAGGAAGGATCTCCAGTAGCGGTCAGTGTTGCGGCGAAACTGAAGAAGCCTCTGACTGAAGACACTCTTCCGTTGTCGGTTTAAGGGTTGATAAGTCCCAAAAGTTCAATGAAATGAAAGGAAACCTACTTCTCACATGCAACACTTAAAAAATCCTGCTGGATGTCTGAAATAAAGAAAAAGGAGCAACTTGAAAAATGTGTTTCTCTTTTGGACCTTTTGTAAACCAGAAAAGACTTTACAGGCAGTAAGACTCTCTTTGAGCTGGTCTTAATCAGGAAAACCGTTAGCTAAAACAAAAATACAGTACAACCACATTTTCAGGAACTCTAGTTGGTCCAAAACAGCTGCAGCACGTTAGCAGTCAAAGGCCTGTCTGTGAGGCGTTCTGCTTCCATTTCACAATCTATTGTGACAGATGTACACAATCAGAAAAAAGGAAGGAATGCAGCGACTACAGGGGCTGCTTTGATGGAGAGGTGCTCAAATACAGACGCTGATACGAGTCCAACATCCTCCACTGATCAGTCTGGGCCAACATTACCTACAACTATTCTGCTCGATTCAAAGACGTGAGGAGAGTTGTTTGTCAACTGCAGCTGAAATGCTCTGACATTTGTTTCCAGTTTTATTTGCACAAATGCTTCTGCCAACTGGTCCCAGTGTTGACCAGTGTGAGCTCTTTGAAGCCGCTGCACTTGTGTTTATTTGAGCTCCTCTGGTTCTGCTCAGGCCATCAGGGATCAACATGAACGGGCTTAAAGCTGAGTCCTTTGTGGGGTTGGGAGATTACTGTATCACAGGAGGCTACCGAGAACTGATCGTATAAATAGCTCACATGCTGTGGATCCCAAAGAAGTCCGTGTTTCCAACACTTACTGTAATCCAGCAGGAAGACCACTTTGACCGAGGAATTAAATAATCAAGAATTTGGGTGAGGTTGTGCCTCTCGGTCATTGGTACAGATTTATAAGTGAATGAAAGATCTAGTTTTCCTGGTGATGCATTTTGACTACTTCCTTGATTTTATTTTTTGTATGTCAACCGATATCACAAAACCTGCAATCTAGAGATGTGTTCGGGGAAACTGGGCCACCAAAGTTTACCTCAATATTTGTAAAACTGACAGATTTAAAGCAATTTAATGTTTTACGGTCACTTGGCTTGAATTGTGTTGACTCTAAAAGTTTCAAATGGCCATCCGGTGCTGTAGCCAAAATGATGGATGACAAAAAGCAAATGTGTGATATTTGTGGCTGGATTAGAGGCGTTGCTTTGTAGTCCTTTGTCTGTCTGAC
The DNA here is from genome assembly GCF_043380555.1 of Nothobranchius furzeri. Lineage (NCBI taxonomy): Eukaryota > Metazoa > Chordata > Actinopteri > Cyprinodontiformes > Nothobranchiidae > Nothobranchius > Nothobranchius furzeri. The sequence continues at coordinate 53,475,142 of NC_091743.1, read as the reverse complement.
AGATGTTTTGATGAACTGGATGAGTTATGTGTTATTGTGTGGATCCGTGGTCGTTAGTGGAAGATTTCCTAACACTCTGGCGGCCTTAAACACGTTCTTCTTTTGCCACATTGAGGTTAATTTGTTCGGTTTCATATGCAACGTCTGTGTGGCTGACATTCATTTTCCCTGCTGGGGCACAAATTTTTTCCTTCTTTTAATTTTGTGCCAGTTTGTCCAGCGGATTTGAGACTAAATGCGTACAATATCGTGGAGCTCTTTAAGCACAATGTGAGGCTGTTTACTGGCTCATGTGCATTTGATTTTGCACATGATCAAAGTCAGAAAACAACCTAACTTAGCCTTAGAGTCATATTCCTTTAAATTTAAACTATAAACCATGTGGCAAATTCTTCCCACATTTTGCAGCCAGCTGACATGCAAAGCCCCAGATCAAACAAACTATATATGTTCAGCACTGTGTAGAAATGCCCAGCAGTTTAACTGATCTGATCTCGGATCTCATAACATCCACAACTCATCCTTGCAGCCGGATGGGTTCACTAAAAACGCTTTAAAGACGCTTTCCTTTTATCCTAATAGGTTCCATGTGTCTTCACTAATAGCACTGCTGGTGCTGATACCTTGTCCTTGCAGACATTCATGAGATTAGTGAAATCAGAGCTGTGCATGTAGTAAAAACATGTGCATGGCTTGACACAAATCAACCTTATGGACAGTTTAATTTTGAACGGCGTTGGTGATCAAAAAAGATTCTTCTTTTATTTAGCTCAGACCTTGTGTGGCTGCAAACACCCCAGAGGTAACTTGGCCCGTCTGCAACCAAACAAACAAAAAAAAAACAAACTAACTAACTAAACAAGCATGAATATTAGCAAAGATATAAAGGAACATCTTTGAAAAATCTGTTTTATATTTTACTTTTGTAGCAATTAATACATATTAATTATGACCAATAAGATGTGATATTCCATACAAATATGAAATATCAGTCTGATTGATCTTTGACTGTTTAATCAGAAGATTCTAAGGTTGTTTGCTTATTCAGGGACCATAAACACACTTCGTATTGATTCAGACAGAGTCAGTGTATAGTTTATAAAATGAATTTAATTCTTTTTCCTAAACTAATGATACATGACAAAATATGAATAAGGAGATGTGGTGTGGTGGATGTGAGGTGTTGTGATGGAAGCTAGATGTGTCATGACCCGAACTTAGAGGACCCGTGAAGACACCAAATACAACAAGACAATTAACAGTCTATGAGCCTGAAGCTATGAGGAGGTGTTACCGGAGTCATACTCAGGCAAGGGCAGAGTAGAAGGCAAGCGTGGGTCGAAGCCAGATCAGGACGAAGCAGGTACAGGGAGCAGGCTAGAGACGTGGTCGTAGACAGGCGAGGGTCGTGGTGGCAGGCAGAGTTCTTGGCGATGTTCAGACGTGGAAACGAGGTCGAGAGGCTACGATCAGGCAGGATAACAAAAGGCTGGAAGATCTACTAGCAGGGGTGTTCAATAATCTGGCTGAGTGCTGGTGGTTGACTGTGGAATATATAGCTGGTGAGGCATCACAGAACGTGTGTAGCCAGGGTTATTTGCTCTGGCTGTGCATATGGACTGTGGGATCTCAAAATCAGTCCATTTGGTGACGTTACAGTGAGTTGACTGTGGTTGCTAGGGAAACGGGGCCTGGCTGGAGCTTGATGAGGGGACTAGGTGTGATGCATGAAGGCTGATGAGTTGAATGATGGTGCATGGAGGTCAGGGCATGGCAGTATCATGACAAGATGTTGTAGCAACCGTTCTCTGTATCTGAGAGAAATTGTGAAATATGGGTGTAAAAGAATTAGTTGTTTGTTATAAACTAGAGAGTTGTTTATTTATAAACCTCGTCAGACACCAGTATGCAGGCTTATGATACCCTTGTATGAGTTGCTCCCGGCGGTCCGGATGGTTGCGGTCAGAGTGGTGAGGTCACTGGACGTCGAAACCACGATACTCAGAGATTAGTAGCTTCCTCTGATTTCAGCTTCCCCGGCCATGAGATGCAACCTGGGGTCTGCAGATTAGGCGTGAAGTAGCTCTGAAAAGAGCTGGTGTGTCTGTAATCACTTGCAGCGTCGCAGAAAGGTTTTGACTTAAGGTCAAAGGAGATGGTTTCAAAAGAGAGGCTTCTTTCCCGATTTGGCCGAATCTGGGTTCAGCTGGAAACTGAATTAATCGGGAAGTAATTATTGTTTTATTAAACTACTTTGTTATGATTTCTGGCCAAGTTTGGCCAATCAGAATTTGACAAGTTTCTGAGTATTTACCAACATCCCTCAGAAAGCCTACGCCCTAGTTCAGATACAAAAATCTTTTTAACCTTAATATGTATCTTATTGTAATGTATGAGTGTAAACAATGATTAACTTGTTAAATCAAACACACAGTGATTTGTGATATAAATGGATCATTTGTAAGAACAACATTCATTTCAAAGCCATCATTGATTTAAGCACAGATTATTCAAACATTTCATGAACATCTTGTTCATTCATCACACATGATTATTCACTTATTCAGAGTGAAGAATGTTGACGACTGGCGTTCACACAGTGAGTGCAGGAACCTTGGGAGAGAATGTTTGTTTGAATGTTTTGTCTTCATGGAAGGTCAACACGCGCTTCTGGATTTAGAAGGTCACCTAGAAAGTGGATTTATTTCTGTAGATGAAAGGCTATTATGTTGATCAATATATAGGAGAAACTTGACCCTTTTGGACGTTACACTTTTAAACATGTAACATGGCAACCAGTGTGTTACAATCAATTCATATTAAGTATTTTTTATTACATTTTAAATTAGGATCATTTATGTTCACATTTTCAATAAGAACAGTGTAGGCTAAAGCTTGGTTTATGCTTGACGCATTTACTTTCCGCGCGGTGATACGGCTCGCGGATGGAACGCGCTTCACAACTCGCAGCGTTTATGGTTCGTGCGGCTCATCTCTGCGGTGAGCCAATATTCTCCCAAACTGAACGGGGCAGCACGGAGCTCTACAGCATGCATCCAACACTACACCATAGTAGAAGTAGAAACTACTGTTTACAACATGGCATTTCAGCATTTTTAACAGCGTCCTCATCTTTTCCGACAGTGCGAGCTATTTCTCTCCAAGAATTATTAGCAACATGTTGATCACGGTGATCTCTGAGAGCTGAAGCATACAAATGTCTGTATTTACGAACCTCTGCCATACTAGTTCTTGCCGGTCCGCCATGTTTTTCCGCGTCCGTCCGCGTGGTTAGAAATTTTCCGAGGTGCGCGTTGCGGAAATCTTGAGCCGTGCGGAGACGCGGGGGAGGGGCGTGGTTGTTAAAATGATGCAAAATGACGCGACTTTTCCGCGCGGAGCCGTGCGGACCTCGCGGACGCGTCAAGCATAAACCAACCTTAAGGGTCTACAGTCTGTGGCTCTGGGGCCTTTTGCAGTGGCTCTTTGTGACTTTGATAAGAAAGAACATTAAAATAAATTAATCTGTTTTAAAGGCACACTTTACAGTTTTGCTTGCTTTTAGCACTCCCTAATGTCTGTTTTTAATCCACTGTGGATAAACCAAAAATGAAACCTATCTTTTCGCTGTGGGTTCGTCTTTTTAACACACTTATTCTAACAGCTGAAAGATCTCTTTGGCCTTCATCGGTTTCTACAGGACCGATCATCACTAAATAAAACAAATCAGCTTTGTTTACGATCTAAAACATGTTGGAAGTGTGAGACTCCAGCTCCACCATGTCTGCTCCATCCCACAGTTCCCTCCACCAGCAGGGACTGGCGACTCGGAAGTTGCAAGTGCAATATTCTGGCCACAGGGGGCAGTGGGGGTCTGAGTGACAGTTCTTATTTAAATTAATTCCTTGTCATAATGAAATATCGGCAAACCCTAGTTTTATGCTCACACTCATCATTTATTAGTATGCGGTTTATCTTTTAGTATTTCAATCTGGGATCCTTGTTTTACCACAGAAGTAGTTCTGTTTCAATCTTAGAGGAAAGGAAATATGTTTTTTTTTTTGCATCTTTGAAAGTCTTTCCTTTTGTTCTAACACAAATATCAATAACTGTCCGTCTATAACTTATTAACGTTCCTTAGTTTATCAGTGTAAGCAACTATACATGTTTATACGTAGTATCGTTGCTTAATACATTTTTATTTGTATTAAAAGCTTCAAAAAGTTTTTGATGCTCTGGATGAATGTAAAAGGGAAAATGGGGTTTGTGTTTGTAAAGGTTATGTAGGCCTTCATAAATAAAGAAATAAGAAGTATTCTTTATTACTGCTCACCTTGTTAACCCTAGTGAGGTACAGGTGTTAAAACTGTGGAGAGCTTATTATGTGGTTTGCTGTTTCGGCTATTTTTATTTATTTATTTATTTGTTTGTTTGTTTAAAAGAAAGGGAACTGAGAAAAACAGCATCTCTGTGTCTGTTGATGGCTTCAGATCCGCTGTAGGGCTGGCAGACACAGTTAGACTATTTTTCATATGTTTCCTTTTAGTCTTTAGTCATATTCTTACTCACTGTTTGATGTGTAAATCAGAAATGGAGTTGATTCAACTGGTGAGCTGCTGAGACTGTAAAATTCTCCTCCAACCTCAATACCAAGCAAATAAAAATACAGACATCTCAGCCAGAAAGGGAAAAAAAAAGCCTTCTCTGAACAGCTGTTTCTGTGCGCCTCCCCCTGCAGGGCTGGCATGAGAAGTCTGGAACGCTACAGTCCTATGAATAATGCTTTATTCATTCAGAGGAACATGTTTCTGGTCATTAAAACAAGCATGGAGGCTTTTTGAGTGATGTGTTCCAGACACCGTGAATCTTTTGGTGTGTTTATTGAATTTTTTTAATCTGTTCTGACCAGAAGTTGATCCGTTTATTTGGAATAAACTGAGTGATAAATCTTAAAGCCCTACTGTAGATTTTAGTTTTAGATGTTTTGCATCACTGAAACTAGTTTTGGCAGCAAAAAAAAAAAAAAAGAATTAACAATGAAAAAGAATCATGACATGAACTTATTTATTGTCTCTTATGTTTCTGCTCTAGAATCCAGAATCCCTGGAGTTGTCCATCCAGAGCGCCCTCTCGGCCCTCTTCCCACCTTTTGAGGCCACGGCGCCCATCGTCCTCAGCCAGCTGTTTCGCACCATTGATGAACGTTATCATGGCGACGCTCTGCAGTGTCTGCTTGACTTTCTCATTCCCTCCAAACACTTGCTGGAGAGTGTCCAACAGGCTGCGTGTGTGAGTATGAACTCACTAAAGAATGGTTTTATTGACACCTAACTGCAAGCGTCTCAGACACCAGGCCATTTTCATTATTGGAACTCCTGGATAATTTTACTGGACCTTTGTGGCATGCACGTGTCTCCATTTGATTGGGCCGGCCCAAAATACCCAAATTCCATTCCATTTCTGGGACCAACCGAGTACCTGAACAGGGTTGTGTACTTGGAGATGGCCTGGTAGAGTCGCTGGGGACTTGGTTGCGACTCAGTGGGAAATTTTATCGGCACATGTAGCCAAATCACCGGCATTTTTAAAATTTGAAAAATTGCTGGTGTAGCAAAATGGAACATAAAGTATAATAAGCAGTGCTGATGCTGCTTTAGAGTCCCAACGCCAAAAAATGTGGCTGAAATCTCTCAAAAACATTGTAACCCAATTATGTAACATTTAGTAACAATAAAGAAAGCCAGGAGAAATTACTGAGCAAGTCACCCCAAATGACCTTTTTCTCTAATATTATACTGTATAATTGAGTGGCTAATAGTGCTGTAGACACGTGTAGTCATTATTTAGGCTTTTTATTGCTGCTACTGAATTACATGGAGGCACTGCACTTCAGCCAAGTCTCAGCCACGCCCCCAGCTGGCCTGGCCGCTCGCGAGCCGATACAAAACGATACGGTTCAGAGCCGCTTTCCTCTTTCAAAGCAAACATCTTCCTCCCTTTCTTCAAGTGAATGAGGTAAAGGGAAAATCTTCCAGTGTGCTGGTTAACAGCTCGTTTGTCAAATGTAGAAACTCAGAAAGCGTACGGGTGGGGGTCTGAGAAGGGATGCTGTCAGCCAGGTGACACATCCTTTTGGTGCATTTTTCTAACAGGAAATGTGAAGTAAGACTCTGGTAGGGGGTTGACTTGATCTTTACATAAAAACCTCAGTATCATCCCGTATTAATGAGCTTTGTCCTTGTTTTCAGGCTGGATACTCTGACGTGGTTTTCCGCTGTGAAGGCTGGCCTCTGTGTCTCCACGATAAAACCGTCATCCAGCTGGCCTCTGTTAACCCTCTCCTGTTGCGTCCCGGAGACTTCTATCTCCAGGTGGAACCTTTTGGTGACCAGGCAGCAAGGATTGTCCTGAAAACTCTCCTGGAGGAGGGATGTCGAGAAGTTGAAGAGACCCCAGTCCCTGAGACATCCTACCCTGTACTCTTCACTGAGGACTGGCTGCAGGACATCAACAAAGGGCGCCAAGGAACATCTCTGTCCCGTTGTTTGCTTTCCACAGATCAGGGAGTAATCAAGCTGCCTTGGGATAAAATCACCATCCCAGAGTTTCTGGACAAGCCTAAGATCATGCTCAGATGTGTTGAAGCACCTTCTGAACCTCGGAGGGTTTCTGCCTCCTCCCACTTTAACTCATCCACCCTCCCAGTGGAGGCCTGGGTTCCCCCATCAGAAGTTAGGATCTCAGCATCCCTGAGACCTGCACACTCCTCATCCAAACTAATTAAAATTGAAAATGAAAGACAAACTCCCAGATCAGCCCCCAAACCGCTAATCAAACCTGTGGGCTGGGTGTCTCCTAACACCTGGGAGAGCCTTAACTCTAGGGAGATGGAGGGAGATTATGTAGACCTGGTGGAGATCGCCAAAGGGAAGGAATTTCTTGACAATCGTATCAATCCACCCAATCCAGTTTTGGTGAAACCTGTGAGACCGCCCCCACCTATACCACTTGGAAACAGTGCCCCCTGTGGACGCAGCCTTTGGTGCACGGGTGAGTCCTGTACGCCATGCAACCAAAGAACACTGGAGCTGGAACTCACTGATCAAGACTTGAAGTGTCGGTACAGAGACTCTTACCTAGCTGCACTGAAAAACCCTGTCCAATTTGAGAAAGGGAATGTGGACCTCCTGTCCGCCTTGGAGGAGGTGAGACTGTGTGAAGACGGCGTTGAAAGAGGTACATTTGAAACCCGAACTGAAGAACACATGGATAACCACTCCAAGGAACGCAGTCAGCTATCAGGGGTTGTGTGCCAAATCAATTCCAGTAGTGAATCTAAAAATCTCACAAAGGACTCACCTTTGGTTTTAAAATCATGTTTGAGCCAAAGCAGCAACTTGTTTCCAACTGTACTCATTTCTGAGCAGGCTAGACATGCTGCCTGTGTCCACCCAGTATCGGACATGTCACTGGCACCCTGTGACGGTGATGTTAAACCACACCAGATTGTGAAGCCATCAGGGAAACACAAAGTCAAAGTGAGGTCTTTGTCCACTGTGTCAGAGACTCCCAAAGGAAGTCCTGCTCTCTATAAACTCAACAACAGGAGCCAAAGCGATGTTTGTCCCCAGGCAATCACAAGCATAATCCAGCATGAAAAGAGAGAAGTGGATCAAGTAGAAGGACAGAGACACTTTAGGAAAGGTAAGCAGTGACATGGGTTAAATCCAACATCATTTTTATGCATTTACGCTTATCTACTAACCTAGTGAACTAGACCAAATTCTTGCTTTGCAAAGTTTGGTCTAGGAACGCTCCACTGGAACCTCTGCAGCCCCAACATCATTCTGGCTGGCCAATCACAGCTCTCTAGAGGGGTTTCAAACACATAAAGAGCTGTGATTGGTCCATAATGGTGGGCCAATCATAGTGCTCTATCTGCTTAGTGAACAAATCACAGAGCTTTATCTGCTTTGTGGGCCAATCAGTGCACTCTATATGCCTGGTGGGTGGGATGATGCAACAGAGTGAAACAAGAGTATGTCACATTCATTGTCCAGTGGAATGCGGAGATCATTTGAAAGACAACGGTAGAACCCGCCCCACAACCGAGAGCCGTCAATGGAGCGTTGCCAGACTAAATAATACATTTATTTAGTCTGGCTTGCCAGGCTACTTATATACAACACCCTGCTGTGACCTTGCCTGTTTGAGGGTTTTCCTCAAGGTCTCGCATCATAAAGATTCATCAGTTCAAAAAGTCAGAGATCAGACATTAAACTGATCTCCCAGATCTGTCTGAGCTTTCTGGCAGCACGCTCACATGCACGTCATTCCTCTTATCAAGGGAGTGAACGGAAATAGCACACTAAAACAACAACAACAGACATTCATCTAATGGAGGGAGATGGCAGGATGTTTCTCTGTCCTCCACACCCGTCTGCATAGACATGCATGTCCACACAGGGGAGAGCTGGGGTCTTGAGTGGTGACGTGCTTGTCATGCACTATTGAAGCGGCAGATAGAGTACAGACGCAGCTTTGTCGGCCCCAAGAGGACGATAATTAGGATGTCTGAAGTCCAAGATGAGCCGAGTATCCCGGCTCTTGATGGGTCAAGTTGTGGAGACTTTGTAAAATGTTTAGAGAATGCCTCTGGTTGGTGGAATTTGATTTGGTGAACGGTCTGACTGAACCCAGTAAATATAGTTGCTGGTCTAATAGGTTAAAGGGATACTTTAGCAACTTTTCATATTTTAAAGCTTTTTCTTGAGCCGGTGTGGGCTAAAATGACCCTTTACAGGGTCCCTGCTGGTGGGGGGAGCAGTGGACTGGAGTGGAACTGACATGGTGAAGCTGGAGTCTGCTTCCTGCATGTTTTAGATCGTGAACACAGCTGATTTGTTTGATTTAGTGATAAATCACTCATGTAGAATTTAGTGAAGGCCGAGGAAACATTTCAGCAGATGTTAGAAAGACGAACGCACAGCGAGGAGATGAGTTGCATTTCTGTTTAACCTCAGTGAATTAATAACGGACACTAGGGGGTGCTAAAAGCAAGCAAAACTGCAAAGTGCGTTTCCCTTAGCAAAAAGTAGTAAACTTGAAGGTCATTTTATCAAGTATGCTTGAGTATAACTATACTATGGACCATGTACTAGAGTACTAGAAAATATACCATTAATACTTCTTTGTACTAAATTGGAACATTTTAAAAATTATTTAAGTAAACTTAAAGTTGACTTGTAAAGGATCATTTTAAGAGAACAAAAGTACACATTCAATTATATAGCAAGTATGCTCCTCTATGTACTGCTATATACTTAGATTAGGATAATGTATTGTTACTTAGCATCAAATATGTGAAAAATATACCAATATACATGTATAAGCTGTAAGTATAAGTGTTAGTCATAGTATTGATGTAGTCAGTCGAAGACTCGTGTTTATAATTTTTAATATAATAAAAGTAAATCAAATGCCATATAAAGTATTCAGGCTCCTTTTTAGTACAAAATAAGTACATCATGCTTTTTCTTCAGATTTTCCTCCTGTTTTATATTTTAATTCTCACCATTTGAACATTTTGTTCACCAGCAGATTCAAGCAGAGGTGAACCTCCAGCCAGCACAAATGGACCAGAATCCAAAATGTCAGAAAATCAATTTTCTCCACATGTTCAACTTCCTGCAACAAACTCTGGCTGTCAGCAGCCTCCACAGACCAAAGAATCCGGTTCCAGGAAGATCCGCAGCCTTCTTGAACTGGGCATCATTTGTTTACCAGGTAACCAGCACCAATGAGTCTGCTAGTAAATAATCAGGATGTTTTCACTTTAAATGCCCCATTGTTGATTTTTCAAATAGATTTGAAATGTCTAAAAATATTTTATGCATAGCCAGTAAAGCTGCGATGATGTTTTTAATTTGTCATTTGCATGTGACCTCAGCTGCTGAGAGTTACCGCTGAAACTCGTAAAACTAAAATACGGTGCAAAAGTTTATTTATATCAGTAATTCTACTCAAAAGGAGAAACTAACATATGAGACAGACTCATTATATGCAAAGCCAGATATTTTAAACTTTTATTTGTTATAATTGTGATGATTGTGGCTTAGAGCTGATGGAAACCCCACATTCAAAATCTCAGATGATTAGAATATTGTGAAAAGGTTCAATATATAGACTCAGTGTCATGCAGCAGTCAGGTCATGAATGCAGAACACCTGCAAAGGGTTTTCGAGCCTTTAGATCAGGGGTATTCAATCCCAGGCCTGGAGGGCCGGTGTCCAGCACGTTTTAGTTTTAATCCTGTTTCAAAACACCTGATTTCAATCAGCAGGTGATTAACAGGCTTCTGCAGACGCTGATGAGCTGCACAGGTGAGGAACCACTGAATCAAGTGTGTTGGTGCAGAAAAACCACTAAAACAAGCTTTATACTGGCCCTCCAGGAACGGAATAAAATAACCCTGCTTTAGATGGTCTCTCAGTCTAAAATGAATTAATGACATAAATTGACTTTTGCATCATATTTTCACTCTTCCAGTTTCACTTGTAGGTTGAAGCTTTAAATTAGTTGTTTATATGATTACTTTTCACACACAGGATCATTTTGGCACACACACACACACACACACACACACACACACACACACACACACACAAATGTATTTCAGATTTCAAATCCTGACTTCTGCATGCAAACTGAAAACCCTTTTTATTCTTTTTTTTCTGGCAAAACCCTTCACTCTCTGGTGTGTTTAAGAAATTAAAAATAAATAATTTTATGTTTCCTGCACACAGGCAGCAGGGACAGGAACGGTAGGGCAGTGGTGGAAGTCCATGGAGACAGGAAGGAGTGGATGTCCCCTCTGGTGACAGCACATAATGTTTGTGAACTACTGCTGTATTTACACTCCTTACCAAGGTACACAAGTGTTTCATGTTTTAGATAGCTTTTTATGGTTTTAATGAAAAGATGGTTCATTTTAAACTCTCCCTGCATCCTCAGATCAGGACATTTGGCTTCCCGTCTCCATAATGATTTACTCTTTTCTACTAAGACCTGTTTTCCTTTTTCACACAGACTTGTCTCCTTAAGAAAAGATAATAAGATTAATCATTAACACGGAAGATTCACACCCAATAGCAGCACACACACACACACACACACACACACACACACACATATATATATATATATATATATATATATATATATATATATATATATATATATATATGAAATCTAACCTGGTAATCACATGTTAATTAATGGTTGGGTTGTGTATCCTCAGTGCTGACTGGATGACAGTCAGGATACAATGATGTTGCATCCTGGCAGGTGGTGGTAGGCAGATTTAAATTAGGACAACCTGGACTGGTTTTTTAATATATTTATTTATTTATCGATTTGTATTTTTATTACAAATTTCCCAAAGCAATGTTTGGTTTGTGAGTTCACAATGTTCAGCTTTTTGCAAATTACTGGTTTAAATAAAACGACACATTGTAGGACAGTTTGATCCGTGCCCTTTAAAGACAAGCGAAAGCACCTGGTGCTCCTGATGTTTTCAAGGGGATCTACATGCAATTATGAGTATAACCAGAAGAGGGCAGCATATTATTATTCGAAATCAAGAGTCTAGTGAAAGTTTTGACCCATAATATATTTGCATTATCAATGCTTTGCATATTTCTTTGATTAGAGGATTTAAAATGATCTGTTTTCTAAAGTAAGTGAGTATCAAAACTAACACACTTTAAATGATAACAAGTAAAGTTCAACTGACCGTAATTTAAGAGTTTTAGGCGTTTCCATGGGTTTAGCATAGAGTTCTACATTTTAAAGTTATCCCTCCTGCAACCTTGACCCTTCCAGATTAGATCAGAGACATACCACAGCAGTCTGCTGCTGGAAGGCTGCCTGTCAGCTGTCTGGTATGCACAACCTCACAAAAGTTAGCAACCATGTTTGACTTAGGCTCACACAACAGTCTCTCTACTTAAGAAGAGCCTATTAGGAAGTGACTGTGAGAGCATGAACAGCAGTGTGTGTGTGTGTGTGTGTGGGGGGGGGGGGGGGGGGGGCTGTCAAGCCCAAATGAAAAGTAGAGCTATGAAGCAATCGGGTCCCAGCGTGTCCTAACATGATGTTGTGTGTTGGTAGGAGAGAAGTTCGAGAGCTGGGGCTGACTTTGGTCATCAATGCCAGGAAGAAGCCTGTCCCAGTTCACCTCTACAGAGCTCTACTGATGGTGCAGGTTGAATTGAATTTGAATTTATTCAGTCAAAACATAATAATAATATAATCAATAACACATTACATTTAAAGTGACTGAAAAGGCTCAGGCCGAAGCAACATGCTTACATTTACAATATGCCTGACCTTTTTAACAAATTAAACAAATGAATCCACCCCTTTAACACAAATCTGTACAATTTAAGCAAAATAGAAAAGAAGAAGAGAAATATACACCATTTAGTCAAATAAGTTCACAATACTCTTACATTTATAACTTATAAACTCTTATAACTTATAAACTCTTGCAACCATCAAAAATGATCTTCAAAACCATCCTTTTAAACAACAAAAATGTACCACAAGTTCTTACATTTACACTGGCCTTATTCCATAGTTAAAGCCCCACCACAGATATACATTTCCTTTTAACTTCTTCTTTTTTTTTTGCCAAAGGAACAATAAATTTATTAATATCTCTAAAATCAGACTTAGTTTCTACACCAGAAAAAAAAGTTTGTATACTTTGTGGAATTAACTTTAATTTAGCTTTATACATTATTTTCATTATTTTATAGTAAACTAAATCATTAAATTTCATAACGTGATTTTAAAAACAATGGATGTGTATGTGCTAAATAATCAGCCTTATTAATAATATGTGTTGCACGTTTTTGTAAGAGAACTATTGCACTAACGTTTGATTAGTCAGTCCCCAGCCTTCCACACAGTATGAAATGTAAGGTAGTATGAGTGAACAATAAATGATATGTAACGCTGCATAATTCAACATATGTCTTGATTTGTACAGTATTGCTATAATCTTAGAAAGTTTTCCTTTAATGTAATAAACATGCAGTCTCCATTTCATTGTATGATCAATAACCACCCCCAAAATTTTAATTTCTGTCACGCTTTCAATTTCAATATTCCATATTTTTAAGTTAATTTCCCTGTCAAGTTCCTTTTGATTACCAAATATCATAAATTTTGTCTTTTTTAAATTGAGTTTATTAATATCAAACCAGTTTTAAGGATTCCCAATTATTTTTCTATTAAGGGCAAAAGTTTCTGTAAATTATTACCTGAACAACATAAATTTGTATCATCTGCAAAAATCACAAATTTCAATAAATAAAAAACAAGAACACTGCACACACACACACACACACACACACACACACACACACACACACACACACACACACACATTTCAGAGTATTTTCTTCTGTAAATTGAATAAATATCAAATTTAAAACTAATTCTCTGAGTAAATACATTTTTCCAGAACATAAACAAAAGTACCCAGGCTAAATGTTCTGACCAACTGATTTTTGACCTTTTTTCCTTCCTTATACAGGAGCAAACGCTCCACACCGTTCACAGCATCATCATGTTAAAGGATAAAGACAACTGTCCTCGACCTGAGAAACATCCTGGTCTGCAGGTCAGAAATCAAAACAACTTTATTATCCATCTTCATTTTTTTATTCTAATTGGCACCAGAGAGGTTTTCTACTGCCTTAGTGAGGCTGTATTTGTGATCTTCATTAGATTGACATGGCGACTTCAGTAAGAGCCCTAAACAAGACGGTGGAAGCTTCTCAGCTGACCTCTGACCTGGGAGGGACGTTTATGTACAGTCATTTCCACTGGCTGCAGTTCCACCAGGTAATAAACAACTTCTCTGACTAGAGTGAAGCTTTTCTGTAGAACTCAGATGATGTTGCTGTTTATTCAAAACTGCACAATTTTTTCAATTTTATGCTTAAAGATATTTGTCTTTGAAGCATCTTTTAAATCCGTATATTAAGGTTCCAATGTGGGGTTGATGGTACTGCTTTGAAGGGCGCGTTATAAATGCATTATAGACCATTTTAATGGGAGTTTTAATTGAAACCTACTATGCATAACATCATCGAATGCTGGGATCTTTTGCAAAGTTTGAACATTTATAGCATTTGTTTATATTCTTGCATTAACAATTGCATTCTGAACCTCAGTTTTTAATCGTTTGCTTTTAAGGACAAACTTTATTGACATTTTCAGTATTTTATGCCAGTACTGTAGTTTTTTTTTTTTTTTTTTTGTTATTTTGGAATTTGCTCCTAAAGATGATGATTGTCTTCCAGTTTTAGTCCAGTCTCAACCAGATGTTTGTTTAGCCACTTATCAGGTGTGAAACAAGCTTGTAAGATCAGGTTGTGAACCAGTTTTTTCTTTAAACTTGGACACATTTCAATTTTTAAAATCTAATTTATTTTTTTGGGTCTCTGCTGGTGATTTATCACAAAAATAATGCTTGTTCCAATGTTTTTTGGTGGTATCCGTAAGGTCATCTAATAAAGATATAAAAACTTTCCTGCATGGAACAATGCACCACTTGCCAACATTTGCCACATATTTGGCTAAAATCTCCTACGATTCATCTTGCTGATAACGATATATATTTTATTCTTGTCAAAGTGTGTAATCTTTTTCATTTTTCACAGAGAAATTAATTGCTTTAACATGTCAAAAATGGCATTTATTCATTTATTTTGTTCAGCTTCTGCCATCTACAGACAACGATAGTCATTGCTGTGAGTAAGGTGCATTCTTCTTTACTTGAGTCATACATAAATCTGTTTTAAGTGGAAATGGATAAGTAGAGTCAGATTGTAGAAGAGCTGGGAAATAAATTCAAGTAAACTGGGCTGCAGAGAAAAAGGAGAGATAAGGAACTAACGAGGAGCAACTGGGAACCAGTTATCAGATGATTTAGACAATATCGGTGGTATGACTAACAAATAATGACCAGATGTGCAGGGGAAGCAGTAATCTAGATAATCTGAGACCACTAGAGGAAGAACTGAATCAAAAACTGATCATCAAATGGAAAAACGTAAAAGGAACGTAGGAGTTCTATAGTGAAATATCACAGTCAAATGTCTCAATCGTGTTGGAAAGAAGGTTACATTGAATTCAGCTTCTGGCCGGGGGCTGGACTTTCTGGTTGGTGTTAATTTCCATACAATCACTTTAAATTGACTGTTATAATTATGTCTTAATTAAGTCATAATTTTGTTTGTTAAATTATAAATGTTTGTTGTCTAGGCATCAGAGAGCTAATGCAGGGAACTCATTTACTCCATGCATGTTTTATGAACAAACGTTTGCGGTTTGCAGGATTCCTCTGGGGTTGCTATCCGTGCTCCACTTTATTCAGTCTTTTGATTCAATGTGTACACATTCATTAAACTGCATGACTTTTCTGTCTCATTTTTAATTAATTCAGAAACTAGTATCTTTCATGGCCGATCTGCGAGGAGCCAACAGTTTGCTGCATAATGCCATCAAGAAGGTAGATAGCAGAAAACAGATGCACGCTGCACAGGTAAGATACATTTATGCTGTGATGTTCTGGTGCAGTTTCGTGTCACATGTTGACTTTTGTTGTGCTTTCACCACAGGAAGTGCAGGAAAGCATTCAAGAACAAAGGGTTTTAATGAAAGAGGTACTGGAAGATGCCGGGCTGGTAACTCTGCAAAAGGAAGGAGGGACGCTACTGGCCAGGATGAAGAAGGAGGAGTTCAGATTCTCACAATCAGAAGATTACAGGTATCAAATGTATCATTTAATTGCACATTTATCACCGCAGCACAGTGATTAATGAACTAATCACATTGCAACATAATCCATGTGGTTTGGTGTACTAGACAAGTCACAAACCATCTTTGATTTCTTAATGTTTTTCTTCGTTCTCTTCTATTGAGTCAGACTTTTCATAATCTTTCAAAGTGGTCCTCCTCAACACTTTTTCAGGCTTGTCAGATTTTTCACTTCTTCTCAGTTCAAAATGGTATTTTAGCCCCAACAGGTTGATTCTCTCCCAGCTTTCAGCTGAAAACTTGACTGGCAGATGGATCCAAATCCTTTTTCAGGTCTTTGATTAATTTCTTGCACTCATTTTTCAAAGGCAGAACATTCTGCTCATTTTCTGAAGATGCATTTTTTAGTCTTCTTTTGTCTTCCATTTGTCCACGTTTCTCATTTTGAAGCACGTGCTGCACAAAGTGCTGTCTTAACCAGGTAATAGACTGGGTGACAAAAGCAGCCGAGGTCTGAGAAAAAAACTTTCATTAACTATTTATTAAGATTATTTATGAATAACTTTAAACTTTGTGATTACATTCTTCTTACCTCAGAGAGTTTTAGGAGCGACCACTGTTTCATAAGCTTTGAAAATCTGTAAGGTTCTCTGTTTGTGGCTCTTTTTTGACCTCCAGCCAGATGTGGTGCAGACTGAATATCATGAACCTTTTTTAAATGAATGTTGGATTTATGAGCTTTTTTCCTCCCAAACTTACACAACTTATCCAAAATAACTTGCAGGAGAGCTGAAGCTGCACCAAGTCCAGTCTGAACACTCCCACACAGTTCTGAAGAAACGGTGACTCCTAATCTGACACCAACATGAAAACATCTGTGTGGGTTCATGATAAACAGAGATGAAAAGTCCTAGTCTCTGTTTTGCATCTGGGTTACAGTCCCGATAAAAGGTTTAAGTGGGCAAAAATCATATTTTGCATGGTTTGTTCTTTAAAAGGTTCCAAGTCGAGCTTTAACATGCAGCTTTGAGAAATGGGAGTGAGACAAGGGAACATTTATGATGCACACACTTAGTAAAACACATATCTGATCATTAATCACTGCATCTGGTAATAATTTTTTGTTTTTAATAGACATAGCTGACGTTAAATGAACTATAAATTCCTAAAGTGTTGCAGTTCAAAGCCTTTACTATACTGTAGTAGTGTGAGTTCTCATGGTTAGACCTGTTTGTCTCCTCTTTGTGCAGAGATGCTTTGGAGTCCATGACAGATCTGTACAACCAAGTGGAGGAGAAGCTGCACATGTTGGTGATGAGATCCAACGAGTCTCTGCAGCAGCTGGAATTCCTCCATAAACTCAGAGAGACAGAGGCCAAAATCATCTCGGTAACTTTGCTTCTTTCAGTCTGAGCACACTTTTTTAAAATGCATGAGTGCAGATACGTCCAAAGTTCTGTCATGGAATTCTGTGGTTACGAATAGCAGTTTGTTTCGTCCATGTTTGACTGTTTTTAGTAAACTGTTAGGAGGAAACGCCAAATAACTTCTGTCTGTTTCACAGGTGGGGACGTGGTTCAGTTCGGAGGGCGAACAGAGCCTGAAGAACTGTGAGACAATAGATGACACTCAAGTTGGCACTGAGAAGATCTTACAGGACTTTAATCTGCTGCTGAGTCACTCCAAGGTAATAAAACTCATCCCTGTTTAGTCAAACTCTGCTAGTTGGTTTAGTTTCTTCTCCATAACTACTTTTTCTTCTCATTATCCTACATATTTTTGTCTTATCTCTCACACACACACACACACACACACACACACACACACACACACACACACACACAGTGGGGCAGCAGTAGCTCGGGGGTAGAGCGGGATGTCCAGTAATCGGAGGGTTTGAGGATTGATCTCAGCTTCCGGCGGAGAATTCTGCCATTGTGTCCTTGGGCAAGGCACTTAACCCACCTTGCCTTGTCGGAGGGACCAGTATTCGGCAGCTTAGCCTCTGTCTGTGCAGGACTCCAGGACAGCTGTGGCTACATCTCATCACCAACAGGGAGTAAATGTGTGTGTGAATGGATGGAGGACTTATTGTGTTGTAAAGCACCTTGGGGGGTTCTAGGAATCTAAGAAGGTGCTATATGAAAAACAAGCCATTTACACATGTAACCAACTGCACGCATATTCATATGCAACTTCCATTGTATATTTTTTCCAACGTGCTTTAAACCATCCTCTACCTCCTTTTGCTGCGTTTTGTACCTTATTTATGTTTTTATCATGTTTTTATGGAATACAGTCTCACCACAGAATATGACTTTTTTAGACAGAGAATTTCTGACATAGAGTTTTTATTCTGTGAATTTGATATATAATATTTTTGTTTGTTTTGTTTACTTAAAACAAACCAGCAAAAAACTAATCTGTACAAATTCAACTGCAGAATTCCATCTTCAGAAGTTCACCAACTGAGGTGACCTCCTGGTGACCCAAGCTAAAGTAAACGTCACTCGATTGAGTCGAGTGGCTTTTAGCAAATCAAAATGTACTTCTCTGATCACGTGACACCAGTGAGGCGCCGACTAGATCAAGCGACATTTGCTTTGGTGTGGTCACCAGGAGAACACCACTTTTGATGTAGAATTTTTACTGATGGAAGTTTTGCTGGTGTCATTTAATTTAAAATAAATTCAAAATACATAATAAAAAAAATAGAAAAATAAATGTCATGAATTAAAAGTCTAACTGAAACTCATATTCTGGTGACACTGTTTTTCTTCCATAT
This sequence comes from Nothobranchius furzeri, assembly GCF_043380555.1. Taxonomy (NCBI): domain Eukaryota; kingdom Metazoa; phylum Chordata; class Actinopteri; order Cyprinodontiformes; family Nothobranchiidae; genus Nothobranchius; species Nothobranchius furzeri. The sequence goes on along the minus strand of NC_091743.1, from coordinate 53,456,523 downwards.
TTTTCTACATCTTTAACCCTATTTATGCTGCAAGGGGGCTCGGTGTTGGCATCATCAATGTTGTCGGGCCTTCGCGGACAATGACAATAAATGACTATTCTATTCTATTCTTAATTTTTGACATGGGATTCTGTCTAAATGTTATGAAAAATAAAATATCTGTTGTAAATAGTTCTTTGAACAGGCTCAGTTTGGAGAAATGAAGATTATCAGGGCAGACTGTTCCTTTTTTTATTCCTTGTTTTAAACTATCAAAGACTGTAGCGTTGAGATTATCAAATGTTTGAGATATCAAAGGTTTTTTTAAAGAATGACCTCATCAAAGAAAGCAGGTACACAAGACAAAGATTTACGCATAATTCACATGTTACAACAAAAGCACAGACAATACATCAATAGTACAAGATTTTTAAGATTTACCGTAGTGAAACAAGATTCAGTAACCAAATCGGCTACACTTGCCCAGTGAGGTGTGTTCTCTGTCTTTTAAGATTAATTTAAATTCATCTATTGACATCTTTATTTCCTTCTGTAGATAATTCCAATAACTTGGAGCTGCATAATTAAAATTCCCCTTTAGCCAGTTCAGTTTAGATTCTGGGACGAGAGCGGACCATGATGGTTTTGGTCAATTAGCATAAATATGTAAAAAAAAAAAAGATTCTGTTACAAATAATCCTTGAAGCTAGATTTGATCAAATAAACCAGAAAAATGACCGGACTGAATTTTAGAGGCGCATGCATGAAAAAGGGAGACAGCATATTTTTACCATTGAGGCTTTGAACAGTTGGTGTTATACACCTATGTGACTACTAGGTAGTCTATGGGATTTTCCAATGTAACACTCAGTTACAAAATTATTTAATACGCTGCAGCCCAAGAGGTTTTTAGTGATTAAAATTTGGTCTCAGTAAGCCAAAGTACAAAGTGCCTTTAGAAACAGCTCGTGCACTTTTTTATAATCGTAGATTTGTCAAAAATTTTACAAGTCTCAATCATTTAGCAACTGTATAAAAGCTACAGTAGCTGCTCTAAATGCTTCCTTCAACAAACAACAAAAGTCTAAGGATAAAATCATGTAGCATGAAAATGTAAAGGCTAAGACAAAAATCATTAAATGCGTGCATAACAATTTTATGAGTTGTTAGGCTAACTAGTAGCTCACCTGTCTGGTCAAACTTATGCGGTATCTGTTTCTCCAAACTGAGGCTTTTCAAAGAGATATTATCTGTTTGCACCTTTTAAAAGACACAACCTTCAAGAGATTAAAACTTGTTTTGGTGTCAGCTTGCACTGATAAGTGTTGGTAACGGAGGACAACAGCTAAATATTTATCATCCCGTTTCAGGAAAAACAACAGCTTGCTTTGAGCCTTGTGACTGAGGCAGGGGAGATCGTTCAGAACGGCGACTCCAGTCCTGCTGCAGACGTTTTTCAGACCCTGGTTGGCACTTTTAAATCTAACGTAGAAGACTTCATGTTGAGGGTGGAACAGAGGAAGAAAGACCTGGAGCCACTGATGCAAATCTACAGTTTCTGCGAACAGGTTTGTAGTTCTGCTGCTTCGGGTTGATAATTTTGAATGATTTGAGTTAAATTCTGAATGCAATATTCTAATATTCTCTTATCTGTGCAGGCATCAGCTTTTACCGAAGAGTGTAGTAGGTTTTTGGAACAGGTAGAGGACGGATGTCTCTCAGTTCAGACCCTAACTACCATCCAAATGTATGAGGAGAAGTTAGATCGTGAATTTTCCCCGAGATGCTTTCAAGCTCTAAAAGCCAAAGCCCGTGCCATGGGAGCAGGGGCCTCTGGGATGATGAGAATGTGGAATGTGGCCTGGAACCAGAGCCAAGGAGTCAAGCAGCGTTTTGAGGAGATGCAGGAGAAGAAAAAAAGCATAGATAAGAAGCAGATCCAGCCGACCACAGCTGCAACCCCTCTAGGGGAACACAGCGGATCAGAGAGGGAGGGGGAAAGGAATGAGCCGGGGGAGGCTGAGAGCTCTCTGATTGTACAGTCAGTCTCTCCTAAAGAAACCGATAATTCTGCAGGAGATTCAAAAGAGCGAATGCATGGTGCATGCAGTGAGCTCAAGTTTGAAACCACAATCAAAGGTAAGGAAAAGGAAGTGCCAAAGGCTCACCCATCTCCAGAAACAAAACCTAAAAATGAGACAGGGACTCTCATTGTTCCTGAACAAGATGATTGGCGTCCAGAGTGTAAACACAGACCAAGAGAGCATCACAGTGAAGCAGATCTGAGCAGCTCTGTGAAAGAAGGGGAGGGTTTTCCATCGCACCAACATCTGGGTCGATCTTTAAGCGATGGCTCGTGTGTGAGGAGGTTTTCTGGATGTTCACCCTTGAGTACAAGCCACAAACACTGTCACAGTAAGAAACACTCCCTGGATCAGAATCTGCCGCCCACCAAAATTCTGCACATGTACCGTAACGAGAGTCTGTGGCCAGGAAACCTGAACTGTGAGTCAAAACAAGACGGCGATGAAGTGGAGGGTGAAGGATGTGTAGCCCCCACCCAGAGGTCTAAAGAGTTAAGGTCTTCAAAGTCATTACTCATACCAACAGAAAATAATGGCGGCAATGTTTTGTAAGTAACTCGTGACTCTGTGCTCACCTGGGGTTAGTGAAGAGCTTTGAAATAAATCTAAATGTTCTTACTTTTGGAGCAGAAAAGTCCTGAAGATCTGGGAGGAGCTGCTTTCCACGGAGAGGGAGTACGTCAAAGCTCTGGGTTATGTCCGAGAGCATTACTTCCCTGAGCTGGAGAGAACAGACGTCCCTCAGGATCTGAGGGGGCAGAGGGGGAGCGTCTTTGGCAACTTGGAGAAACTCCACGACTTTCACCGTCACCACTTCTTGGATGAGCTGGAGGCCTGTGTGCATGAGCCCTTCAGAGTGGGACACTGCTTTCTGCGTCATGTGAGTGAGACAAATGTGAACGTGTTGACATCCAGAGTGCACCAAAGTTTACTTGATGCATCTCAAGTTTTTCCACTTGCAATGGTTAAAATGGCGTAACCCTCAAGCTGTCTGCCTGTAATGACTCCGCTCTGCATGACCCATGTGAGCGTAATCCGCTGTACGCCGTATAATGGCTAGTAATATGAAATGGCCTTTCATATTTGCCACGTATAGAATTTAAATTATTTTACATAGATTATAAATATAAATAGACTCAGATAATAGACGAGACCTCCGTGCCGCCACCTGTAGCTCTCTGAAGAGCTGAATTGAAGCCCAGTGGACGGTTCCCACCACCGCCATCTGGGCCACGTCACACATCTTTTCACTCCCAGAAAATACAAAAATGGAGCTGAGAGGGGGGCTGTGAAGGTGTGGTCAGGTAAATGACACCCAACAAACCCTGAGACGATGTAGCTACGAGCTAACTGAGCTAACCCGGAGCTAACCGAAGCTCAGTGGATGCTTTTAGTCAGAAAACCGCAATTCTATGACTCTGCTACCCTCTGCCTTCCAGGCTGTAACACTTTTACAGTGAGACTGGGGCTGATGCCTTCCCTGGAGCAGGCATGGGGGCAATCCACTAGTGCTAAAGCTAGTAAAAGGACATGGCCCTAACTATTCATAATTTCATCCATTTTCCTTCGCTTATTCGGGTTCGGGTCGTGGGGGCGGCAGCCTAAGCAGAGAGGCCCAGACTTCCCTCTCCCCAGTTGCTTGGGCCAGCTCCTCCCGGGAATCCCAAGGCATCCCCTGGCCATCCGAGAGACATAGTCCATCCATTGTGTCCTGGGTCTACATTTAGGTCTCCTCCTGGTTGGACTTGCCCAGAAAACCTCACCAGGGAGGCATCCTGACCAGATGCCTGAGCCATCTCAACTGGCTCCTCTCAACGTGGAGAAGCAGCAGATCTACTCTGAGCCCCTCCCAGATGACCGAGCTTCTCAACCTGTCTCTAAGGGAGAGTGCAGACATCCTGCGGAGAAAACTCATTTCGGCCGCTTGTATCTGCAATCTCATTCTTCCAGTCACTACCCAAAGCTCGTGACCATAGATGAGGGTTTAAGCTGTAACTACATCACCCCCCTCAGAGTTGTCATAACTGTAAACTTGACCTATTAACCTAAAAAATCTTTTGTACCAGGCTGTAAACATGTTTTTCTCTGCTGCGAAGTTGGCATTTTTAACGTAGGAGTCGATGTGAACTTGGTCCTTTCTGGAGTAGATGAGGGCAGGAAGTTTTCCCCCTTGTAAATAAAGCATAAATAAAAGTGCCTGTGTGACAGTCGTGACATGAAGGTTTGTCTCTTAACTGCCTTTTTGTAAAAATAGTACCAAAAGAAAAATAATTATCTATATTGTTAATCACAATATAGATAAAAACTAACAAGATCTGAGTTTTTGTCCATATCATCCAGCCCTAGTTGAGATGTGAGAAATGATCGATACACCAAAATATTGCATTTTTTGTGTTATGATGCTGAATCAATATTTAAAAGCTGTGTATTGATTTTAGGCCGTTGGGAATTTACATGCAAATATTTACTGTATTCCTTTTGTGTGGTGCAGTAAAACCTCCGACTGCTAGGGGGCAGCGGTTTTTCCTGCCTCCTTTCTGAGGGAACAACAAGATCACATGTCATGGAAGCGCCTGGCCTGAGTTTTCCAATAAAATTCAGTCTTAAAATTACAAATATTATCTTGCTTATTATCACAAAATATTGTATCGTCTCCCCTGTATGTCGCATCGCCAGATTCTTGCCAATACACACTCCTGTTATTGGGTTGTAAATATGCAATAGATGTAAACTCTGTTTCCCAAGCTAGAGGTGGTATTATTCATCAGAAGCCACTAGATTTTCCAACATCACATAGTAATTTCTCACAATCATCTGATTTGACTCAAGAATCATGATAAATAAGGAAAATCAGGTGTGAAGAAAGTGCTTTCAGATGTTTGGTAAGTAGTCTGATAATAAATCTTCAGCTTCCAAGAGACCTGGTGCTTTTGAACCTATAATAGGATAATTATTGTGTTTGCACACCTTGTCTGCAAGTTTGCATTTCAGTGTGACAGCTTTTAGTTGCTAGTCATATGGAGGATAAACAGCTTTTTATTTTGTTTTTTTAGAGAGAGAGTTTTGCTCTCTATGCTCTTTACAGCAAGAACAAACCACAGTCCGACCGTCTTCTCATCAGTCATGGAAAGAAGTTCTTTAAGGTGAGAATTGCCCACAGCTGTTGTTTTGGTCTCATCATTCATCTCAGTTCAGACCCTTTCGTCAGTTTGTGAATTTCCTGTGATAAAAACGTCTCCTATTGTAGGTATTCCAGATCAAAACTAGTGAGTAAATACAAAGTGCAGTTTTCAAATTAGGATTTCATTTTTATAGGTAGAAAAGGTAGCTGAACCAACCAGACCCAATATTAAAAGGTAATAGGAATTTGATATTCTTTGCTGAACTGCTTAAATCCAGGTCTGGTTCACTGAAAAACCATTTTTACGGATTATTTCTGATTTGGTTACTCTGACTTTTTCATGCAGGCTGAACATGAAAATAGTCTCCTACACCTATCTTGTGCATTAGCTTCTGGTAGAAAACAGACAAAAACAGTGAAAATCTACGATTTGAAAAGCCCGACAGATCTACGTCACACTGTGACTTAGGCTTGCCCATACTGACTCACGACGGGGAAGGCTGCTGTTGCTTTATGGGCTCGACACATGGGAGGCGACAAATGACCGCGATCAGCTAAATTTGTCGCTGTCGCTTTTATTACCTGACACATGGGAGGCGACCTGCGGCCAGCAGCTGTTCCATGGCAAAATCGAAACTTCCGTTGTTTTGTTTGGCTGTGTCAGGTTGGAGGGAATTAAGGTTATTTAAGCGGTTCAGAGTTAAAAAAGTGGTAGATGTGATGTTTCACAAGATGCTGCTAGAGTTATGTGAAATCTTACTTCTGATTTTACTATATAAAACATAATAATAATCAACCTCTCCTGCATGGTTGCTCGGAGATGTACGGAGCATCCTGCCTGCTCATTGGTCAGTGAATGAAACCTCCGCTAGCATTAGCAATTCAAACACACAACTGAAGCTCCTCCAGGCTTTTTATTTGTGGAGATAAAGCATCCATGTCCATGGTCAAACAGAGTCAGTGGTAGAGTCACGTTACTTTTATCCAATCCGAGGCAAGATGTCTATTCATCAGGGAATAAGACTCCAAGTCATCCAGTTTTAATTGCAGCTCTGATGTCGCAGACTTGGTCCTTCTGGGCCATCGGGGATTTGTGGGCTATTTTGTGCCCTGAGTTCTGCCTGCAAGGCATTCATTGCTACTAGAGACCACAGCAGATGTATTGAATAAACAAGTAATCCACAAATTTAAGGTCGAAGGTTCAATATTATCTTAAGTTATTTTCCAGAAGAGAGCAGAATTTATAGTTCAATTAATAATAATAACCAATTACATCAAGTTCTTCAGGTCCTGAAACAGCACAGCAGCCCCAGACCATCACACTCCCACCACCGTGTTTGGATGTAACTCAGTCTTTTCCCCAAAGTGTGGATCATCAGGATGTTTTCAGTCAATTGTGAGATGGGCCTTCAGTTGTGACTCCCTTAGAGTGGGGCCTGTTGCATTTTGAGACCTTTAGGCCAACTCGATGTTCTCAGACATGTCAGGTTCTATTGAAGTGATTTGTTAATTCCAAAAGTCTGGCACTAATCATGCCTAGGTGTGGCTAATCACAATTCATGCATGATTTAACAAGTATGCAATGACATTTTCCAATAGTGCACTCTTTCAGAACAAACTTGCAAGGTGGTAATTACTCTGAGAATTTAGACACATTTTTTTGTAAACACCCCCCCCCCCCCCCCCCAATCCTTCCTCCTCAACCTTCTATTCTTCATATCACGTCCCGTGCAGCCCTAATGGACTTCCTCCTCCCAGCATTAATTTTTTTCTTCTGTTGTTCCAGGAAAAGCAGCTGAAGCTGGAGGATAAAATGGACTTATGGTCATATTTGCTGAAGCCCGTGCAGCGCATCAGTAAGTACAGCTTGCTGCTGCAGGACGTGATGAGGGAGTGTGGACCAGATCAAACCAGAGAGATCTCTGAGATCAATGCAGCTCTGGAGGTTATCCACTTCCAGCTTCGCCATGGCAACAACCTGCTGGCCATGGACGCTATCTGCAACTGTGATGTAAGTGAGCTCTAAATGTGTGTTTTTTTAATTTATTTATTAGTTTAGTGGCAATGTGGATGTCTAGAAAGGATACATTAGAACACTCTGGTTTAGTGCTGTACACAGGAAGTTGGCAGGTCCAATCATAGACATCATACACGTAGACACCATATGGACTGGCTCTACCTACTGGAGCTGGCGTGGCAGCGGGCTGCCATCTTGAATGGGTTCCAATTAGCCCCCAGTGCATTTAATTCTACTGAGGAAGGTGGTTTACCCAACTAAAAAACACATTTAATTACGCATTTTCACAAAGTCAGTAGTTGCCAGTTGTTGCAACCATTGGCTGCTTAAAAACAGGAATTGTTGCTCATTCTGTGTTGACTCTAGTTGGGTTTGGAGAGTGAGGAATCCATCCAGTATGGCGGCGAGGCTGTTACGCTCCAGCGCCCAATGGCACATCTACATATTCATGTCTATGGGTCCAGTCAGCATGATGAAGGCGATGGGGGGGGGGGGGGGGGGCATCATTGTCTGCTTAAAATTTCCATGACTATGAAGGGAGTTGTTGTTTGAATTCATTACTGACTCAATTATCAGATGAGGCAAACAACAAAAGTTGAGTTGGAGTAAAGGCGGGCGGACACTGTGCGACTTTTTCACTCGCAGCGTTCAGCTTCAGCTCAAACTGTACGACTTCCTCGCAGGGCAGATCTCACGAGTCATGTGCTCACACTGTACGACCCATTTCTCGGATGCGACCTGACTGCTCACACTGTACGTCTGGTAGCAACACGTCGGCCCTAAAAATATGCTAAAATAGCAGTTTTTACACAACACGTCAGACTTTTTTGTCTTGTCTTGCCTGTTGTCCTTCGGGAGTGCTGCAGGAGGACACACATGGATTTATGGGGGTTGGATTAGGAAAACGAAATAAAGAGAGTAAATCTGTGTTTTGTGATCAGTTTGATTTGACATGAACACGACAAACACGCATTCTTGACAATCTTTGTGAGTAAAAAACGTGTTGAAACAAAAACGAACAACGTGTGTTATTAGGGAAATAGCGGGCGAGCGGTGTTGATGCAGGATTGTGCATGCGCCGTGAGCGGTTCTGATACTTTTTGGGTCACAGCTGCTCGCAGCGCTGCTTCAACAGTGCGATACCCTCACGAGGGACGAGCAAAATATCAAACACTCCAGAAGTCCGTGCGAGCTTACGATTGCTGATCGGTAGCTGGTCACGTGGTATTAATCGCCTCTCGTAACCCCCCTGTACACTACACGACCGCTCGGCGCAAAACTCGCCCCGATCTCGTGGATTCTCGCACGAGTGGAAAATCGGCTCAAAAAAGTGAAAAAGTCACACAGTGTACGCCCGGCTTAACATTGTTTCTTAGTTGATAATCAGCAGATAAAAGTTCAGCAAAAGTTTAATGGTTTTCTGTTCAATCCTAACTGTAGATTTCTGTAGAAACTCGTTCAGTTAAAAAATAAAATCACTTTTAGGAGTATTTTCTGCAGACTTTAGCACTGAAACCCAACATTGTTTTTCCCCCCTTATTGTGTCTCTTAAGGTCAATCTGAAAGAACAGGGTCAGCTCAGATGTCAGGATGAGTTCCTGGTAACATTCAGAAAGAAGAAATGCTTTCGTCATATCTTTCTCTTTCAAGAACTCATCCTCTTTAGCAAGACTAGAAAGACAGATGTTGGAAATGACACATACGTCTACAAGCAATCCTTCAAGGTGGGAATCTTATGCATCATTTGTTCTTACGCAAACACACACACACACACACACACACACCACACACACACACGCAAAAATTAATTTTCCACTATGGAAATACATCACTTCCCTAAAAGATAAGATCTGGTTTAAAATTTGGAATTTTCCCAATTAATTCTGTAAGTTTTGTCAGTAAAATACAGTAACTTGTTTTCATGCCCATTAATGTTATCAGTAATAAGAAAGGGTGAAAAAATACTCTAAACTGGACCTCTAACAAATCAATTTCTTTATTTTAATGCATGAAAATCAATTTATTAGCTTCATTCTGGAGCCTTTTTGTATCTTGATTCTGTTGTTCTGTCAAGCCTTTAATTTTTCCCCTCTGGCACATTTCAGACAAGCTGATCCAACAATGAAAGTTGTTGATTCTTGCATGAGTTTGATGAACTCTCTAAAGCTGCTGCCTAAGGAACTGTGATGCTAATCAATCTCCATGTTTTTCTCTTTGTATTAAGACGTCTGACATAGGCATGACCCAAAACAGTGGAGACAGTGGCTTGTGTTTTGAAATCTGGTTCAGAAAGAGGAAAAGCCAGGACACGTACACACTGCAAGCTGTCAGCCGAGAAGTGAAGGAGGCCTGGACCAAAGAGCTGGAGCGGCTCCTGTGGGAGCAGGCGATACACAACAGAGGTACAGGGGGGAAGTAAACAGGGTATTTATTTAAGATATGGTATAGTTCTAAGTTCATTTTTAGGATGAAAAATTTTTCAAACAACACCAGCCAAAGTCAATGAACGTCAAACATTTAGGAAATTGTAATGGGTAACCCCTTATAGGGCCAACATCTATATTTAGACACTTCCAATCACATCATAAATGATGTCGGTGTGCCTATTCACAGACTCTGAGAATTACAGGATTTCACCTAACCAATCATCAGACATCAAGCTAGTCAAAGTTCACACCAGGGTGCCATTCGACCAGTCAGTATGGGGCTGTGATGCGCCAGATATTGGTGCATCTACAGAACCAGAGAACTCCTCGGTCTTCTCTTGTGTTTACGATCAGATCTCTAAAACTAGCGATATCTACACTTACATGCGCCAAATCTCCTCTATCCGATTCAAATCTTGGTTGATCGAAAATCCCAAATCTCTGTTTACATGGACACATGATCTGATCATGCCGTGAGTATACATACACCAAGGTTCTGTCACTTTAATAAACAAGCTGGAGCTGGTCATGCCCATCCCTCCTCCACTCAAGCTCCAATCAGGTAGTCGATGTGAGAGGACCTCGGATTAGAGCCGCTGCTCCTCAAGCAGCTAGAGGTAGTTTTATTTCTATTGTCCTCATTAATGACGTCACAAAGGGTTCTTTATGAAATGGCTTGTTTTAGCCACATAATTCCTAAAACCAAACACGGACAGAAAAAGGATAGACGGATTTTTCTACATTTGGAGTGTTCACAGAGGCAGTAGAGACCCACATGGCAGCATGAAAGGATGCAAAAGGTGAATTCTGCATAATATATCTCCTTTAAGGTCTTCCTGTGTCAACTTTGGTCAAATGTGGAAAATTGTACAGCCTTTAAAACAAAAACAAACAAAAAACCTTATTTTGTTTGTCCTTCATGGATTTCTTGAGTTTTTGCTGCCAGTTACAAAAATGCGTAGTCCAATGCTTCGTGTTTGTTTTTTAGAGATCCGCATGCAGGAGAGAGTGTTTCTGGGTATCGGGAACAAGCCTTTCATGGACATCCAGCCCAGTGAGGCAGCCATCAGTGACAGAGCTGTGAACTATGTCCTGGTGGGAAGAGGTAAGTGATTCATGTACCTTTTTTTTGTACTGTGCTTCTAAAAAAGACACTTATTTTCACATCTTCCCCTCACAGAAAACAAGGTTTTCCCCTCAGTCAGGTCGTATAGGTCACAGGGTGAGCTTCCAGGGTCTGACCCACAGTCTGTTGGTTCAGGCAGCAGCTCGTCCTCCTCCTATTCCTCAGGACGAGGGTCCTTGTCTCCTGTGGGATACTCCTGTGAGGCAGAGCGGAGGGCGGTGTTAGCTGGTCTCCCAGGATATGTGGCACTCCCTGGAGCTCTGGAGGAGGATGACTCCAACCACGAGGGTGGAAACCAGAACTTACTGTGTGAGTAAATATAAGCCCAAACTTAAAAGTTTCATTTCTCTGTGGGTGCTGATGACACTTCCTCCATATAATCACCGGTCAAAGGTCAGGGTAAATACTTTTAAAGAGTGACACTCTATTAAAGGAGTGAAAGCTAATCCTGACAGTGTTTGCTCAGCTGTCCAGATTGGGATTTATATCCCAGTAACAAAGTAACGCATTGGTTTAATTCATCCTGAATTAAGTTTTAATCCACACCGTTGTTACTTCTCTTCTCTCCAGTGGACAGCTCTGAGTCTTCGGGAGAGAGTGTGAGTGGTTTCAGCAGTTCCTGTCACAGCTATCAGTCCGCTATGGGAGAGGTGGACGACAGTTCCTCCGTTTGTGCTTCGATCATCACCGTCAGGGAGGTTGGAGCTGCTCAGTCCACTGAAGCCACCGCCGTCTTTCCAAAACAGGACGCTCTGCCAGGATGCGCTGTGGAAAACCAGCCACCTCTTACAACACACATCTTTTTTTAAGATTCAGCTGCAATGTAATTTTTGATTTGTGGTTTTTGTTTTGACAGGTTTAGAGCTTTGAGATAAATAAAAAGAAGCCTGATTGTAAGAGCAGCCATGAAGACAACAGAACTACATCACCATTCCAGACGTTACTATAACCAGCTCTGTAAATAAGCATTTCTATACCATTACCACTAAAACAGCAGGTCACATATGTGTTTATAATTCATCTGTGTTGTGAACATGACCAGGGATTTTTTTTCTAATCTAGAAACATTTCTTTACACTGTAAATTTTAGTTTTTTTGTTCAAAACATTATAAAATTGTCAGTTTATATCAAAAACAAGTTTTTGAAGGTGCTTTTTTAAAAGTTTGGTGCTTTATGCACAAAAACCAGTTACCTAACACGACTCAACTACAGATAATAGTTCATCAGAAAATAAGACGCGTATGTTTTTTACAATTGGCTTGGTGTGAATGATCATATCGACCTCATGAAGAGTTGTACGACTTATGTAGAAACTAGATGCGGTCATGTGTGTCTGCGTTGCTGTGTTGTTTTACACCTGTTCATCCTTTTGTAATAAACGTAACAGCACTGACAGCTAGACTGAGATTTCTTTTTCTGATGTTAACATGTGATATTCTGTCATTTTAACACAAGCTCAAGAATTGGAAGTAAAAAGCAACTGACACATCTAAACTTTATTTTTTCATTTATTATTTTATTATTCGTTATATTTGACTCAAGATGACATCAGTACATTCTCATAATAAAGAGGCAGTGTTTTTTTATGTGTTCTTTTGTAAATGTTTTCTGCCAATCTGATTCCTGAAGCACATTTAAAGGAAGCTCAGGTCAGTGAAGTGTGTTTCTGTGGAAAAACATGAATAACAGATTTTAAGCTTCAGTTTGGAGAAAAAGATTCGTTAATGCTCTTTGTTTGAAAGACGTAGCAGTTTGGAGCTGATGTAACAAGCTGGGTTTTGTTTCGAGCTATATTCTAGTTTTTGTGTTTACAAAATGCAGTACAGATCTAAAAGGAACCAACGGACGTTGGTGTTAAAGGTGTAAGACCGGCATCCTGTGGTCAAATTTTGTTACTGCAGTCCATTTTTCAAAGCAAAAACTCACTTTCTCACTGCAACTACGCGAGTTTCATTGCTGTTGCCAGTTATGGCTCTGCCAGAAGATCTAGAAGACGAGTCATAGACAGTAAGTTTATAAGTGGATAAATACATTGTTACACCTGGTGTTGGTGCTCTGAGGTGTTTTACTGTAAGGTTCACTTACTACACGTTTTACGGTAATATTTCTTTGGCATTAGAGGAAGTGTGGTAGTTTGCCGTATTGCTGTTAGTATGCGCTTATAGTTCTGAACAACTCATTGAAGGAAGGAAAACGCCACAGTTGAGTCATAATTCACTTCAATCATGCATTTCACTGTAATATTGAGTTGTTGGTAATTGAAAAACAGCTTAGGATATTTTCAGAACTGAGTATTTGCTTCAAAATCCTTGTTAGCATTGTTAGCGCTTCATTAGCCTCTAACCTGCTTCACCCAATATTAGAGTAAAATAAAATATGTCGTGGCTTCTTAGGGGACATGAAATAACTTCTAGGTCACTCCTCTTTACTTGCTTTGGTTCTTTAAACAACTCTGAAACTTTTTGTCTGCAAGTGTGGAATTACAAGTGTAGAGTCTGCAGCATTAGCTTGCTGCAGACTTTGCAACCTCATGAACTCACTGATTTCAAACAGTAACTATGTCCCTCTGGTTTTTTTCAAAAGGAGCAAAACTTACAACCCTCCAGGCTGCTGAGAAGGAAATCTGTTTCAATGTAACCTTCCTTCCAATATTATTGAGACATTAGACCTTTTTTGTGATTATTTCTCTGTAGAGTTCATACATATTACTCCTTTAAAAGACATGGGGAGCTCCAAGAACTATAACTTGATATATCTACACCACTTCTAAGAAGAAACTCCACTATGGGGCAAGTTTGATAAGTGCTGCCTCACCTAGTTTAGTTTCATGCTCCAGCACAGTCGTGCTAGAATGTACATCACCAAAAAAACCTTGATGAATTCAGTTTTTTTTCCCACATCCTGCATTTCACCATCAGGACGATTTGAGAGGTTATGACAAATCACAGGTCAAAAGTCTACCTTGTTGATGACCATTACCACAGTCACCATCACGTTATGCAGGAGAGATGGAGAAACACAAATAAACTCAAGCAGTTTTTCTCTGTCAGAAAATCTCATGTGTCTTCATGAGGAGGGAACAGTTTACCTCACTGCATCACATCAGGTCAGGAGCCTCCTGTCAGATGTAATCTGCGTAATTAGCTTTGTCACAAAAAGTAGGCCTGCAAACCATGCTGATGAGACTGATCCAGATGCGCCTGGCTGGAAAGAGCTCTTTAGGGCTTTCCTTTCATAGAGCCGCTGCACGTTTCTGTGTAAAACTGAGAGGAAACTGCTGGTTATTTCACAAGCATGGTTTAGATGCTCTCGACACTGTGTGACATACCCAAGCATGTTAGTCTGTGGAGCTGAGTCAGCAAATAAAATCTGTCCCAACACCAGTTCAGCAGTAGCCTGGCAAGCCGCAACGCTCCATTGACGGCTCTCGGTTGTGGGGCGGGTTCTACCGTTGTCTTTCAAATGATCTCCACATTCCACTGGACAATGAATGTGACTCTTGTTTCACTCTGTTGCATCATCCCACCCACCAGGCATATAGAGTGCCCTGATTGGCCCACAAAGCGGATAAAGCTCTGTGATTTGTTCACTAAGCAGATAGAGCACTATGATTGGCCCATCATTATGGACCAATCACAGCTCTTTATGTGTTTGAAACCCCTCTAGTGAGTTGTGATTGGCTAGCCAGAGTCCTGGTAGGAGCTGCGGAGGTTCCAATGGAGCATGCCTAGACCAAACTTTGCAAAGCAAGAATTTGGTCTAGCTCACTAGGCTAGTTCAGCAGAGCTTAAACCATGACATTTGTGTTTGGCCTCACAAACATCAAATATTAAAAATGTAGACATCCATCTGTGTTCATGCATCATACTGTTGGAGGCTTGAAGCCACCTCGCTAAGGTCTGTTGGATCAGATTAAACTGAAAAACCGGTGCCCTGGAAAAAGAAATCGTAGCTGCACATATGTATATATGTATATATGTATGTATATATGTCGATGAGCTGCACATGCAAATGATATTTTAGAAACATAACACCTTAATAAATGTCACATCACACACTTATTTCCATCTTTGTAGTAAAGAAATTCCACCTAATTTCTTTCTGGCTGGAATTTTACAAAAATGATGCTTTAAAACAACATGAAATCTGTGGCAATGTAAATGTTTTCCAATGATATTTGCACATAAGATTTTTGAAATAAAGGTTTTTTTACATATAAATTTGACACATTCTAACTGGATGTACCACTTCTCTTAAGCTCTTTAGATCTAATCGGTTTCTTCAGCAGCTGTCCACAACAGATAACATATCAAGTCACTTTCCTCAGAGTGACACTTGAAAAACAGTCTCTTTAACTTTGTACCATGGCAAAAGTCCACATTTTCTGTGTTGCTGATCATTTCTTTTATATCACAGATTATTCAGTCTGTTGGGATAGATATTATCTGAGTTCTGGCTCAGTTTCTAACCACTTGATTCACATTCCAGAGATAATGCCTCGTTTAGGGGCAAAACTCTTGACCAGAAAGTAAAGCACTTGGTGTTTTAAACATCTGTCAGATAAAGTGTTTTGATTTTCCCCTAATTTTTTTTCATTGCTGCAAATTTTCTTGAGAAGCTAAAACAGGTTGTGAGTTGTAAGAGTGGAAGGGGCTCATAGTTTGATGTCTAGGAGAGTTCTATGTTTATTTTTTTTATTAAACACTTTTTAATGAAACGGTTAGATTTTTCTTTGAAATCATTGTCTCATTTTCTCACTACAAACGTCTAAGGAGGATAACTTATTCCAATAATGCAAACAGTTATGAGGTATCTTGTACACAACAGCAAATATTTTGTTTTGTTGGAGAAAATGTCATCATGAGATAATTTTGTTATTCTTGTTCTTAAAAAATGTTTAAAACTTCATAGACTTTTTTGCACAAGCCTGGACTTGCTACATTCCTTTGTATTCCTTAAAATGTGTGTAGTGGTCCTTTAAAAAGGGGCGTATTATGCAAAATGCATGTTTTGCATCTTTTTGCGGCCATGTGGGCCTGTACTGTCGCTAGAAACTCCAGACATGAAAAAACTCTGTCTGTTTTCTGTCAGTGTTTGGTTTAGGTAATACAAGCCTAAAACAAGCTATTTTTAAAAGGTACTTGTTTGTGACATCACATAAAGCCACCTCACTTCTCCTGCTTGGAGGAGCAAGAACTCTACTCCAAGCCCCTCTAGCATAGCAGAGCTTCTCAGCTTATAGCAGCCCGAGTGGGGCAGGGGTGGGCGTGGCCAGCTCCAGTTTGTTTTCTTAAAGTGACAGAACCCTGAAATGTCTCATTCTGGAAGGTACTGAAACTGTCAAGAATAAAACAACTGAAAATGCTTTGTGTGAGAGGGATTTTGTGTGGAAAATATAAACCTTTTTACGACTATTATATCTTTAAAAAATCGTGATGTATTCTATTTCTCAGTGCTTATTGTTTTTGCTGATCTCATCCATCCTACTGGTGTTTTTTTTAATAGAGCCATGTAACATTTTAATGCTGAAAACATTTTAATAAGTCCTGAGACCAAAACATTTCCTCATAAAAAGCTGCACAAATATTTAAGTCTATCGGAATGTTAGGATTCGGTTTGGTGCATGCGCGCACGCATCAGCTCGCGCGCGTCAAGATATATATATATATATATATATATATATATATATATATATATATATATATATATATATATATATATATTCTTCGTCTTGATGAGGGTCATGTCCCACCCTCTCAGGCTGACTGGCACTAGGAGACCACATATAAGAGCCAGATAACAGCACAGATGCTCCTTCTTCCCATAAGCAGGAAATCCACCCGAACCGGTCCGGTTAAACAGCACCGCAGGAGTCATGGCTCAAAGTAAGTCTGGATCTTATATGTTCAACTGGCTCCTATAAAAACAGAACTTTAGTTGAGATGATGTCATCATAAACTAGTTTTATGTGGATTAAACACCGATTCAGGTCTCTGTCAGATACAGGAACTTGTCTTATTAGATGTTAGATTTTGCAGAACATTTTCAGAACTTTGAACATCTTTGGTGTGTTCTTGCTGTGTTGAAATTCTAATTCCATCTTTTAGTTATTTTTAAAACACAGGAAGGTTTTATTTACCTGCAACGTTTCGTTTGCGGCTGCAAACTTCGTCACGAAGTCACGAAGTTTGCAGCCGCAAACGAAACGTTGCAGGTAAATAAAACATTTCTGTATTTTAAAAATAACTTTCTGAACTTGTTTCATTAATTTGTAATTAAAAAAAATTTAATTTAGGTTTAAAATACCTAATTTACCTGCCATGCAATTTTTCACACACCAATCAAAATCCTGTCTGATTCCTTCACTTCGAAGGGACTCTTTGAAGGAGTTTAATAGCTAATTTAGTTGCTGCAAACAACAAGAGATAAAATGTTCTTTTTTCTTTACTCTGTAAGTCTGATTAGTTGAGTTTCCCAAATATTATTTCTATCTTTCAGTCTCAGTCATGTACTTTTAAGCATAATAAGTGATGAGAACTTGAAGTTATACTGGAGGGATTATTCTTGCTGTAGGCTGCGGTGATTAGAGCTTTAGCTGCAGAATGAATCAGGAAAGAACTCAGATCATGGCATGGAAACAGTAAAATCAGACAAATGAATGTTTACTTTCCCAGATCTCAGGTTTAAGTTTAGCAGTTGGACCCTCAGACTCAGAATAGTAGTCCAGAGCAGCTGGAGCGTCCACTTATCTGTGCTATATTTAGAGCTACAACCCAAAGCCACCAAAGTTGACTCTGGTCATCTGTTACAAAAAAATGTATTTACAAAAAATTCCACTTCATAAAAGCTTATGTGCAAAGAACTAATGAGAATTTATTTGTTTTAGCTTTTTATTTGAGCATTTAAGTTCAGGGAAACAAAATTCTGCAGAACACTTTAATTCCAGCACCAATGCCATATTTTCCATGCGTTAGACATGCTCAGGAGCATTCGTTCGGTAATAAAAGAGTCCATGATGAACACCTGAGGTCAGCGAGGGTGTCACCTGGAACACTGAAAGGTTCTGTCACCCCAGGCTGTTTGCCCATTTGAATCTGCAGGATTTAAATAGTGTTTACTAGATTACGTCAGTACAATTTTGGTTTAAGCATCCCTTCAAGGCTCATACTGGCCTCAGTGTTGATGGTGAGAAAGTCTTCTTGTGTCGTGTGGGGTTATGGTTGGGTGGGTCAGAGGAGCAGTCGCATGCACAGTATTTAAAAGCTTAAAAGACTCAAGAATCTCTTCCCAAAGCATTCCCGACACGCTGCAGAATTAGCTGCAGGTCAGGGATGAATTATGTTCAACTTTGCACCACATGTGCACAATCAAGCGCGTAACTGCTTAAGTGCATTGTGTTGTAATGATGTTAAGGAATTTATTTCCTTTCATGTCAGTTGCTTTCTTCCAATATTATTACAAATCATTACAGAAAGGATGAAGTCTTACATTTGCCTTTGTTTTTTCTTAGTTCTGTGTCACAGATCTACACATGCTATTGATTTAGTAACTGTTTGCACATTCTTCCAGATGCTTTAATGTTATTTTTTTCAGCTTTACAGTAAAACGCTCTTCCCCAAATGCCTTTTTAATGACTTATTAAAAAAAAACAGCACTTTAATACCACTCCAATTTATTTCTGGCACGTCATATGTCATTTAAAATTCACACACATTTCTTCATTTAAGTCTTGTACTGAATCAAAGACCAATAAAACATAAAATCCTAGTCCGGATCTAAGGAAGAATCCCCTCATGGGTTCTGTTGTAAAACAGCAGGTAGTCTGTCTCAGCTACATCTTTATTCACTTAGAGCCCAGGCCTGACATCACCTCCTCAGGATGGTTTCAAGGGCTCGTTTGAACACAAAGACCGAGTGTATAAGGAAAGGCTGCAGTCTGCATTAGACAAACTGTTGCTCAAGAGCACCCTAGAGTTTTTGCCAAAGAGGAATTCAAAGGGTGGGACTTTATTTGCCATAGCAAGCCCCTGGAGAGGTTCAAGGAGTCACCACCTCCGTTGAATCAATACAGGAAAACATGACTGAGCACCCTGCAACTGACAGTTAATGTTTACATGTCTGTCACCAGCTTGTTTATCAGAAAACAGAATACTGCTTTCAAAAGACGATTTCATTCCTCAAGCAAATTAAGCTAGCCAAACCAACTTGCTGTTAAGTAAAAAGGGAATTTGCCTACCTTTTAAATCATGAAATAACTGATTTATGTTTCACAAGCCAAACCTGAACTTGACTACCAGACCTCACTTTCCTAGAACCTGTCTGACAAAGATATGTAGGCTAAATTATCTCAAAAAACAACACTGGAAAGTCTTAAGGCAAAAACTGCTGCTGACCAAAAAGAACACAGAGGAAAATATTCTGACAAGACAAATTAGACATATAAGTGTGAGTCCCGTTACATTTAGTGCAATTTACTGGTCATCCAGGTCTGGTAATCCAAAGAGGTTCAAACGAAGGCAGCCGGACTTCTTTGGTTTCCTGAAGACGTTTTGCTTCTCATATGAGGAGCTTTGTCAGTTCTGACTGGAATATGGGAGAGTCAAGCTTATAAGCTGTGGTTGTCTGTTGTTGCTTAACGAGCAGAAACTACCTGTGAATACCCTGCTTCCTGCCCCGTGAGGATCTGTTGAAGTCATTAGGCTCTATTGTGTGGGAATGGTTGTTTTGATTAGATGCAGAAGGGTGTAACCTGGTGCAAAAGCATTGCTACATTGTAGATATAAACAACACAGTGATAGTGTAATGATCTGGGAGAACTTGCTGTAACTGATGGAAATGAATTCTCCTCTGATGAAGAATGCCTGACCTTGATTAAAACATTATTTCTCTATTTACTGTATATGTTAAATATCTAACTGCTCCTAGAATAAGTTTTCTTTTTTTATCTTTATAAGCTTTGGACATTGATCACTTGAACCTGGAGTGTGAGTTCAACAACGTTGACCATCGCACGGAACTCAATGGAGTGGATCGACTCATCGTGAGGAGAGGACAGCCCTTTACCATCAGCGTATATCTTCGGTCTGGAAGCTACCAGCCTGGGGTCAGCTCACTGGACTGCGTGGCAGAAACAGGTCCTAAACTCCTTCTCAGGTTTTCTGTTATTAAAATAAATTTAAAAAGTGATTTAATTTTTCAAGGTCTTGTGAAATGGACTCTGAAACAGCATCTATGCATTAAGATGGTTAAACAGGATGCAGAAGCATGTTGGAAGTTTCCTGTCTGTCAGGAAGTTGGAACACCCTCCATGTTATTACTTCTGGTGTTGCCTGTTGGAAAAAGAAAAGGAACAGTAGTGTTAATGGAAAGGAATGGAGATCAGATCCTGCTGGCTTTGCCGTCACTTTTGTTTTTACCTCTAAGCCATCCCAAACACTTGTCTGTTATTATTGGATGCCTCAAACACTTTTCTACTCACACATTTGTCCTCAGAATACAAACACTGAACTACGTCTGTCATCTTTCAGTGCCTGGAAGAAACTCAGTGAAAAAGTTAGATAAAACGCCCATTGCACAGAATCAGAAGCAACAAGAAACTCTGCTCGCCAAGAGGGAAGCATGTGTTTAATCCAAGATAACAGGTTTTTAAACAAAAACATATTTAAAAGGACTCAAGCAGAACCCTCCATCCCAGCCAGCAAAAATGAGATGATTCAATTGTTTGATTTTACTAAACGTACACTTGAAGCTTCACACATGACTGAATGAAGCTGTTGTTTTGTATTATTTTATTTCATCCATGCACAAAAACAGAAATGTGTGGATTAAATTAGGAAAAGTTCCATTCCAAATCTTTTATCAGACAGTTTGGTTTAATCGTGTTCATTGTTTCATGCAGGTCCTCAGCCCTCTGAGCAGTATGGCACCAAGGCCTCCTTTGCTCTGTCTGCTAACATCGACACCTCCTGCTGGAGTGCCTCTGTCACCGGTCCCCCAGGAGATATGGTGGTCCTGTCCATCTGCTCTTCTCCCAACGCTCCGATTGGTCGCTACACGCTCACCCTGGGGCGGTCAGTTAGGACTGAGTTCATCCTGCTCTTTAACCCCTGGTGTCCAGGTGGGTAAACAAGCCACATGAGCCAAAGCTGTCTGTCAAGCAGGGGATGGAAATTCTTTGAAGATCAGGTTTCACACCAGCATGCACCAAAGATGAGAGCTTCTCAGGAGCAGTTGGAACTAATTAGAAGAGCTGTCATGAATCTGTCCAGCAACACCGTGACCTAAAGCAATACCCTGGAGTTTTAGCAGGAGAACAAATCTTTTGTCAGCCAAGTTAGGACATGCATCAGGACATTATTTGTGTTGTGTCTTGGCAACAGGGGATGCCGTATATATGGATAATGAACAAAGTCTGGCAGAGTACATCTTGGCTCAGGATGGAATCATATTTCGAGGCAGCTACAAACATCCCATTCCCACTGCTTGGAACTTTGGCCAGGTACCAACACAAATACTGACACTGCCAGATCCTCTTCATCTAACACACCATCACTTAGATAAGTCAGCAGTGTGTCAGAGGGGCAGAGGAGTTCAAATCACACTCATTCTGATTAGAGAGAAACAAGCATGGATTGAGTAGTGAGACAGGTGGTGTGCCGAATCCCCCTTAGCTGCTGTCAGTGTGATGTGGGGCCCCGTCGTCATGACTAAAGGGACCCCACTTCGGCTGACCCATTTTCCTCGTTTGGTTATGGCAAGTTTGTTACCTTTGTGGCTTCGTCGGAGGTACCTTGCCCCAGGCTGGACCGTCTCACCTCCTGGGGTGGGGCAACGAATCTTCATCTAGCGCATCGTATACTATGGTGGTGAGTGGCTGAAGGTCTGGGCCACAGTGAACGTGACACTATAAAATGCACGAACTGGGACGCCAGCTACCCACGTTCTGTGGCTATGGCTGGTACTGCCTGGATGGAGAAACGCGGGAGGGCCAACACTCATCCAGGCGCCACCGGAGGGGATTGCAGTCAGAGAATCCCTGTCCATGCTCCGACGTGTCCCGTAGCACAAGCTGCTGCGAGATGATTACCTCCCGCCCTGGGCGACCGCGTGTAGGATGCCCTCTTGATCATCAAAATTGGGATGATTACTAGGGCTGCTTGTCAGGGTGGTAAAGCGTCCCCCTCTAATAGAGAAATGTATATGAGCTTGTAAAGTAGCTGATCAAAACCAGTATCTCACTGGGCTGTGGCTGCAGACACAACATTTCAAGACAGTATGCACATTTTCTGAAGGATTCTACCTTAGTTTGTCCTTACAACCATTTGACATGGAGTTCATTCCAAAATTTGGGCAGTAGTTGTGCAACATTGCAAAAAATAAAATAAAATTCCTCATACCGGTACATTGCCCAACCTCTTTCCATAGTTTTCTTGCATTTCTCACTTTTTCTAACTGACAGAAACTAGATCGAGATGGTTTCCAAATAACTCTGCAACTGTTTTGGGGAAAGTTTTTTCATACATTCAAAATTCCAGTGATATATACATGAGGTCCTGCAACTTGCAAGAAAATAGCAAACCCTTGCACACTTTTCTTCTTTCGTGCATCTACCACAGCAGACGTGAGCATCTTCCTTTACATCTAATTGCGTTTTCTCTTGTATTTTCAGAAAGTTTCAGAAAAAAAATCTTGTTTAAGTTTATTTTAGTTTCTACATTCTGTTAAAGTATTTCTCATAAACGATAATCATCCATAACATTCATATTATGTTGGTTCAGTTTGAACATGGAATCCTGGATATTTGTCTGAGAATTCTGGATATGAATCCCAAATGTCTGCGCAATCCTGGCAAAGACTATTCCGGGAGAAGAAATGCGGTCTATGTGTCCCGAGTGCTGAGTGCTATGGTATGACTCGCATTCTGTTCATTCATATGTTTATATATTTGCAAAGCCTTAAAGTGAACAAAAGAACCACCTTTTTTGAGACAAATATCCCTCGTCTACGGTGTTGCAGGTGAACTGTAATGATGACAAAGGCGTGCTGCTGGGAAGATGGACCACTGACTATGAAGGAGGCGTGAGTCCATTGTATTGGCGGGGAAGTGTGGAGATTCTGCGCAACTGGGACCAACAAGCCTGTCAGCCTGTTCGCTATGGACAGTGCTGGGTGTTTGCTGCAGTCGCCTGCACGGGTAAGAGGGGACGTGTTGGCCTGTTTGGAGAACAAAGCATTGGTCTAATATAAAAGTTGATTCTCCTTGTAAGAATTCACCATGTAATCCTGATATTCTAAGTTTCCAGAGCCCTTGGCATCCCCTGCCGAATTGTAACCAACTACTTGTCTGCCCACGACACCAACAACAACCTGGTGATCGAACGCTACGTTAATGAAGAGGGGGAGCTCATGAAGTCCAAAGAAATGATCTGGTAAATCTCATTTACTCAACTCTAGTCTACTCACTGATGACTTTAAAGCAGAAGCACACACCAGGTGTTGATGTTGTGTTTGTTAAACCACAGGAATTATCACTGCTGGGTGGAGAGCTGGATGACCAGACCTGATCTCAAACCTGACTTCAATGGCTGGCAGGCCAGTGACCCAACACCTCAGGAGAAGAGTGAAGGTGCAGTTTTAAAAACAGGGGTATCAATCTAGTTAGTGAGCATCATTTCTGTTCTGACTCCCATCTCGTTCCCTCAGACGTCTATTGCTGCGGCCCCATTCCCGTCAAGGCCATCAAAGAAGGCGAGCTCACCTTCAAATATGACGCCTCCTTTGTATTTGCTGAGGTCAACGCTGATGTTCTCACATACATGAAGAAAAAAGATGGCAGCACTTCCAATGTCACTTCTGCTACATTGGTGGGCCAGAAGATAAGCACCAAGAGTGTTGGCAGTGATGCCAGAGAGGACATCACTCATATCTACAAGTACCCCGAAGGTAAAGAATTCTGCCAAGCCCTTCTGTCATTGCAGATTTTACAGATCAAGACTTTGTGAAAAGTATCAGGGCCAGTCCAGATTTTAAACTGAGGTTAGTGAAACCTCTGAGACACAAATGCACGACATATTTAATTTATTTAAAGGGGAAATATTATGCAAATCTCATCTTTTGTGCTGCCATGTGGGTCTTTGCCGCCTCTGTAAACACTCCAAACATGATGAAAACCTGTATCTGTTTCCTGTCAGTGTGTGGTTTTAGAAATGATGTGTTTAAAACGAGCCGTTTCAAAAAGTCTCCGTTTGTGATGTCACAAATAGAGGAATTGGCATAGAATCACCTCTCAAGTGAATTAAAGCAGCTGCTCTACTTTGAGCCCCTCCAGGATTTTGGAGCATCTCAGCCTATAGCAGCTAGAATATGGATGGGTGAGCGTGGTCAGCTTCAGCTTGTTTTCTTAAAGTGACGGAGCCCATGAAATTATTTTAACTTAAGAAAAAAAGCCATTACATGTCCCTTTCAACAAAAATATATAAATAAATTACAAGAGTTGCCCCCCCCCCCCCTCCTCTTTTTGGTACTTGTAAACTATTAAGTACACTGAAGAAACTGGTAAAATAAGGCAGAAGCAGTTTGCTTCTCTGGAGAACGTGTGTGTGTGTGTGTGTGTGTGTGTGCGTGCGTGCGTGTGTGTGTGTGTGTGTGTGTGTGTGTGTGTGTGTGTGTGTGTGTGTGTGTGTGTGTGTGTGTGTGTGTGTGTGTGTGTATGTAAAACACAAAAGAAGCAACTGTCTTTGCACATGTACTCCCAAGAGTTATGTGCCTATCTTTTCAAAGAATTTCAGATCCATCTTTCTCCACAGATAAGGTTTATTTACGTTGGAAACATTAAACATGTTTGCTAATCTTCCAAATAGCTGACATACCAGCAAGTTCAGCCTGAATTCAGACCAGTTAGCATGTTAGACGTTAAGGTTCATGACAAAATTAGATCAAGACTAATCAAGTCTGGCCTGTTTGGAAACGGGGAAAGTTCTTTCTGCAAAGTTGCATCTTGATAAACAGCTGAACTTCTGGAACAACGTCATTTGGATCACCAAAGTAAAGATATAGATGGAAAAAATGCATTAATTTTGCTGAAACAAAGCTCAGCTTATCTGTACATAAACCTCATACCAACCGGTTCACAGTGAACTTCTCTGAAAAGAAAAATGTTGTCATGTTAAAACAGAAAAATGTTTTACTAAAACGAATCATGCAAAAAACAACCCAAGCACAGCAGCAAGTCAACAGCAGTATATCTGCAGAGGAAAATTACAAGTTCATAACCTTTAGATTTCAGGGCTTCTTTTATATGTTGCCTGGTTATTCCGTGTTTATATTCCCAGGATCGGATGAAGAGCGGGAAGCTTTCAAGAGGGCCGATCACCAAAACAAGCTGCTCCACCAGAAGGAGGATCTGGGCCTGCTCCTCTCCATCAAAGTCACATCAGACATGAAGAAAGGCTGTGACTTTGACGTGTTTGCTGTTGTTACCAACAACACAGAACATGAGAAGCATTGTCGCCTGGTGTTTGGATCCTGTGCCATGTCCTACAGTGGAGTTCTGGGAGGGAACTGCGGCTTTAAAGACCTCCTTAATGTTCGGCTCTCCCCAGGAGCAGGTGAGTCAGGCCACAGAGTGCTGTCAGCTAGAGAATGTCACTGAAATGCCACTACTTATTTTTAAACAGGGGCGGCGTTAGGCCCGGCTACTTGGGCTGAAGCCCCGAATCTTTAATGAAAAGCCCCGGATCTCAAACGTGGAAGTAACATGCAGTACCAAAGTCCAACAGAGAGGGAGCAGCTAGCAGTAGTTTGTATACAGCCTGCCTGAGCCTCCACCACTGCAGAAGAAGCCCTTCAGCAGCCGGCTTCTTCTGCAGTGCCTGTTTTTTTCTACACTGCCTGAAATGCATGAGTGAAGGGCGTTTTTTAGACAAAAAGTACAATGACAGAACCCCAGCTTTGATGAGACTGGTGTTGACTCAGGTTTGTGAGTCTTATTTGAAAATATTTGTTGTGCTGCTGGTTTGCCTAAAGTTAGCTTATCAGGTAAAGTTGTTGGAGAAAGAAAGGGAATATTTACTATCATCTCACACTAAACACTAACAGGAACAATACTCTGCCCTGAATATGCTTAATATGAAGCTTCAGATTAAAAATTATGTGGTACAAGACAAATATATATGTTGACTAGTGCGTGTCACGTGTGTGTGCGTGCGTGTGCGCGCGTGCGTGTGTTAAGCCCCGGATCTTCTTCAGTCCTTAATCCGCCCCTGTTTTTAAACCCAATGATTTTGTATGTCTTCTTTCAGAGAGACGAGTTCCGTTGACGCTGAATTACTCCAAATATGGTGGCCAACTCACAGAGGACAGCTTAATCCGTCTGGCAGCTCTGCTGCTGGACTACTCTACCGGAGAGGCTAAACTCGCTGTGAGGAACATTGTTCTGGATGATCCACAAATCAAAGTCAGAGTGAGTACCGCTGTTCAGGTTGGTGCTGCAGAAACCACAAATGTGATGGCTGCAATAGGGCTTGTGATCGTGTCGTCATCACAGGAGCGGCCACCGTGGTGGCGCACTCAGTCTTAAAGGCTTCATTTAATCTATCAGTCATTTGATTGGTTTAACTCAACCATCGTTGCTGTGTTGTGTAGTGCAAAAGCACAACGTTATCATATGACCGCTGGTGAAAAACGAGCTAACTTTTCATCGTTTTCCTGCTTGGGTGCATAGCCGCAGAGACATAACAAAGTCTAGTTGGCTTGCTTGGACTGCAGCTGTAAGGTGACCAAATATCACTCTGCAGAGTATCCTGGTACTGATGAGAGTGTGCTCTCTGCATTTTCATTCTGGTAAGTTACAGAATACACACGTTTTATTATACATTGTTTCTTTAGTTCAACGTGGACATGCATACTGACCACACACACACACACACACACACACACACACACACACACACACACACACACACACACACACACACACACACACATCGGTAGGCTAATACGGGGGCAGTGAAACTCAACACTTCTCCTGCTACACTTCTTCTATGGAATAACAATTTAATTTGTTGTACTAGAAAAAACAACAAATGAAAGATTTACCTCTCATCTGGACATTTTCATCCGCTCACACCACAAACAAGAAAGCCAAAAATGTCCGTTATGCAGACCTGCAGTAGACACAAATCGCTGGTGCTCCAGTCTTGCGTTTTCATATGGATTCAGATTGTTTATAATGCTGATTTTGTCCACAAACCTTTTCCTGGCTTTTCTATTGAACGTATCCCTGAATATTCCGCATTGTTTTAGGGATTTTAACATGTTGTTTAACACTTTCTTAAACCTGCTTCTTCTCTGCGATGTACTGTTTGTTTCCATGGTTTGTTTACACTCATGAGGCTACCAACATGTCGCATAATCACGTGTGATCACAAGCCCTATTACTTAGCTTTGTAAACCAGTAAAATAAGCTGATTTTATAGGCATAAATAAACACATTTGCTATATTTTGTCCAAGGGTGATGGATCACAAACATGGGTTTATACAGAGCTGCTGCCTTTCCAGACAATATGGATGATGCTGGTCGAGTTGACCAAAACTGTTTAATGGCGCACTTCTAGAGTGATGTTTAAGTTTTACCGTATTTTCCGGACTATAAGCAGCTACTATTCCCCACGCTTTGAACCATGCAGCTTATACTGAGGTGCGGCTTTAGTCAACCAGAAAGGATGGATGCTGGAAAGTCTAATGAAGGAATGGTTAACGGAGTGCTACGGAAAGCGCCCAGGAGGATTTTTTCACAGTAAAACGACGCTGCTCGTTTTCCCAGCTTCACCCCGGGATGATGACAGCAACACGGAGAGCGACACTGACATCGCCACAGAAAAGGTATGTGACGAAGCTCTTCTGATGCTGTTCAACTCCGATCAACTCCGACACTGAAGAAGAGGACTTCAGTGGTTTCAATGCGCAGGAGGACGATGACTAAACTAATCAATAACTTTTCTGTTTTGTTTGATACTGATCAGTTCAGTTAAACTACGTTTTCAATTCAGTAGATATCTGCGGCTTTTAGCCCGCTGCGGCTTATATTGAGGTGCGCTCTATAGTCCGGAAATTACAGTAGTTGTGGTTGAAGCTGAGACTGACTGGTTGTAGTCATCTTTAAAACCAGGAAACAAAAGGATTCAAAGTTTAAATCACATACACAGAAAAAGAAGTTTTTAATAGATGGATGAAGAATGTGCGAGTCTTTAATCTGGCAATCAATTAAAAACCGAATGCATAAAAAAAGGGTTGAAAACATAAAGAAATGCACTAAGATGCAGCTATAATGATCGTGATGACTGGATTTCGTCTGGTTCCACTTTTCTCAAACATAGTTTGGACTTTGCCAAGGAAAGCAGGACTTATTTGTCATCAGTCTCCAGTTACACCTTATTCTATTCTTTGCAAAATAGATGTTCATGTTTTCTGGCACAGTATTGCATCTCTGTGTAAAACACCTACGTGATAGTATCTTCACCTAGAAGTGTCTGTGTCCTGCAGATCCTAGGTGAACCGAAAGAGAACCGGAAGCTGGCTGCAGAGATTACCCTCCAGAACCCTCTACCTGAGCCCCTGGAGGACTGCTGCTTCAGCATCGAGGGCTCCAACCTGACCGGGGGACGTGTCATCACTGAGAGGTTGTAGGGTTTGATTCTTATCTACACAGCGGTTAGTCATCAGAGTAACAAGGAAAAAAAAATCACATCAGAGCTAAAGATGCTTCTTCATCACCTGAATCCAAGCTCTGAGAGAGGCTTTGGTTTTATGATTTATTTCTCTGACCTCTGCTACTTTCAGATATCTTGCATTGAATGCGTTGGCATCAATCAGGACAGGAAGACTATTTAAGACATTTACCACTCAGGATCATGTGTGCAGACAGGAGATTTAAAAAGCATTAAAACACTGCTGAGCTGTCAAACTGTAATTTTTCAATAAATCTACATGCATGTTTATATCTTTATGAGAGAGTTAAGCAGGGACTCTGTTTATTGCATTAGAGTGATCCAATCCAGTATAACTCAGCGCCTGGAACTGGATGATTGTTATTATTTGACCTTTAGTGTAAAACTTTGCAGCTCTGTCTGCATCATTTCCATACATGGTGAACATTTAGAATTTTGCCAGCAGTCATTTGTCTTGCTAATGTTTACGCAGTCTTAGGACTGTGAAACTTTCATAGCTTTGATACTTGACTGTTTACCTTACAGGCTGGGCTGCACGGTGGGACCCGGGGAGGAGGCCAAGGTTAAAATCTACTTCACTCCCACTCACTCAGGGCTCAGAAAACTGGTGGTGGACTTCGACAGCAACAAGCTGTGTCACGTTAAGGGCTACAGAAACGTGATCATCGGAAAATAAAAAGCTGACTTTCTATTAAAGGAAAGGGTTTATTTTATGATTGTAGTGTTCCAACTATGTAAAACCATGAAAATGTGTTTCCTTTTGCATTTTTATTCAATTATCTTTTCCGTCTTTAATCATTCTGTTAATATTGCTGATTTTGTTGAATATCCCAAAACATTTTAACACGGCTGAAGGCTTATCCATCACTTTTAAACTTCAAATGTACTTTCTTCTGAAAGGAGGGCCACAATAAAATATTTTTTACAAGTTAAACTCATTTCCCCCTCCCCAAATAGATCCAAATAAAGGTTGAAATGCAAACATGTCTGCCTACTGTGCTGTTGCATCACATAAGCTGACTATAACAAAATTACTGATCATAAATAATAATCCAGACATGATGAGATAATGCTCTCTTAGCTGGGACCCTGCTGCATCCTTCTGCAGAAAATCTCCACTCTGCAAATATGCTGCTCTGTTTCCTTACCTCACATATGGAAATCATTGAGACCTCTGAAAGAAAAGCTTTCCAACTCATTTAGTTTTGCACCTGGAGTACACATGGCATCATTCACAAACATGCATGTGTTGCATTGTAAAGAATTAGACACAGTCACACGCTAATCTTTTACCACTTCTTAACTTAATATGAGGATATTGGCTGCACTACATGAACATTTTATTATTCAGGGGCATTTTATTGTTATGATTTACTTGAACTTCTAAATGCTCCAAATATTTTTTAGCCCGGCCAGCCAGACTAAATGTTTTTATAAATGCACATCAAATAGGTCTCCGGGGGATAGATTATCCAAATGGGGTGCAGGTTTCTTCTACTATGAAGGTAAAACATCCTCCTGCAAGTCTAAATATTGAGGTTGAAGGATGTAATTCTCAAACAACTGCTTTCCTTGTGTCTTATGTGTAAATATTTTGGTGGAAAACCTGAGAAATTCAGCTTTACACAAATTTGCTAAAAACGTTTTCCCTGTGTAAAAATGAATGTGGAAGAAATGCTGCCCTCTGCTGGTCAGAGTAGTGACCTCTGTTTTGAGCATTTAAATAATTTATAGATTGAATTAAATCAGTTTTGTTGAAAAACTAGATACAGACTAAATAGGGTTTGATGCATAATTCCAAATTTATTTCAAAATATTAGTCCTATTTAGTGTCCAATTAGCATTAAATGAGTAAAGTAACGAACAGAGGATCAAATGAACAAATTGAATTGAAACTATGTTTGTTTGTTTTTCATTATCCTCTTTATAATAAAGCAAGCCCCACAGCAATCTAAAGAAAATAGCAAGGCATTTCCAACAAATGTATTTAAAAGAAACAACAACAACAACAATAGGGACAAATGTAGAAAACAACATTACATCAAATGATGTTCTCCACAAAATAGCGATACTGAAAATTTACAGATGTAATCAATAACAGTTGGTTAAGATGCACTTGGTATTTAGTGGTAAATGTTTGTTAAAAGTCGACAATGAAAAATAAATGATACCAAAAAATAATAAAGAGCTGGTACAGCCTCTTTACGTGGTTATCCAGGAGTGCTACTCAGAGAAACTTGGACTGGACCCCTATTTTTAGTCCCTGCTCCGTTGAGGTATTTTCCCTCTGCTTATCCAGGATCGGGTCACTAGGTCAGCAGCCTAAAGGTAGTTTCCAGGAGTACTACTCAGAGTAACTCGGACCGGTGCAGCTCGGCCCGACCAGTTCCAAGGGCATGGTTTGGTATTTTCCCTCTACTTTCTCCCCTATTTTTAGTCCCTGCTCCACTGAGGTACCTAGCAAGGCCGAGTCGAGCTGGCATTGTGACTCTAGCCACCGACTGGCTAGGGGGCGGAGTCACTCCATAGTTGTTTGCCTTCTGTTTCACTGCCTGCAGCCACTTCCTGGTTCAGAGTCCGACAAAAAGCCATAAAACTGAGCAAAATGTCCATCAGCATCATTTTTCAGCCAAGTTATGTTTCTGTGGAGCATACGGGTTACCTTACACTGTTTACTGATCATCTCCTGTTATTTTGTCATGAGTAAAACTCACGTACCCCCCTCACCTATGAGGGGCGCACCCACTTTCACATGGAGCTGGCATGGGAACAAAACTACATTCAGATGGGCAGCCTCAAACCACGCTGAGCTGTTTTAGGCTCGGCGTTGCTGGAAAAACACCTTATGTGAGGAATTCAAATATTTAAATGTGGTTCTTAAAGCTTAAATTATTCATTTCACAAACATTTCTTTGGATCTAACTTTGAAAATTCAATTGTTATTTTGCAGCATTAACTGCATCTTTGCAAAGTACAACATAAATCGCCAAAAGGAAGTTTCCTATTTACATAAAACTAATTCTCAGAAATAAAACAACTGTGGCACAACCTTCAAACTTACAGCTTAAGCTAAGAAAAAATCTCTTTAAAAAACAGGACTGAAACAGAGTAACTGACAGTAAAATATGTCCCAAAAGATCACAAGTAATAACAGACAAAAGCCAGGGCTATAGGGGTTAATGTGGTGGCAGATAGAGCAATGACAGTCCCTCTTCACAGAGATAAGTGATGAACATGCAGATCTGCTCCGTCTAAAGCACACAGCTACCCGTACAGTCAGAGGTGCTGCCAGCTGCTCTCTCCCCCCACGTCCCTGCTCCCTGTCGGCAAGGCGGAGCGCTGCTGTGAGACGTGTTCTGGTTCCAACTCGAGGCTCCTCTCGGGCGCCACCTGGAGGTAAGCCTGCACGCGGTAGCGCTGCACCACGAGACCGCTGTGGTCGATGACGTGACACTCGTACGTGCCCTCATCTGTTGGTTTGACCCTAGTGAGACGAAGCTTATGGGAGATGTTGCTACCGGCCACTTTCACCACCTAATGAGGACAAAGAGGGTGAAACTAAAAATTGTAGGAACTAAACACTCTGAAGACGCATTTGTTTAGAAAAATGAACAGAAAATATCTTGAATATAAGGTTTGGGTCATTATTATTTTTTTAAACTTTGCTCTAGCCGACAGGAGCCACTTACACTAATTTTGGTTGCATCTTTGGACATTTCCTCAAGGGTTCCAACCTGCAGAACGAAAAGCATCATTTATGCATCTCTAAGTAAACCTTTTGACAGCAATTTGTCACTGAAGCAACACAAACAAGTAAATCTGAGGTTTTCATAGCCTTTTGTACAACAGAACCCCGTTGTTGTTACTCCTTCTTGTATTTGAGCCTTTCACACCTGTGTGTGTGTGTGTGTGTGTGTGTGTGTGTGTGTGTGTGTGTGTGTGTGTGTGTGTGTGTGTGTGTGTGTGTGATTATGTATGCAGAAGCACAGAGGTATTCTTTTGGGCATAGGTATGAATTATGCATGGAGCAGAGAGAGATTTTGAAAATCTATTTCTTTCTCAGAGCCAATTACACTGTCTAGAGGCGCAACAGGGGAGCCTGAGCCTCCCCCATGATTGGGGGGGGGGGGGGGGGGGGGGGCAACCTACTCCCCTACTGCTGGCAAATGCTAATCAGCAATTATACCTTGGTTTCCTGTTCCACAAGGCTAATATTATGTTTGACTGGTACTGATTTACATTAGACTAGAGGCTCAGCCCGTGTCGATGTCAGAAGGCCTGAGTGTTTGGCATTCAGCTGGACCGGCTAAAGCCTGAGGGAAGGAAAGAGGTGTTGTGACTTCAAAAAGCACACATCTGATCCAGCAATTTTAACCAGACTCAAAACAGCATCAAACACGTTTTGTTGTTATGGTTAGTGATCACTCTTAAAATATGTTAAATTAAATGTACACTAAGTAACGTTTTTATTAAAAAATTAATTTTCTTGAGCCAGTAGGTGCATAGATGACCCTATCCAAAAGTGAATAAAAAGTCTCTCCAGCCAATCTGCTGCCTGTGGGCAGACAATCACGTTTGCAGCTACAGCCTCTTCAGGTCAGTCCGCTGCAGTTCAAAAGGTCACCTATCCCGCAAGAAGCAGTGGCGCTTTACAGTAATCCATGTTTGCACCTCAGGATAAGCAAGGTAAGCCTGGTTAGCATTTATTGCATTGTTTTCATCATGATGGAGCTTCAGAAGAGACAAGAAGACATTTATCCGATGGAGCTAAGAAGAGAATAAGTGTGTCTGACCAAAATAGGTATCAAACAAGAGCTTTCAGAATGGCGAGAGCTCAAAGACGAACAAGGATTCAGACCTCGCAATCATGCTATTGCACATTTAGAGTATGCATGTTCTTACTTTTGCTGTGTTCCTAATAATTTTTAAATACCTATCTGTCATGCAGTAGTGGTCATGTCCCGCTCCACCTTCACACACACACACACACACACACACACACACACACACACACACACACACACACACACACACACACACACACACACACACACACACACACACACACACACACACACACACACACACACACACACACACACACACACACACACACCTGTCTATCATCAAGGTGAAGTGTGTGGGGACATGGGTGGGTTCTCCTTAGCAAAGTGCCACAGAGAAGTATGTGATGTCTTTCGTAAGTGCCACAAGTTAGTAAACAAATGTGGGTGTGAGCAAGGAGCAAGATCTGTTGAGACAAGTGTGATAAGATGGTTAAAAGCAACGAGGGATGTTGAGGTATTTTGTACTTGGTACTCAGACTGTGGCTCTTATTACGGAAGAAACTTCGTGCATGACAAGCATGAATGTGTCACCAAGCAAGGCGTAAGACCCAGGCACTATTCTGTCACAAAACTTCACACTCGCACCATCAGGCCAAAGGAAGGCTCTGTAGGTTGGCGTGAAAGTGACATCACTTCAGATGACCAGTCAGTCCATTGTTGACTGGGAAGTAGGGCTGAAAAAATTGGTCAGCTCTGCTCGAACAACCCCAATGTAAATGCACCAATTAGGGGCCGAGTTGACCCTAGTGTAAAAGGGCCTTAACTGACCAATCACAAATTCCCTCACTTTTTTGTATTATGGTCTAATTGTCGTCATCATAGAAATATTTTCATGAACTGCAAGCTTCCCTTTTATTCATCTCATAAATGTGTGTAAATAAGGAACAATAGTAAAACTGGTCTTCCTCGGTGGCTTACATTGTTAGTAGCATAAGAAGTAAAGTCCTGCTGGTCTCTGCGCTTCCTGCTGTACCACCACTGAATCTCCAGGGAGTACGAGGTGGAACCCGCTCCCCGGAAAGAGCAGGCCATCTCCACATCCTCACCACTGTGTGTTGTGATGTCACTTGGCACCTCTATGAAGAGAGCTGCAACACAGAGAAGAAGAAATGACAGAAGAGCTGAAGAAAAATAATAAGCTAAAGTTTACCACTGAATAATGTTTGGCTTCGTCTCGCCATCGCTACTGCTGTCCCTATGTTTAAAGTCCTGGAATTGTTATGTTACATCAGTACAAGATTTCCATTTCTTCAATGGGACAACACAGTAGAAAACATTTTAATAAATACATTTAAGAAACGATTCAGTTGCTGGTTTCTCTTCCTTGTTTGAATGTGATTCTGAGTTTAGACATAAAGCCTCAAGGAAATAAAGTAGGAAAAAGAAGGTAAGAGAGGATTTTGGTTTCATTGATGTACCACGCGTCAGAGCTTTGGTGCTCGGCTCCTTTTAGCCCAAAGTCATCAGAAAATGACATAATGTGGGAATGAAACCTTCAAGGGGTCAGAAAACTGGAGTGAAAACAGACGAGGGCAAAGATCAACAGTGACGAGAGTTCAGAACAAGGACTTGGGAAGGATGGATGAAAAAAGAGAAAGTGATAGAGAAAACATTGACACAAACAGCAACATAATCACAAAACCTTTAAAGGCACACATGGTCAGACCTGGCAACCCCGCGAGCTAAAAAATTGTAAACAGTAACTATGTCCCTCTTTAGCTTTTCTAAAAGGAGAAAAACTGACTACTGCCCAGCTAGCTGAGAATGAGATCTGTTACAATGTAACTGTTGGGGCTTTAAATATCCCCTCAACTGGAGCCAAAGTTAGTTTTCCTCTGCAGAAGAATGCGGTGACACTTTCACACGAGCACTGAAATCTCACTTCCTCATGCAGTCCTTTTATTGACAGAGAGGTTAATTTACATAAGCAAAATGTGCTTCACAAATGTGGAATGACCTTCCAAGCAGAAGTGTGGCTTCCTTTTCAATTTTCAAGAAACTCCTGAAGACCCTGCTCTTCAGACAGCATCTTCTTAACTAGCACCCTCCCTGCACCCGTCCCCCCCTCTACTGTCCACTCCTTGTTCCCTCCTCTCCATGATTGATGTCAAGTTGTTGCTGTTATTGTTGTTGTTAGGCTCAAGGGCAACATGCCGATTATCACTTGTAAGTCGCTTTGGACAAAAGCGTCTGCTAAATACATAAACATAATAAGGAGTTGTCAGGGCGTTGCCTGCACTCAAACAGAAAACCACCTCTACATGAGGTCATGGAAAAACCATGCGTGAGTGTGTAGCTGCAATGGTATCTGTGAAACGAGAAAGTCCTGTTTCCTGTTTACTAAAGCCTAAATTATACTTCTCCGTTTGCGTCGGGACGGACGCACGCAACGCCATTATCCATCCTTGCGGGCCTGCTGGAGAGCCCTCGCAAGGACCGACAGAGTCGAGCTCTCTTTTCTAAACATCCATCCATCGAGACAGAGAACGCAAGCTTGTGATTGGTGAGGGCACCACTGTCGTTTACACGGCCACCATTGCGCCTTCGAAAACAAAGAGAGCCGAGGATATCTAGCGGCAGACACGGAGCAGCTTGAAGAATACCTCGCAGAAAAACTCTAAAATATGAACGTTTTATTCCCCCGTGACTGGAGGAGAGAAAAGCAAGCAAGAATTTTATTCGTGGATGCAAATGATGGGAAACCTGGGTTTAGAGGTGGCGAGTGTAAGAAGAGGTGGAGGAGAATGAGGGACATATTTGTCCGTGTTAAAGAGCCTCTTAAATACAAAAATAAAATAAAAACACAAAATAAACACACTATCTTGGACTGGATACATGACAGGATATCACAGAACAGCGCTACGCCCTCTGCTGTCCTGGCGGAGAATTGCTTGGCAACATCTCCCAGAAGACGGAGAAGTATGAGGGCAAAATGTTTCAGTCCATCCATGCGTGTCTCTCCCTTTTGGAGTAATAATTTTACAGAAAAAAAATCATAATTATTGTATCTTTAAGAAAGATGTTCTAAAGGTCAGATGTAAAACATCTTTTTTCTACTTTCATTATTTAGTCTTTCTTCTATTTGCTGTTTTTCTGCCTCTTGTTAAGTGAACTGTGTGTGTGTGTGTGTGTGTGTGTGTGTGTATGTGTGTGTGTGTATGTGTGTGTTTGTGTGTGTGTGTGTGTGTGTGTGTGTGTGTGTGCGTGCGCACGCGCACACGTGCATGCTTCTCTGGCTCTCTCCTGCAGGGTCTGGCAAGAAGCAGCATTTCCAAAGTCCTCCAGGGAACTAATTAGATCTCTTGGAGCCTTGCCTGTTGGCTCTGCCCGTGTTCATCATTCAGATAGAGCTTCTCTCTCGCTCGCTCTCTGTAAGTGTGTATCATAGTGTGTATTGTGCTTTGTGGCTTGAATTCATCACAATGCGCATTGATGTAGTTATGAAATGCATTTTCGGTATTAAGCTGTTTTTGGTGAACACATCTTTTTTATTTTCTGAGAAAAAGTCAATTATTATGTATTAGTGGTGAAAAAAAAACAAGAAAGTGGCATTAAACTGTATTTTCCCTACTTGCAGTGTAAAACATTGTTATTTCCCTCCATATAGTACTTATATTTATTTTATGTAAACAAATCAAAGGGAGAGCACTGTTGGTTGGTCATGTTGATAAAGGTTTCAGACAATTTTCTGTATTTGAGTTTACAGTATGTGAAAATATGTGAAAAAAGTGGAACTGACATGCCTGGTGCAGGAGTCTGCTTCCAGCATGTTTTAGATGAATGCAGCTGATTTGTTTGATTTAGTCATGAATCACTCCTGTAGAAGCCAATGAAGGCTGTGGAGACATTTCAGCAGTTAAAAAGATGAAAGGACAGAGAAGAGATACTGTAGGTTTAAATTTTGGTTCTACTAAACACACCAGGGGGTGCTAAAAACAAGCCAAACTGCCTAGTATCCCTTTATTAGAGGCAGTAGAGACCCACATGGCAGCAAAATAGGAATTTTGCACAAGATGTACCATTTAAATAAAAGGAAATCATCAGACAGGACAGATTGTGCAGTTAATTATGCTGTATTACCATTATCACCTGAGAGTTAAGACTCAAACATAATTTAGTCTATTGCATTAGCAACTAGATCGTGTTTGTTGGAGTCTATCATAAATGTGATAATATATCTCACTGACCAGCTGATGTACACCCTTTCTTTGGCTCTAATCCCCTAACGGGCTTTGATAATCCCTGTGACAGTTGTGGAATTACCTCTCGGTTTGCCTCATCAAACCAGCTGTAAAACACAACATGTTGACAAACACACTTTCTGCTCCTGTGTGTGATAGTACATTAGACCCTACCATGTAACAAGCCTGTTCAGCAGACCTCCAACTGTTTCCTGACTTTAATCAAAGCAGCAACTCTAGAAATCAGTCCTGTAACCTTGCCAGAATGCAAAATCAACAGAAAAGATGACTCTGCTGGCCCAGGCTGCAGAAAAGATGAAAAACATGTAAATCTGAAGAGAGCATAGATTTCCAGAGAAATCTTGAGCACACTGAGCTGTTTCATTTATATATCTATAAAGCTGGCAAAGAATGAGTTTGCTTGGCTTGGCCTTGTCCATACAGATTTTCATAAAGGCAGCACTGTTCAGAGTGCTCCTCAAGCTGAGGCAAGGGATCCTTGTCTGAAGCTGCACATAAAGTACATGCATATTTAAACGGACCTCCTAAGTATTTCTCACTTTATTGCTCAGCGAGCAGTGATAGAAGTGATAGCTGCTTTCCATCCACCACAGGTTCAATAAAAATGAAAAAGAGGACACAGTAATGAAAGAAAACAATGCAACGGAGGACATAAATATGTTTAAAAATGCAAACAAACAGCTCAGAGCCAAACAAGAAAGTGGGTGCTGGTAAATAATTTCTCAGCTCAGGTCCGAGGCTAAATGAAAGGCATAAATCTGCACTTGAAATAATCGATCCTCTCAGTTTCATTCTTAATTGAGGAGGGAGGCTGAGCTGTTTTAGGGGGACGGAATTACAGAAGACTCCTTAGCAAGGATGAGGAGCAAGTGTCATCATAGCTGTAATTACATGTTCACATGTATGCTCATCAGCCAGAAAAAAGTAGCACCAATCACAAACTGACCTTTTCTGTGTCAAACTGGTAAACAATAATGCTAAATCAATCTTTTCTATATCCACACATTACTCTTTATGTTTCTTTTCCTTAAGTTCATAATGACCAATGAAGGCTGGCTAAATGATGAAAGAAATATTTCTGTCATTTTGAAGTTTTTTGTGTCCGCCTTACAAATAGTTAATGTCTTACTCATTGTAGCCTGCTGCAGAATGGTCTCAGTCAGGCAAAATGGCGTTTACACACAGTAGGGCCAAACAGGAACTTATGGCTGGTCTGAATGCAGCCAAGACCACAGTGTAGTGCTGCCATCTTATAACAGCTCAAATTAACTTTATTTTTAGTGTTTTATGCATGAGATGTGGTGCATTTTGCTTCTGCTGGTGATATCTAAAAAAATCACCAGATTTTTATCTACGAGAACTCCTCTATTTCTTTCACACCTCTCGTGCTCTTAGGTCTGCAGATAAACTCCTCCTAAGGTGCATTTGAGGACTCGCAGGGAAAGGGCTTTTGTATTTGTGCCCCCAAACTTTGGAATTCACTACTCCTTCTGGTTAGACAAGCACCCTTGCTTCCTGTCTTTAAATCGAGGCTGAAAACACACTACTTCTCCATGGCCTTCGATTCTTAGCATCAACAATTTGTCATACTTCCTTCCACTGTGGTTTTCCCATCTTTAATCTGTGGTCTGACTACTTTTAATACATTTTTATTGTTTTTGTTTGGAACAGTTCTTTGTTATAATATTTGTAATTGATTTAATGACTGACTATTTTATGCTTTTGTTGTTTTATTTTGTACAGCGCTTTGGTTGGTTGTAATGCCATGTTGAAAGCACTTTTATAAATAAAATGGTATGGTACAATTTTATCATGTTTTTTTCTCCATTTTGACAATTCTGACGTTTTAGAAGTTAATTACCAGTAAAATACATAAATTTAAAAACATTTCAGAATCCTACAAAAAATCCTTAACTTATAATCCATCCATCCAACCATCCCATCCATCCATCCATCCATCCATCCATCCATCCATCCATCATCACATACTGCTTTCCAGATCCCCTGCCTGCTACTCAGCATGTTCAGCACCATGGAGAGTGACACTCCATGGATCCCACCACACCCAGCTGGAGCAAATCAGCTCTTGACGAGCTGCCTTTAAAAACTTGTGTTTTGTCACCCATTCGAGGAGGGGGATCAAATTTTGTCTGGTGCACGCCACAGCTCCTGGGATCTTTGTTTATGAGAGACTTTGTGCCTGGGATAAGTTAAACTCTGTTTTATGAGCTAATATGAGCTTTTGTGCTCTTTATGTGCTTTTGTTAGCTGTTGTAAGTTTTTGTTGAGCCAGGTTACCTCCTGTGGCTCTCATTGCTTGGAAGCATTTGTCTTTGAATGATCTCACTTGCTAACCATCTCTTTTTAGTCACACTTACGTTGTGCTTTACAGTAACCTCCTTTAGTTATTTCCCATCGAATTTAGTTATGAAACTTTTATGTTTGTCCTCTACCTTTTGTAGAAGGGCAATTTAGATTTAATAAACCTTTTTCAAGAGTTACATCTGCCAAGCACCAAAGACAAGAAATTATTTATTGGAAAAAAAAAGTCACAAAATTCCAGCTGAACACCTTAATTCCCCTCCAAGGTGAGTATAAATAGCCTTGAACTGAGTGTTATTTATTTATTTTTTCTGCGGGAAAATATTTCACTAATTTGATGAATGGGTTTAATAATAGCAGTGACCCAAAGGGAACAGTGGATGAAACAGGGGGCTTCTGCAATAAGGAGACCTCCTGATGATGTATAAAGCTTGAATCTAGAACACACACACACACACACACACACACACACACACGTGCACGCACACACACACACACACGCGCACACACACGCGCACACACACGCGCACACACACACGCGCACACACACATGCGCACACACACATGCGCACACACACACACACACACACACACACACACACACACACACACACACACACACACACACACACACACACACACACACACACACGCACACGCACACGCACACACACACACATGTATAACAACAGAGGACCTGAGCTTGAAAGGATGAGATCACTTGCAGAAGGTGAGATGGGAAGATATGTATAAAAATTTCAAGTACTCAGAGGTTGTTGATTTTATCAGAGCAACTGATAAAAAGTACACAATTAACCTTGCTTGCATCATAATACTTCATGATACTTTTGCTACCATATGTTAGCTCAGTATGGTTCTGGCTGAGGCAATAGCTTCATGCAAAACCATTGATTACCATTAAACAAAAAGCTAGTCTATTTGCTAAAAAGTCAATAATGGGAACAAACAGGAGTGTCCTTGGGGAAATACCCGCTCACAGTGAGACCTTCAGCAGAACTCAAGGTGAAAGGGAAAAATAATGTAACAAGAACAGCACCAGGTAATCAAGCAGGCAGCTGTCTGCTTGTTGCCACCAAACTTCTGGTTTGTGGAGTGAATTTTTCATAGCCCTTGGGATGTGGGACTCAGAAGCCATTTCCACATTTCCTCCCTGGACGCAGCAACATGATGTAGCATGTGTTGTTGACAGCACAACCCGGTGCTCAGGCATTTAAAAAAAATTAAAAGGTGCACATTCTACTCCATCTGGACTACCATGTGATGAAAAACATTATGTTCTGTTCAGTTGGGTCGACCTTGAGAACTTTTATGTGATTGTGTTTTCCTTCACTATGAGCACTAGTGCAGAAGATGTGAGCTTGGCAAGATGGGTAAAGTCTGTGAAGGTGAAAACAGATTGGTGTGACCTAATTACTCCTAACAATACAAATTATTGGTAGAAGGCTGCTTTTCATCTCAGTGAATGTTCATGTGAAACTGATGAAGGTGCTTCCACAGTCAAAATGATTGAGCAGGAAGAAAAGCTGTCAAAAGAGACAGTAAATTAATGAGCTTATCAATGTCACGGTTGGGTCATGGAAGCACAAGTAGATCTGGCATTTACCAAAGTGTGCTTCAACATTTGAGTGTGCTGTAGGAGGAGTCTGTAACTGAGGAAAGACAGAATAGCCTTTCAGATTTAGTCCTGTTTGCTTTTGAATGTTGTTTTTTTTAAATAAGGGACAAATACGAAGCAATTCTGTTACCAGCAAAACCGTTAGAAAAGGTTTGTGTTATGTCTTTAAAACTCTAAAATTATTTAGGGAAGTAAGACTCACCGGCTCGCTCAATCATCAACTCATCCTGTTCATTCCAAGAACTAAGATCCTCACCGATCTTCCCAGCATCCTTCCTCCTCAGACTAGTTAAGTCCTTTTTCTTTATTTTCTGTGACACCATCTCACTCCAATCTGAGCTTTTTGGTGTTACTAGATCCGAACCTCCCAACGCCAGCACTTCCACATTTGGGTCTAAGCGGCACACTACACTCAAACTCACTGATTAACCGAGTGTCTCACGTTCATCTGACACTCAGCCAACATCTCCAAACAACCTGCATTTGTAAAACTGGAAATTTTGCTGGCAAAGCAGAATGGAAGGAAAAGAAAACAAGCAGATTTGAAATTGTTGTTTCTAGACTTTCAATGCTGAAAAAATGTGGTGGCGAGCCCCCCACAATGCCATAATTTCCACTCTTCTGTAGTCTCCTACAGACCGCAGCATAAAATGTTATTTTTTTCATGGATGAACAATCAAGGAGTCGGAGTACCCCGCCCGGAGGGTTACTGGGGTCCCACCCTGGAGCCAGGCCTGGGGTTGGGGCCCGTGAGCGAGCGCCTGGTGGCCGGGCTTTTGCCCATGGGGCCCGGCTGGGCCCAGCCCGAGCCGGATATATGGGCTCATCCAACTGTGGACCCACCACCTGCAGGAGGAACATGAAGGGTCTGGTGCAGTGTGGATCGGGTGGCAGACCGAGGCGGAAGCCTTGGTGGTCTGATCCCCGGACAAGGAAACTGGTTTTTGGGACATGGAATGTCACCTCGCTGGTGGGGAAGGAGCAGGAGCTTGTGGCAGAGGTTGAGCGGTACCGGCTAGATATAGTCGGACTCACCTCGACACATAGCATTGGCTCTGGAACCCAAGTCCTTGAGAGGGGTTGGACTCTCTCCTTTGCTGGAGGTGCTCCGAGTGAGAGGCGGAGGGCTGGGGTTGGCTTTTTGTTAGCCCCAAGACTCTCTGCCTGTGTGTTGGGGTTTACCCCAGGGGACGAGAGGGTTGCTTCCCTGCACCTTCGGGCCGGGGAACGGGTCCTGACTGTTGTTTGTGCTTATGGGCCAAATATCAGTTCAGAGTACCCACCCTTTTGGGAGTCCCTAGGACGAGTGCTAGATAATGCTCCATCAGGGGACTTCATTGTCCTGCTGGGGGACTTCAATGCTCATGTGGGCAATGACAGCTTGACCTGGAGGGGTGTGATTGGGAGGAACGGCCCGCCTGATCTGAACTCGAGTGGTGTTTCGTTATTGGACTTCTGTGCAAGCCGCAGTTTGGCCATAACGAACACCATGTTCGAACATAAGGATGCCCATCGGTACACTTGGTACCAGGGCAGTCTAGGTTGCTTTGACTTTGTAGTCGTATCATCTGACTTGCGGCCATATGTTTTGGACACCCGAGTGGAGAGGAGCGGAGCTGTCAACTGATCACCACCTGGTGGTGAGTTGGATCAGATGGCAGGGGAAGATGCCGCGTAGACCTGGCAGACCATAACACATAGTGAAGGTCTGCTGGGAACGCCTGGCAGAAGAACCTGTTAAGATGGTCTTCAACTCCCAACTCTGGCAGAGCTTTGACCGCGTCCCGAGAGCAGTGGGCGACATTGACTCCGAGTGGGCCTTGTTCTACTCTGCGATTGTTGAGGCGGCTGTTGCTAGCTGTGGTCGCAAGGTGGCCGGTGCCAGTCGTGGTGGTAACCCCCGCACCCGCTGGTGGACACCAGAGGTTTGGGGAGCTGTCAGGCTGAAGAAGGAGGCCTACAGGGCGTGACTGGTCTGTGGGTCTCCGAAGGCAGCAAACGGGTACCAGATAGCCAAGCGGGGTGCAGCTGTGACAGTTGCTGAGGCAAAATCTCGATCATGGGAGGAGTTTGGTGAGGCCATGGAGA
The DNA here is from genome assembly GCF_043380555.1 of Nothobranchius furzeri. NCBI lineage: Eukaryota > Metazoa > Chordata > Actinopteri > Cyprinodontiformes > Nothobranchiidae > Nothobranchius > Nothobranchius furzeri. The sequence continues at coordinate 53,412,947 of NC_091743.1, read as the reverse complement.
AAGACTATCGATCGGCTCCAAAGAGGTTCTGGCAAACTGTCCTGCGCCTCAGGAGAGGGAGACAGCAACTCGCTCACACTGTTTACAGTGGGGATGGGGAGCTGCTGACGTCAAATGGGGCTATAGTTGGACGGTGGAAGGAATAATTTAAGGAGCTCCGCAATCCCGCCAACGCACATTCCGAGGAGGAACCAGAGCCGGGAGACCTGGGGATGGACTGTCCAATCTCGGGGGCAGAAGTTGCTGAGGTAGTCAAACAACTACACAGCGGCGGAGCACGTGGGGCGGAGGAGATTCGTCCTGGGTATCTCAAGGCTATGGATGTTGTAGGGCTGTCGTGGTTGACACGTCTCTGCAACATTGCGTGGTCATCGGGGGCAGTTCCTGTGGAGTGGCAGACCGGGGTGGTGGTCCCCATCTTTAAGAAGGGTGACAGGAGGGTATGTTCCAACTATAGGGGGATCACACTCCTCAGCCTCCCTGGAAAGGTCTACTCCAAGGTACTGGAGAGGAGGGTCCGATCGATAGTTGAATCTCAGATTGAGGAGGAGCAATGTGGTTTTCGTCCTGGCCGTGAAACTGTGGACCAGCTCTATACCTTTGCCAGGGTGATGCAGGGGGCATGGGAGTTTGCCCAACCAATCCACATGTGTTTAGTGGATTTGGAGAAGGCTTATGACCATGTCCCCAGGGGCACCCTGTGGGGGACGCTCCGGGAGTATAGGGTGGGTGGCTTTCTAAGGGCCATTCAGTGCCTTTACCAGAGGAGCGTGAGTTTGGTCCGCATAGCCGGTAGTAAGTCGGACCTGTTCCCGGTGAGGGTTGGACTCCGCCAGGGCTGCCCTTTGACACCGGTTCTGTTCATTACCTTTATGGACAGAATTTCTAGGCGCAGCCGTGGTGTGGAGTGTGTCGAGTTTGGTGGCAGGAGAATCTCGTCTCTGCTTTTTGCGGATGATGTGGTCCTCCTAGCTTCATCCAGCTCTGACCTTCAGCTCTTGCTGGGTAGGTTCGCGGCCGAGTGTGAAGCGGCTGGGATGAGGATCAGCACCTCCAAATCTGAGACCATGGTTCTCGACCGGGAAAGGGTGGCTTGCCAACTCCGGGTCGGGAGAGAAACTCCTCCACTTCAGGTAGGACCTAAGTATCTCTGGGTCTCGTTCATGAGTGAGGGTAGGAGGGATCGGGAGATCAACAGGCGGATTGGTTCGGCGTCTGCAGTGATGCGGACGCTGAGCTGATCTGTCGTGGTGAAGAGGGAGCTGAGCCAGAAAGCCAGGCTTTCGATTTACCGGTCGATCTACATCCCAATCCTCACCTATGGTCATGAGCTTTTGGGTAATGACCAAAAGAACAAGATGGCAGATACAAGCGGCCGAAATGAGTTTCCTTCGCAGGGTGGCCGGGCTCAGCCTTAGAGAAAGGGTGAGGAGCTTGGACATTCGGGAGGGACTCGGATTTGAACCGCTGCTCCTCCGGATCGAAAGGAGTCAGTTGAGGTGGTTTGGGCATCTGGTCAGCATGCCTCCTGGACGCCTCCCTGGGGAGGTGTTTCGGGCATGTCCTGCTGGCAGGAGGCCCCCGGGTCGACCCAGGACACGTTGGAGAGGTTACATCTCCAATCTGGTCCGGGAACGCCTTGGGGTCCTGCCGGAGGAGCTGGTGGAGGTGACCGGGGAGAGGATGGTCTGGAGCTCCCTGGTTGGGATGCTGCCCCCGCGACCCGGACCCGGATAAGCAGAGGATGTCGACGACGATGACGACAATCACTCTCTTTTTCTCATTACTGAATAAATTACAAGTTAGTTTGACAGAATAAAATGTCTTATTTTATTAACATCCGTAGATGCCTTTTGGCGCTGATCAGTGACATCACTCACTGTCCAAATGGTTGCAATATGCTGGCGTTTTACTAATGTCCCGATTTTTTAATGGACACACTGAGAGGACTGGGCCAGCATTGCTGAAGCCATCAGTGCTGAGTTCTTCAGAGAGATCTGTGGTGGATATAAAACAAAATGGTCCAATCGGGATTCGATCCCCAGTCTCCCGGGTTAAAGTCACGTGCGCTAACCAGCCACTCAAACGAAGATCTCCCTTGTCCAAGTAGCCAGGGCACATGATTTGTCGGGTCACAGTGACAGGACACACACTGTCAGAGACGCGTGCCATTCTGTCTCAATCTGTCCCCCTGCTGATATTCAGCATTCCGTATTCTGCACTTCAGGCTGTGTGTGTGTGTGCGCGCGCACGTGTGTGGGCACATGTGTGTGTGTGCGTGCGTGTGTGTGTGCGTGCGTGTGTGTGTGCATGTGACGAGTCTTGTTCTCAGCAGTACAAGTGATAATGCTGCAGGATTTCATAATTGTATCCTTCTCAGCAGCAGCACTGCAGGTTCTCTCCATGTCCAAAATGTGCATAAGCAAGGTCCTTAGTCAACTTAAAGTAGCACACATTTTTCCGCTAAGTTTTCTTTCAAAAATCCTAACGTTTGCGTGGGAAGTTACTTACGCAGTTTTCCGACCCCGTTTTGTGCATAAGCAAGCTTGATAAATGAGACCCCTGGTAAGTTGTATAGTCAATAGTAGCACAAACATTTTCGATCTGACATGAGGAGCAATACTAGATATGTCGAGTATCCATTCCATACAAAGACTTTCAATAGCTTGCACACAGAATCCTAATAAAATATTAGATTTTATCCCATTGGGATTTGTTTTCTTAGAAAAACTACATTTCAGACTCGATTTCTCTGACAATTATTCTTTTTGATGTACTGGAGTTTGCTGAAAATGTCAGATATGTCTTTCTTTGAGCTACGTCCCATCTAAACATCTCTTGCCCGCTGAGGAAGGCATCCGCTTCAGGTCATGACTTCCTAGACTCACTCCTGCCTCCAGTAAATACAGTCTAGGTGTACTTTGTTTCAGCCATCTTTTCTTGTCTCATTCATTCCATCCAGCCCTCCACCAGCCTTTGCTTTGACAGCCTGACGCTATAATCTGTCCACCCCCACCTTGACGTGCACTGTCAGAGTGCTATTAAATTGAAAGCCAATGAAAACTGCTGGGGCTGGCCATCCTCTTTAAGAGGAGACCTAGCAGAGGATTCCAGACACTTTGGAAGCCTAATGAATCGGTGGGCACCCCCCACACTGAGAATTAATGGATGAACTGTCAAAATGCTCAAATATTGCGAACTATTGTTACCTGAATTCTGGCTTTCATGAGACATTTGAGAAGAAAAACAGTATCATTGTGTCTTTATGATCTCCAAAAAATAAAAACCTCACAAAACAATTCACAAGCACAAATTATTGTGTCTTCCCTCACTGCTGAGGTCTGACCTCCTTGTACACGAGGGAGGTGAGAACCATAATCGAACATGTGTGGCAGCAAGGAGGTGAAGCTGCTGGTCCGTCTAATGGGTCTTTTGTCTTCAGATGGAACATGTATTTCTTTTTTTCCCCTTTTTTTTGCAGGTGATCCAATCTACACTTCAGCTCAAGTGGAAACTGGGGCGCTGGGATCAGATGCACCGAAACGAATGAGTCAGGGTTGAAACTAACAAGCACTCTCCAGAACAGTGCATACAGCCTCCCTGCTCTGCATGAAAGCTCGGCTCCCCTCTGCTTGGGCAATTTATCAAAGAGCCTCATTAAAAAAAAGTAAAATTCTTTTGAGGATTACCTAGCTATAAAGACACAACAACTCTGTTTCCTGATGCTGAAGCTCCCATTATTCAAAGGGAGAATAAAATACTTTTATGCTGTTTGCTTTATTGTTTTTCTCCATATTAATTAAAAACTGTCAGCTTTCAGCAGGATCTCAATGGGATCAGGTTATTTGCTTAGAAGATCAAACAAATTATAATGAAAATTATTAAGTGCTCCTAAATGTCAGGTATTTTTCATAAATCACTGAAAACTACTGCTGTTAAGCCTCTTCTAAAGAAAATACATTTAGATCTCTTAGTCATGAATAACTACAGGCAAATCTCTAATCTCAAAAACATCTGTCCCGATGATGCTCGATCTCAGTGCAGCTTTTGATACTCTGGACCACAACATCCTTCTTGTTACGCTTGTAAACTGGGTGGGACTTTCAGGCACAGTCCATAGTTGGTTCCAGTTTTATCTTGAAGACAGGGGTTATGTTGTCTCTTTTGGTGATCACCATGACATGTGGGGTCCCCCAAGGCTCAATTCTTGGACCACTGCTCTTCAATCTCTATATGCTCCCGCTGGGTCAGGTCATACACAATAACAACATTGCCTATCATAGTTGTACAATTCACACCCAGATCTCTAGTTTTATCACCTAGTGACTGTAGTCCCCTAGACTCTTTCTGTCCGTGTTTGGAGCAATTTAATGACTCCAGTTAAACAAAGACATGACTGAAGTTATAGTTTCTGGAAATAAGGATAGGATGGAGGTTATTGCTCAACTTGGGACCAGAGGAATAAAGACAAAGACCCAGGTTATAAATCTTGGTGTCATAAATGATTCAGATCTGAGCTTCACTGGACACATTAAGACAATACTAGATCAGCGTTTAATCATCTTCATCAAATATACGACTCAGAGGTCTCATGTCCAGACAAGACCAAGAGAAACTCATTCATGCATTCATCTCCAGCAGACTGGATTATTGCAATGGTCTTTTGACTGGCTTTCCCAAAACAGCTGTGAGGCAACTGCAGCTTATTCAGAATGCTGCTGCTAGAGTCTTAACAAGAATCAAGAGAAACAAGCACAACACTCCTGTTCTTAAATCTCTGCGCTGGTTATCAGTAAACTACAGAAGTGACTTCAAGTGCTTTTATCCATCCATCTAGTGTTGGCCACTTTTCTGGGGTCAGATCACGGGGGCAGTAGCCTAAGCAGGGAGGCCTAGACTTCCCTCTTCCCAGCCACTTGGACCTGCTCCTCTGGAGGAATTCTAAGGCGTTCCCTGACCAGCAATGGGGCATAGTCTCTCCAGCATGTCTCGAGTCTTCCTTTAGGCCTTCTCCCGGTTGGACATATTCGCAAAACCTCACCAGTGAGGCGTCCAAGCCTTACCATAAGCTCGAGTCACCTAAACTAGCTCCTCTCTATGTGGAGGAGCAGTGGGTCTACTCCGAGCCCCTCCTGGATGACCGACCTTCTCACCCCATCTTTAAGGGAGAGCCCATCCACCCTGCAGAGAAAAACAATTTCAGCCGCTTATACCCGCAATCTCATTATTTCGGTCACTACCCAAAGCTCGTGACCATAAGTGAGGGTAGGAACGTAGATCGACCAGTAAATAGAGAGCTTTGCCTTCTGGCTCAGCTCTCTCTTCACCACGACAGATCAGTACAACGCCTGCATACCTGCAGATGCAGCACCGATCCACCTATTGATCTCACGCTCCATCTTTCCCTCATTCATGAACAATACCCCGAGATACTTTGACTCCTCCACTTGGGGCAGGACCTCGTCCCTGACCTGATGAAGGCGTTCTAATCAAGCTCTAACACCGGTTATACAGGGACCTAACAGCCTGTATCAGAGGGCCTGGTACCCCATATTCCTGAAGTACCCCCCAGAGGACCCCCCGAGGGACGTAGTCAAATGCCTTCTCCAAATCCACAAAACACATGTAGATTGGTTGGGCAAACTCCCACACACCCTCCAGGACCCTCCTAAGGGTAGAGAGCTGGTCCAGTGTTCCACGGCCAGGATGAAAACCAAATTGATCTTCCTGAATTCGAGGTTCAACAATCTGCCTGACCATCCTCTCCAGAACCCCAGAATAGACCTTACTAGGGAGGCTCAAAAGTGTGATCCCCCTGTAGTTTGAACTCACTCTGTGGGCCCCCTTTTTTTGAATGGGGGACCACCACCCTTGTCTGTCAATCCAGTGGAACTGCCCCCGATGTCCACATGATATTTCAAAGCCGGGTCAGCCAACACAGCCCTACAACATCCAGAGTCTTAAGGAACTCTGGGCATATCTCATCCACCCCCGGGGCCTTGCCACTGAGGAGCTTTATGACAACCTCATTGACCTCAGCACCAGAGACTGGAGAGCTCAACCCAAAGTCCCTGGACTCTGCTTCCTCTCTGGAAGATGTGCCAGTGGGATTGAGGAGGTCTCCAAAATATTCTGCCCACCAATCCACAATGTCCCGAGTCGAGGTCAGCAGCACACTGTCCCCACTATAAATAGTGTTGGTAGCACACTGCTTTCCCCTTCTGAGATGCCGGATGGTGCACCAGAATCTCCTCAAAGCCATACGGAAGTCTTGTTCCATGGTCTCACCAAACTCCTCCCATGCCCGGGTTTTACCGCATTCCGCTTGGTTGGCCGGTACCCATCAGCTGCCTCTAGAGTCCCAAAGGCAAAAAAGACCCTATAAAGTGCTTTTACTAGTTCATTAATCACCCAGTTGCATGGGACCAGAATACATGTCGGATCTCCTTCCTGTATGTACACCCAGCAGGGCTTTGAGATCTTAAGGAAACAGTCAACTGGTAGAACCTTGGGTAAGAACCAAACAGGTTGAAGCTGCTTTTAGCTACCATGCTGCACACAGATGGAATCAGCTTCCGTATGACCAATAATGTGCCCCAATTCTATCCATGCATCCATCCATCCATCCATCCATGCATCCATCCATCCATCCATCCATCCATCCATTAATCCATCCATCCATCCATCCATCCATCCATCCATTTTCGACCGCTTATCCGAGATCGGGTCGTGGGGGCAGATGCCGAAGCAGGGAGGCCCAGACATCCCTCTCCCTAGCCACTTGGACCAGCTCCTCCGTGGGAATCCTAAGGCGTTCCCTGAACAGCCGTGAGACATAGTCTCTCAGCGTGTCCAGGGTCTTCCTTTAGGCCTTTCTCCTGGTTGGACATGCCTGAAAAACCTCACCAGGGAGGCGTCCAGGAGGCATCCTTACCAGATGCCCCAGTTCTAGTAACTTTTAAATCAAAATTAAAAACCTTCATGTATTCATCAGCCTTTGAATAAATGTTTCGTATGCTGCACTTTCTACACTGTAACTGCTACCCTTTTGACTATGATTTTATTAGTTTTTTGAATCTGAAATGAATCTACATGTCTTTGTTTGATTTACTGTTTGCTGTTCTTGCCTCTGTAAAGCACTTTGAATTGCCTTTGTGGTTGAAATGAAATGAGAAATGGCTTCTGTCCTATCCTTACTTCCAAAGACAAAAACTTCAGTCTTATATTTGTTTAACTGAAGGAAACTTGATTGTATCCAGTCAGTAACTTGCTCTAGGCCTTAACAGAATGAGTCCAGGGGACGAGATTCATTAGGTGAGTTAGGTAGATCTTGGTGTCCTCTGCATAACTATGATAGGCGATGTTGTTATTGTTTATGACCTGGACCAGTGGGAGCATGTAGAGATTGAAAAGCAGTGGTACAAGAATCGAACCTTGGGGGACACGGCATGTCAGGGCGATTTGCTTCGATTTGTGATCACTAATAGAAACAACATAACTCCTGTCTGCAAGGTATGATTGGAACCAACTATGGACTGTGGCTGAAAGTCCCATCCAGTTTATTGGTCTATCAAAGAGGATCTTGTCCACAGTATCAAAAGCTGCACTGAGATCGAGTATCACTAAAACAATGTTTAGCCTGAATCTGTATTAATATGGAAATCATTTAATACTTTAATCAGTGCAGTCTCCATGCTGTGGTGTTGTCTAAAGCCTGACTGAAAACCATCCAAGATGTCCAAGAAGTAGTTCAAACTGGACTATGACTGCTTTTTCAATAACTTTCACAATGAAGGGCAGAGTAGAAATTGGTCTGTAATTATTCATCACTAAGGGATCTAATTTACTTATCTTCAGAGCAGCAGCAGTTTTCAGTGAATTATGAAAAATACCTGACATTAAGGAGCAAATACCAATTGTCAGTATATCAGCTTTCATGTAATTAAATAAATTTTTAAAGAAGTAATTTCGTAGTATATCAAGACAATGCAGGTAGATGAGTTTAAGCTCTTTAACTGTGTCCTCTAGTCTTTTGGCACTAATATTGAAAACTGACATTCTAAATAAGTATTTGTAGGCTATCAGAATAGCTGTAAAAGTGCAATATTTACATTTATTTAATGTCTTATAAATGGACTTTGATGTCTTTGTTATCAAAAATAACAACTGAAAGAAAAAGAGCCACCAAATCAGTTCAAATAAATGTTTACCAATCCTTAACCTTCCTTCTGCATGTCAGAGACATGAAACAGCTTACCGTTCCCAGAGACGTGGTTGTCCATCTTCACATCGTTCAGACCTGCATTAAATTGAAAATAAAGTCCTGCATACTGTAAAATCCCTAAAATCAACCCCGACGCCTCCATGTCTCCCGCCGGTATTTCAAGATGCTGAATTCAACTGTGGCATGAGGCGCAGAACACCGATAACGGAGAGTCTCCGGCGGTGCTGAACAGCCTCCCCCGCACACACACGCAGCTGGACCTACAGCACCGCGTTTCCTCTCCTCACAGATCAGACAGGCGGAAGGAGAAACAGGTGCAGCGGCTCGAGCCAATTAAGCAGAGGGATATCAGAGAGAGTCAAGTTTCAGTTCTTTTAATAAACTCCTTCATGTAATGTAATGTTAAGATGCTAGATCTTAACCCAGATATCATAAATTTCATTTAAATTCTACTGGTACCAAACTCTTTATTGGGGTCCTATGAGACATTTATTTTTTATCTATTTATTGAGAACCTCATTAGCTCCACCATAGTGTGGAGCTATCTTACTGAGGTCTCTTCCATTTTCATTATAAATATCCCCCCCCCCCCACACACACACACACACAACAACAACAACAACAACAACAACGACAATAACATCAACAACAACTACAACAAACCCCAGAAACTCCACAAATCATACTAGCTGAACTGCAATAATGATATAAAATGAAGTTACCACACTTCAGTGTTCATGTGAATAGTAATACAAATAAGTAAATACGGAGAGTTTACACAGAGGACTAAATAAATATATCCAAGAATTAAAAATCTTATCACATCACCTCCATAACAAACAAAAACTATAGAAGCTGTTATCTCAGTCACAATTGCAATTCATTGTGCAAAATCTAATGTTGTGTAAACAAAAAAAAGTTTTAACTTCTTTTGAAAACATCTTCTGTTATTCTCTAATAACAAAAATCTCCGTATTGCATTTCATGCAACCATGGCTCTGTAATAAACCGCTCTTTGCCTTTGATTTGTTCTGCAGCGCGGTAGTGCGCACCTTGTGTTGCTTGTCTGAATGAAATGATAACTTGTCATAAATTATTCTAGGTATTTTTGTATTTATTATATTTCTTATAAATGTTATCAGTGAATACTTTAGTCTACATTTCACTGTTGACCAGGCCAACCTGTCATGCATCATTACATTTGTTCTGTAATTACAACCCAGAACAAGTCGTGCAGCTTTATTTTGTGCCACTTGTAACTTATATAAATTCAATTCACTTGTATTAGACCAAATAACTGATGCATAATCTAAATGAGACAGTGCTAATGTTTGAACTAAATTTTTTTATCAGCAAATGAGGAGAAAATTCACAACAATATTTGATTGTGCCCATACTTCTTCCAAGTTTCTGCAAGACATAATTTATTTGACTAGTCCATGACAATCTAGAATCCACAATTACCCCCAACAATTTTAATTCTTCTACTTGCTCTATCTCTGTATTACCTAGCATCAAATGCAGTCTAGGTGTCATCTGTAGTGTAAATTTAGTTCCAGCTATCATACATTTACTTTTTTCTGCATTAATTACCAGCCTGTTCATTCTAATCCATTGTGTGACCAAAGCCACCTCCTTTTTAAAAATATCATTTAACTGGCCTTCTGTTTGTGCTGATACAAATAATGTAGTGTCATCTGCATATATAGCCATGGTTGCATGTTTTAAAATTAAAGGTAAGTCATTAATAAAAATAGAAAACAAAAGAGGGCCCAAACAACTGCCCTGTGGCACTCCACAATCTACCTGACATTGACTCGAGGCTCCAAAATGATAATTCTCTGTTTAATTTTCTAAATAAATGAATAAAACAATAGAAAAACAGTGTAACTTGTGATTTGAACCAATCAGAATCAAATTCATCCGAATCACTCAAATCTAAACAATTCACCAAAAGATATTATATTGGCAGGATAACTAATTTAGAAATCATTTAAAATTCTAATTCATAATTATTTTATTTCACACATGTGCAAACATGGATGTAGTTTATATATTTATTTTTTCCAAAGTTAATTTTTGTCCCCTGCATTTTTTACCATTCAAAAATAATATTACACTAGATTAAAAAGACTGAGCACTAGGACCAGTGGAAAACAACTACTTGTGTTGAAGCCTGTTTTCTATTCCATATTACATTTTTTTGTATATTTATGGTAAAGACCCCCCCCCCCCCCCACACACACACACACACACACGGTCATGCTGGTTGTGTGCCCCCCACTTCTAAAGTCAAAACTACGTCCATGTGTGCACGTTTCATATTTTGAGTTGCGTGATTTATAAAGCTTGCACAAGGATGTGCCGTACCATTCTTTTTTGTTTGAAGTAGTGATGCCATTTTATTTATTCTTTGACCTTAAATTGAATGTGACGGTTTTTGTTCTTCTTAAAACCAATAAATGTGTGGGATGCATGTAAAACTGCATCCAGATAATGACAAAAATAAACTTTCCAAGTCCATTTTCCAATTCCGTCAGATTTTTCTAAATTGGGCCCTGGAAGTACATGACACTCTGACATCTCAATGTGAAATATTCATCAGTGCAGAAATCATTCAATAGGGCAGTTCATCATACACCAGTGAAAACGAAGAAGCAAATAACTTCATTTTTCTAAATAAATGACTTAAGTACACACCTATCAGCTTGACCCAAAAAAAAGCACAAGTTCAAAGTTCAAAGCCGTTGTAAATAAGAGCCATTCATGAGCTGCCGTTTTTCTCCATTGCATTGCTAGCAATAAGCAGAGGTGGGGACTTGAGTCACATGACCTGGACTCGGGTCAGACTCAAGTCATTAATTTAATGACTTGTGACTTGACTTGATAAAATCTGTAAGGACTTGCAACTTGACTTGGACTTGAATGCCAATGACTTGCGACTTGAATCGACTTGCATCTGTTGACTTGATGATGACTTGAGCATATTTGATATTTTAGCATAAAAGTGGCACGACATGGACAAAAATCATAAATCAATCTTGGTTCTGGGTTTGATTTACTGCTAAATGCAGAAGCACGTTGCTTATAATCAGTTTCAGATGCACTTTCTGCTTTTTGGAGCAAATAAATTAAGATTTATTTCTGGAATTTATTCATTATCATTGTCATTAAATTGAAGTTGGACAGATGACTTGATTATGACTTGAAAATTCAAAGTTAAAGGCTTGGACTTGACTTGGACTTCCACATCATTGATTTTGGACTCGACTTGGACTCGGTTGTCTTTGACTTGGACTTGATTTGAGACTTGACTGAAAAGACTTATGACTTACTTGTGATTTGCAAAGCAGTGACGTGGTCACACCCCTGGCTTTAAGCCCACATGGAGCGATAGACCTGCTGAGGTTACAAGGGAGCGTGGCTAGATCGACCTACAGAGCACAATCCATAGTGCTACGGTTTGTCTAGATTTCTAGGTTAGTAAAAAGCTGGAAACCTGATAAATAAGTATGGCTCTGTTCTGGAGACTGATCTGGTGCCTCTAAAGCTAACTGAACAAAGGAGGATGGTTATTAAAATGAAGCACATGATGGATAACCTTGAGAATCATCACAGGGCAGTAATTCAACAACCAAGTGTCTTCAGTCAGAAGCATTTTCAGATCTGCTGCAACAAAGACCGCTAGACACACTCAGCCCACTGCTCGGTCCAGCTATGATGATTATTGATGACATTTCTATGACTTAAAAAAATCCAAAATCTTTTTAGGACCTTTTGAAGCTATTTGTCGGATTATTCATCAGAGAGACAATCGGGCTCCTTTAGACCTGGGAGGAAAAAGTATGAAACCAAAACTAAAGTACACAGAAGTGGCCAATAACTGGCTGGTAGCTCTGAGATCAACACCTTCATATGAGCTGTGTGTGTGTGTGTGTGTGTGTGTGTGTGTGTGTGTGTGTGTGTGTGTGTGTGTGTGTCAGAAATATTACTTATAGTGTAGGACCAGTTTAATGTAAAATGAAGAGAGTGAACTGGGAATGTGACTCAACCAGGGAGTGGATTTCAAAGCCGACAGCCTCCAGTGAAGCTTCGTGACATCCATTATTTATCGGGTCTCCTCTCACATATTCAGCTGATTCTTTCACCTGCTGGACTTATAGGGTGAGTCTGTCCTAGCAGACGGATTCAATCACAAATAATGTTTCAATCAAATAGACAATTTTGTTTTATTGACACATTAAATGATCCCTTTATGTTCTATTTTTATTGGCATTATAAGAAATAAAGACATTGTTATCTGCTGTCTCACTGCAGGTTCAGTCTATGTGCATAAATAAAATAACACAAAATATATGCTTTTTCAGGCTTTACTAGAATTACTTCATAAATTAAATAGAGCAGGTGGCAACTGAGGCTGCTTGGTGGAACAGTTGGTATCATTGTTGCCTTGCAGCAAGAAGATTGCATGTACAGGTACTTCATTTTTGCAACCCTAACCCTAAACCCTGTTGATTTTAAGTTGTCCCCAGGTGTGATTGAGTGCCTTTCTTGACCATATGTGGCCCTATGATGGGAAGGAGACCAGTCCAGGGTGTCCTCCACCTCTTGAACGATGACTGTGGAATTTACCAGCTTCCTGCAACCCTAATCAGGATAAGGAGCCAGGAATTAAGTATGCACTGGAATTAGCCACTGGGGGGTGCTTGGATTGTGTAAACTTCCAGTTCCTGGGTCCAAGTTAAATAAATAGTTAGAAGGTTCAAGCAAGCCTCAAACCCTTGTTCTAAATATCTATAATTATTGAGTTTTGATCCATTATTATCACTTATGTTAGTTTATGCTGTAGGCTGGTGATGATCCCTAATAATCCTGCAGCAGGACATGACAAATCCTAAGAATTCTTTGTTTCTTTTAAAATTTCAACAAGGCAAGAAACTTTTTGGCTCACCTGGATATAAAAAAGCCAGAAAGAAAGTGTAATTCCCTTTAAACAACCAAACTACAAAAAATACTCATTCTACAAATTATGTTTCATAAAATTCCTGTAATGCGTGTGTTTCTCGGCTTCTTGACTAATTTAGATTATATTGACATACTAAAGGAAAGATTAGGGAGACAAATGCCCCTCCTCCTTATTCTTCTCCTAGTTTACTACTCTTAATAATAACAGCATATCTTCTGGCTCCTGACTTGAGTGGAGATCTCAGCTCGGTTCATGAATATTGAAGAAAGCGCAGCGATAGAACAGCAATTTTAAGACCGGCTTAAAATGTGGGAGCATCTGCCAACACACATGGCCTTTTTTAAGTCCAGAGAATTCAAAATAATCTAAACAAGCCATGAGGATGTAACTTGATGGCAAATAGAGACAAATTCCAAAACATTGCGTCACTTTTTAGGAGTTGAAAACTTTTCCTCCCAGGGGAGTCAAGTAGGGGGAGAAAACTGCAGGATGCTCAGAGGTGAGAAGGAATTACAGAACCTGTGTAGTAAAATCATCAGTTTCCAACCCGCTGGACCGGAAAGTGTCAAACCCCTCTTTTTGTTGAACCGGTGTCATTTACAAAGACGAGCCCTCCACAAACACAGCACCATGACTTTTACTTACAATAGTGGGAAAAGTGTTTTCACACCCCACAGAATCCATCACTTGACAAGCAGATTGTTTGCCATCTTCTCTCCTCTGTCTCCACCCGTCATCTTGCTGGCTGTTCATGAACAATTATACAATGACAAAAACCCCAACACCATTTTCCAGTTCACTGGTGTCGGCTTTGTGCTCCAGCAAATCTTTGCTGTTCAATTCTGGTGTGTTTTTAACTTGCTGCTGCTGAAAAGATGTCAGCTGGTATCGTGGTGTGAAGCAAGGAGCGGCACATTAGCCAGCTTTCCCACCTTCATCCTGGGACTAATGCGGCTTGACAGAAGCACAGATAACAGAATTATGTTTAAATGATAAGAGAAGGAGATTGTTGTAGCGAGTTGCCTTGTTTCTAACGCTAAACTAGAGTAGCATTTTATTTTAAATGTTTATTTAAAAAAAACATGTTTTAATCATTATTTGTGATTATAATCAGCCACTGTGAGTTTTTCATGCAGGCTGATCATGAAAATAGTCTCCTACACCTATCTCCTGCATTAGTTTCTCTAGGATTTGACAAGTCTGACATATCTATGTCACACTGTCACTTAACATTCATAGACTCACCCATCTTGACTCACGACGGAAAGGCTGCTGTTGATTTGGCATCCAGGAAACAGCAGAGAATATCTCGGCGGGTAGAAGCTAACCATTAGCATTGGCAACTCCACCACACAGCAGAAGCTCCTCCAGGCTTGTGTTATTTGTGGAGATAAAACATCAGTGTTGCACAGCTGAGTCAGAGTCATGCTGATGTTATCCAATTTGGGGTGAGAGGTCCAGGAAATAAGACACTAGATCCTGACGTGTTCCACTCTCTCCTCCAGCTGACTCCTCCATGCTTATACAGGCATTTCTGGACCATCCCAAGGCATTCATTCCTACTGGAGACCACAGCAAATGTATTGATTAAACAAGTGTTCAACACCTTTAATTAATTTACACAACGTGTTTCTACCAAGTCACTCCTGTAACTTTGTATTTGTAGTTCCCTCTCCTCCTTCTCATCCTCATTTTCCTCCTTAAAATTTATGTTCTCAAGAGGTCGAAAACAAAGTTTAGGATTGTTTTTCCCAACTTCATTTAGAAAGGGAAGTTAACATGTTGTTTTCAGAACCAGAGTGTAGTTTCAACTTGTCACCATTGGAGGCACCATTTACCCTCCTTGTTCATGTAAAGTCAATTAAAAACTGAGTTTGTAGCCCTGTAGCTAGGGGAGTGTGCATGGTAGTGCAATGCAATATGTAGCCCATATGAACTTATTTCAGTGTGAGAAAACATAATTGTGGCGTATGAAGACAGTCAAATGTCTCAGTTTCACCCACACAGTGTGAGAGTTTGCAGCCCTAGAAGTGAAAAAAAATTGCAACATGTTTGCCTTTGTTCTTTCACGTGTCCGTCAAATAAAAAGTTCAGTGCATGTAAGATATGTGCTCAGCATCAAACAAATATTCAAAATGTATAGCTTGTTGAGGCATATGTGGAAATCAGTATGAATCTGGATTTTTTTCTAAGTACAAACGATGCTTAAGTTTTTCCATAAATGCATATGAAAGGGCTACATCTCAG
This sequence comes from Nothobranchius furzeri, assembly GCF_043380555.1. Classification (NCBI taxonomy): domain Eukaryota; kingdom Metazoa; phylum Chordata; class Actinopteri; order Cyprinodontiformes; family Nothobranchiidae; genus Nothobranchius; species Nothobranchius furzeri. Next base: position 53,397,510 of record NC_091743.1, on the reverse strand, counting down.
ACAGGAACAAGCATTTTAGAACCAAAACCTAGTCTTCAGTTCGATGTGGATCAAACATTTAGAAGAACTAGCCCCAACTATCTCCAGCCCAGCGGCATTTAGCTACAGTGAGTTAGGGACCTGAGATAAACAGCTTGCATGTATTTGTCCAAATGTAGGAAAATCAACATAAACCTTCAAAGTCTGTTGAAAACTCCCTAGGGAGATGCTGTCGAACTAAAATAACGTTGTCTAAAGTTTCTGTTTGGCTTTATCATCTACAAAATGATTTTAAACAATCAATTACAGCTAAAAAGCAAAGCCTGTCAACGATAAATTCATTTACGGTCATGAGTTACTGAGCCACCCCCTTTTTAACCATGCACGTAATTTAGGTTTCAGACACTTTTTTTAATGACCTCTGATTTACCACCAAAGGAGCCGTGTTACAGCTCTGTTTGTTGAGAAGCTCTATTGTAGCCTGGCATGCTACACTAAGAGTCCCTATAAACGTGTCTGAGGGGCTGTTTGGAGCACGAGCAAAATCACTGGGTGAATTTGGCATGGCGACGCATAAAATTGTAATAAAAACCCATCTGTTTCAGGACTGAAGGTAAACCAATCAGCAGGAACCAAAGCCTGCTCTCTGGGTGAGCCTGCGTGTTGTTCGCCTGTGCTTCTGAATGGGATGAGGGTGGGGGTTGTGTGCATCACCTTACACTTTTATTAAGACAAAACAAAGTTGCCACACATTTAGGTCAATGATCACCCTGTGACAGTGCATTTTGTATTGTTTTGAATTGTCTGATGCATTCTAACAGCTGCTTTTCTGTTCCTTTTGAAGGTGATGGAAATGCATAATGAGGTTGTCATGACAACAGGGCATGAAGGGATGGAATTAAGTTGGCGCACACACAATGAAATGTGAAAATGATGGACTCTGCTTAATGTAACCATCGAAATTGTGCTCCTTCCTTGGGAATGCTGATGAACATGGGGGGGGGGGGGGGTCTCATCTGACAACATGGTGCTAAAAGATCCTGCACATGGGAAGTCTCATCTCCTGACAAATGAGCAGCTGCATTATTCAGCAGGCCAAGGATGAGTGCTCCATTTCACACCCTGTAGGGTTCTTTTCTGGTGCAGCAGTGAGTTTGTGAAGTGTGATTGAAAGAGAGGCGGCTATCATAGCACAGACTGAGAGAAGCAGGAGTTCAAATAGTTTATACCCAGTGAAGAAATTTTGAATGAGTAGGTACAACGCATGCATGCAGCTACTTTATAATAATGCATTAAAGTCCATACCTAGTGAATACCCATTCGCTCTGATAGGTAATTGAACATAGAAAATTACTGTTGCACCTAAAGCCAGTCTATGACTCCATACACCAGGACCTTACCTTTGCTTGCTCTCCATTTCCCTGTGTACTTACCCTTGACTCTGCTCCCTTTAAACCAAAGGCCTATATGGAGGTGATTTGATGTGTCTAGCCAAGCACCAGGAACCGAGACTCAACCACTCAACCCTCTCTTGCTAACCAGTTGTCCCCTGCAAGACCTGGGACCACGAGGGTGCCTCTATCTCCTTATTCTGTGGAGGCTTTTGTAGCCGGGGCGAAGGCAGCAGAGGAGTTAAGTGCCCGCCTCATAAACAGAGGGTGGATAGATGGAAATCACAGTTTTACATATTTCTGAATGATTTTCCACATTCTGTAAAATACTTTACATTTTCTAGAAAGAAAGAAATCTGCATGTCAATTTTCATCAGCTTATCACAGCAATAGCAGCTCCAGCAGAGAGGCCCAAGCTGTCCTTTCCCCAGAAACCTCTACTACTGCCTGTAGGACCCCGAGGCGTTAACTGGCCAGCATAATCCCTTCAGCATGTCCTGCTGGCGGGACATGCCCAAACCTGTCCAGGGTGTACCCCGCCTGCCTGCCCGAAGACTGATGGAGATAGACACCAGCACCTCGCCACCCTGCTGGTACAGAAAATGGATGGATGCATGTGAAGCTGTCCCCATTTTCAGTAATATCTTATCTAGATTTTGCGTTTTGTGATGTAAAATAAAAATCTGATCATTGCACAAATCACCTGGCAAACATGATTGCAAACATTTCTATACTACTGGAAATACGCAGATTAATTGCAGGGATTACAATCTTTCATAAAGGTTCATTTAAATCACTGAAGATGGGAAATCGGATGTTTTGAAGACAGTTACAACCCTGTAGAAACCTTGACTTCATGGGAGACTATTGTGTAGTATAACTGAAACACTGACAGCAATTTAAAAAAAAGTAGATAAAACAATGTTCTGGAATAATCTCTGGAATAAAGTTTTACAAGTTAACTATAATTACTTTTTAACGATAGGATGATGAGGTAAGGAATGTCTGAGATGTCCGGTGGTCAAATGCCTTCGGTCACTGTAGAGAGGTGAAGTGCACTGACGAAAATTGGCAAAAGATTAAAAATCATTTGGCAGCAATCTGCCCCACTGTGCTGAAATGTCAATGGCTGCAGAGAGGGAGAGCAAAGTCAATTACATCCCCTTCTGTGCAAAAAGCTCACACTGATGAGGGTGTACTAACACTGCACGCTTTAATAGCTAAAAGTGATTTAGACTGTCTAGCTCGCCAAAGATTTTGCAGGCATTGGGAATCCTCAGAAGAGGCATTTAAGTGACCACAAAGACACAAACTGCAGATTAATTTGCTTGTGATTGACAGCTTTTTACTTAAACAGCTAACGATTGTTGTTCACAAACACACAAAATGTCCATTTGAACCAAAACCCAACAACAGCTCTTAAAAGACCCAATTTTAAAGCTATAGTTTCTATTAGTCCTTTGAACACAGTTTGACACTCCCAGACGTTTAGCCAGCTGAATCGTTTCTGGGTCACAGTAACGTTACTGTTCTCCATAGCATTTTTACACTATTGCTGCAGAATCTGCCGAGGATAACAGTCAGGAACGTATATGGGACAATCTAGGCCACATCTAAGACGCCACAGTCAAATAAAGACAAAAGTTTTTTATATTGTATGTCCAGCTGCAAAGGCAAACTTGGAAAACAAATTAGCTTAAAATATTTTTCATGCCTTTTAACAACGTTTTAACATAGCTATAAATATAAATATATTTTTTATTTAACAACAATGATGGGGTGTGCAGGATGCATTATAATTTATTCCACACCTACACCTGGTCGACTGAAATGAGTGAGTCAGGTAACAGGAGCAAGAACATGTCGGTCTTTTCTCCCAAACTGGGAAATCATGATACTAAATTTAAATTAAATTAAAAAAGACAGAAGGAGAAAGTAGCAAAAGAGAGGTGAGGCTAGGCAGCTGTTTTAGCTCGTGTTTGAGTTAATATCAGCAACAACGTCCAACTGAAGGCAGCGTGTTAGCATTTTTTGGGTTTAATATTATCATAAATTCATCAGCATCGCTAGTTTTCAGACTGTAGGCTGAAATCATTTAAGAATTATGACATATTTGGGTTTGTAGGAATCTCAGGATTGAGCTCCATCATCACTCAAAAACAGCAAATGCAACAGACATAAAGATGCCTTTTTTATATCAGCCGAAACATTTAAATGCTGTTTATAATGCTAAGGATAGTCATTTTGTCACAGCATCCTGAAAAAAAGCTGCACATTTCAAAATATGTATGCAGTAAATAAGGTCTAAGTTGAGGTATGGTGATGCTGTAGATATCACTCAGACTGGAAACAACTGCAGATTCAGGATGTTTTGATTTTTTATGTGGCATAGAAAAAAACTTTTGTTACAACCCCCCCCCCCCCTAAAAAAATAACTACAAATGTGTGAGACAAAAGTCTATAAAAAGCTGAATCCTAAATTCCCCTAGAAAAGTCCAGTAAGCAGTAAGACATGTTAAAAGTGAGGAGAGAGGTCAGGATGATGAGGACAAGCACAACAACAGAATTACCCAAACTCCTGTGGAAGAGAGAAGGATGCAGCGCTGCAGGTCCAGGGATGAGAAGGTGAAGAGGGGACCGACTGACATTAAAGAAGAAGTGGTGAAAACAAAGGAAACCATATAAAGATGACTAAGAGGGTCAAATGTTGTCTTTTAATGGTGTAACACACAGACTGATGGATCATTCAGCTTCTTTGCATTGAATTATGAAAACATGTTTATTTTTATTTAAAAAAACAGAATTTAAATGTAAGTTGTCTCCCTAATGACATGATGACACCAGAGCACATTTTAAAATATTTGAAGATGGCTGCAATTTTAGTCAATTCGACATGAACTTTACATTATTAAAGAACAGATGTTTGGATTTATTTAAGTTCATTAGCTGATGTTTTAAAATTACTCAAATATCATTAAGTTCACAGTTTTTACATTCACATGAATCCAATAGATTGTCTGTGATACTAAATGAATACATTTCATCCAGTTTTAACCACTCCCTCTAAACTCAGATTATATCAGGCAGTTTTAACTCAACATCACAGGAAAAGCTTGTGAAATCATCTGTTGTGGCTCATATATATTACCATTACTCCCTGATATAACCTTTAAAAGGCCTTTCTTTCCCTCCCATTGTTGTGAGAGACAAACAGGTGAGACCCTCCCTAGACGTAAGAAAAGAGTATAAGATTTCTACATCCCATGAGGGGTTTACAGTGAGGTCAGGCAGGGTTCAGCTTTCCCAGCCTTCATCTGCAGCTATGTTGTGTCACAAATGTACAAATCGAAGGGTGTTCTGTGGCTGTGCCACTTTAGGAGGCCAATCCAATCACTATTATATGAAACGCAACTGAAACCATGTGATCATCTTAAAAATACTTTTAATTAAGGAAATCCTGTTACAGCTCAGTCAGAAAACTGTTGCTTCAGCTGCTTTGGCTTCCCAGTTGATGATTTGCTATCAGCCGGAAGCTCAAATACAGAAAAACAAAACACAAAAGACAAAATAATATAATTCTGACATGTTTGTGTTTATATATATATATAGATATGTGTGTGTGTGTGTGTGTGTGTGTGTGTGTGTGTGTGTGTGTGTGTGTGTGTGTGTGTGTGTGTGTGTGTGTGTGTGTGTGTGTGTGTGTGTGTGTGTGTGTGTGTGTGTGTGTGTTTAGAATAAAGGAGCTCATTCATGTGGTTTAGTTTACGTTTTTCTTCATGTGTCCGACTTTAGGTGCTTGAAACCCACTAAATAGAAACAATTGTAACATGGAAGCAGATGTTTTGTGTGTAAAGTTTCTGTGAAAACTTGGCCGTGAGGCAGAATTAAACTCTGAGATGTTTAAAAACTCAAATCTGTTTGTTGCAATTCGAAGCACAGTCCTGCAGCCTCGTCCACAAACAACACGGATTAGGGGCTGAAGACAGCGTGATGACTCAATGCTAGTATACGCTGTGTGTGTGTGTGTGTGTGTGTGTGTGTGTGTGTGTGTGTGTGTGTGTGTGCGTGTGCGTGTGCGTGTGCGTGTGTGTGTGTGTGTGTGTGTGTGTGTGTGTGTGTGTGTGTGTGTGTGTGTGTGTGTGTGTGTGTTCATGCCATCCCTCCGAATGCCTTCTTCACTCACTGACCGCCCTAGAGTTATTGTTGCACCTGGTGATATTTAACTAAGTGTTGATGACTAAAAACTAAAAAAAAGGGATTAGCGTCAGGAATCTGTTTTACATTCTGTCGCATAGTTAAACAGTTAGAAATATTTATTTTTTTCTGTTAGAAAATGAAAAGACTCAACAAATTCTCATGAGAATTATTATTTTTTATTCAGCAGATATTTAGCTAAGTGTAACTATAGACACACTGCAGCTCATCACCACCAGCATGTGAAAGTGTGTGTGGTGTGGATGACTGATTGTTTTGCAAAGTGCCTTGGGGGGTTGTAGAATCCCCAAAAGGTGCCATACAAGCCATTCACCATTTTTGGTATTTTGGGAGGAATCCCATAGCCAGCCGTCCTATATGTAAATATGTAGTCTGGCCATGACCCTTAGATAGAGCTCAGCTTATACGTAGGGGTAGAATCTACAGAGTGGAGTCTTTCAGGTAGCAGTAAGACCAGTCAGAGCAAAGAACAACAAGAATTTTTCATTTAATTATATTCCACGGAAATCAGTCAATGAGGCAGTGGTCATACACCATCTTTTTTTTTAATGAGGCACTTAAGTTTCTCTATCTGCTCATGTAACAAAGTAAAGCCCAAGTTCAAATCACCCAAAGTTAATGTCAAAGCCATTTCAAACTTCCTGAGCCTACACCATCTTTGTAGTTTTGCTCTGTCTGAGCTTTCCCTTCATCATAAAAAAGAAAGCCCTGCTGTAATGGTGCTAAGCCATATCATCATCATCACCATCATCATCATCATCATCATCATCATCATCATCATCATCATCATCATCGTCTTCATCGTCTTCATCATTGTCATAAAAAAGAAAGCCCTGATGTAATGGTGCTAAGCCATATCATCATCATCACCATCATCATCATCATCATCATCGTCTTCATCGTCTTCATCATCGTCATAAAAAAGAAAGCCCTGATGTAATGGTGCTAAGCCATATCATCATCATCATCATCATCATCATCATCATCATCATCATCATCTTCATCATCATCATAAAAAAGAAAGCCCTGCTGTAATGGTGCTAAGCCATATCATCATCATCATCATCATCATCATCATCATCGTCATCGTCATCGTCATCATCATCATTGTAGCGTGAGGAAGTATTACACTACATCATCATCATCATCATCATCATCATCTTCATCATCGTCTTAATCATCATAAAAAATAAAGCCCTGCTGTAGTGGTGCTAAGCCATATCATCATCATCATCATCATCATCATCATCATCATCATTTTATTTATAGAGCGGATTTATCTCTTTACAGACATAGAGGGTGACTTTAGCAATCTAATCTTAAGCTACTGCTTTGGTTTGTCTAGATTTCTAGGCTAGTGCTGTGCCTACCACTAGGTGGCAGTACAGGATAAGATAAGTCTGGGAGAAAAGAAAGAAAAGAAAGAAAGCAATATTTTATATAGCACCTCTCAAGATTTAAATCATGAGGTGCTTCACAAGAACAAAAATTTTAAATAACAAATTAAAAGATTTAAAAATGAGAAAAATATGTGTGATTTCAATATTTAAGGAAAGGAGATAAGAAAATGAACAAGAAAGAGATAATAAGTGGACAGGCAGAATTGGTAAGAAAAACAGAATAAGAAGAGGGTGGTGACAAAGGTCACGCAAAAGCCAATTTGAACAGGTGAGTTTTCAGCTGCCTTTTTAAAGGAGACCACTGAGTCCACTGATCTCAGGCTCAGGGGGAGAGAGTTCCAGAGTCTGGGGGCCACAGCAGCAAATGATCTGTCACCTTTCTGGTATTGTCGACCATAACAGCTAGGAAACTCTTGCATCCATCCATCCATCCATCTATTTTCAGCTGCTTATCTGGGGTTGTGTCACAGGTTAGTAGCCTAAGAAGGCAGGCCCAGGCTTCCCTCTCCCCAGCCACTTGGGTCAGCTCCTCTAGGGAGAATCCTAAGGCGTTCCCTGGTCAGCCAAGAGACATAGTCACTCCATCGTGTCTTGGGTCTTTCTTTAGGTCTTCTCCAATGCCGTTGGACGTGCCCAGAAAATCTCACCAAGGAGGCGTCCGGGAGGCATCCTAAATATATGCCCGAGCCACCTCAACTGGCTCCTCTCAATATGGAAGAGCAGCGGCTCTACTCCAAGACCCTCCTGGATGACCGAGCTTCTCACCCTATCTCTGAGGAAGAGCCCAGCCACCCTGTAGCCTGGCCTGCCAGACTCCTCCTCTGTATAATTTTGCACAGAGAAAGGGTCTGGGAACTCTCCTGTTCAAATAACCCCACCTTGTGAGAATTGTAACCGAGCCAATCAGCGCTGAGTAGCGTACGTCACACACCATAACGCCGAGTTTGTCATAAATATGGTGACTGAAGCCAAGTTCGCTGCAGCTCTTTCCTCTGTTCCATATGGCATGGACATGTCTTTAAAACAACAAGTAGAAGTGCTAAAAGTCTTTCTTCTAAAGAAAGACTTTTGCGCCGTTGCCAGACTCAATTTTTGACTACAGCTAAAAAACTTCAGCGTTGCGGACGTCACACACAGCGACGCTCAGTTTCTCATAAACCACAAAGACAGCGGCGGAGTTTGATATGGCTATTTCCTCTGTTCTAAATGACTCGAGTGTCTTTAAAACCACAAGTAGAAGCGCCAAAAGACTTTCTTCTAAAAAAATAATAGATGTTTTCGTTGTTGCCAGACACCTTTTTTTTTACTACAGCTAGAAAACTACAGCATTGCGCGGTACAGTCGGCATTTCCATCTTTTTTCTGATTGTTTTTTTTTAGCTGCCTAGTCCCGCCCCTCATGTGCCTCTCTGCCTGTGAGTTACCAGACTTTTTCTCTGTGCAGAATTAAACAGAGGATGAGTGTGACAGGCCAGGCTAGCCACCCTGTTGTTGTATCCATAGCATCATTCTTTTGGTCACTACCCAGAGCTTGTGACCATAGGTGAGCGTTGGAACATAGATCAGCTGGTAAATAAAGAGCTTTGCCTTGTTCAGCTCTCCCTTCACCACAACAGATTGGTACAACGCCCCCATCACTGCAGACACAGCACCAATTCGCCTGTCGATCTCACGCTCCATCTTTCCCTCACTCGTGAGCAAGACCCCAAAATACTTAAACTCCTCCACTTGGGGCAGGACCTCATCACTGACCTGGAGAAAGCATTCTACCCTTTTCCGACTCAAGACCTTGGTCTCAGTTTTAGAGTAGCTGATTCTCATCACAGCCGCTTCACACTCGGCTGCGGATCACTCCAGTGAGAGCCGAATATCATGTTCTAAGGAAGCCAACAGGACCACATCATCTGCAAAAGGCAGAGACTCAATCCTTAGGCCACCAAAATGGATCTCTTCAACACCATGGCTGTGCCTAGAAATCTTGTCCATAAAACTTATGAACAGAATCGGTGACAAAGGACAGCCTTGGCGGAGTCCAACTCAAAAACAAGCCTGATTTACTGCCAACAATGCAGACCAAGCTCTGACACCAGTCTTATAGGGACCTAACAACCCTCATCAGAGGGCTTGGTACCCTATTCTGCCAAAGTACCCCCAAAAGGCCCCCTGAGGGACACGGTGGAACACCTTCTCCAAATCCACAAAACACCTGTAGATTGGTTGGGCGAACTCCCACATACCCTCTAAGACCCCCCTAAAGGTATAGAGCTGGCCCAGTGTTCCACGGCCAGGACGAAAACCACATTGCTCACATGGTGGACCAGAATATCCTCAAAAACGTATGGAAGTCTTGCGCCATTGTCTCACTGAACTCCTCCCACTCCCGGGTTTTTGCCTTTGAAATCCCCTGAGTAGCATTCTGCTTGGCCTGCCGGTACCCATCAGCTGCCTCTGGAGTACCACAGGTCAAAAAGATCTGATAGGATTCTTTCTTCAGCTTGAAGAATAACAAAGAAACCATTGGACCATCTGGTTGCTGGTCTTGCCAAACCGCTTCCCTCCAGCACCTCTGTGGGTCCTCCACTCATAACGCACTCATGTAGCAACAGAACATCACTGGTGTGAGAGGTTCTCAAAAATATCAGAGAATGAGAAATAGCCGGATGCACAACTTTGAGATAAAATACCAAAGTCCCTAAAAGAAAAAAAAAACAACTGGTCATGCACCACCAAAGACATTTAGATGTAGAAACAGTGACTGCTGTTTAGTGCTCTCTTGTTTCCTCTGACAATGTGGGTTTCTGGTTCCGGTGGATTCAGAACCAGTAAAAATACCCAAGAAGCGGGATAAGTGTTCCATGACAGTATAAATGTTATAAACCTAGCTTGTTTGCAGATTTGCTATTACAGCTTTAACAGGGAGTCCAGTCATTGGACAAACACGATCTGAGATCTCATTCAGCAGTAGCCTCTAACATCTCTGTTTTAACCAGAAAATAAGGAGGCCTCTGTGAGATGTGTTAAAATTCATACATTTTAACAAGTTTGACCTTATCTCAGACCCGTCCAGCTCCATCAAGCAGCAAACAGCCACCACAGCGGGGTTAATCAGTGTCACTAATGGATCCCAAGCTGCTTGGAGACACTAAGGAGGGGGGATTATGGGGTGTGGAATTACACAGTAAAAATGTGTTCAAATAAAATATTCATTTAAGGGGCAATTTGTAGTTTTTACCGGTAGTCTTTGGAAATACCCATGAAAATGTTTTTGAAAATGAATTAAATTATGCCCAATGGTTTAAAAATATTAGCGTTGTGACAAATAACCATAAATTTCAGGTCAAAATATTTTGGGAGAGGGTCCAAGGGTGTTTCTCAATGTCAAGGCGCCTGGCCTTGTGAGGCAATGTCTTGCGACGCCAGGCACCTTGCTTACGAGGACACTGTCCTCACTTGGTCAAAGCAAACTGTTAAATGGAACAGACTTACATCACGTGACTGCGGCTTCCACGGCGGTCACATAACATCATGAGACACAGGAGATAACGTTACATTTTATACGTATTAGTTTCAATATAAATACATAACGAGCCTTCAACTTTTTAAATTGTGTATATATTTGTTAAATTAAATATATAAGCGAGTTACTACCAACCAGCCACTGAAGCTGCAACTACTAAGCTAACCAACCAACTATAGATAACTTCTTTGGATCTAAAACAAAAATTTTAATTAGTTGACTTACTTTTAAACTTGAAATTTACCCCTGAAGTAGCTGACAGCTTCTGATCCACCATCCATTTGAAAATACCGTGGTGTGTTCTGGGAAATTTTTTGACAAAGGCTAGGCTACAAGACACCTCCCGTGAATCCTTGCTTGGCTAGATAAACGGCTATCAAATGGAGAACACACGCCTCAGTAGAACATAAACATTGGAACATGCCTTGGCGGCTCCTGATGATACATCTCCAAGGCAACAAGAGCGGGACCAAGACATCAAGGCGAGGTTCCTTGGCATTGAGAAACACCCTAAGTCTCTGAACGACACCATATTAGACACCATGTTTCCTTCTACAGGTGCCCGTGAGGACAAAATGCATTTACTGATTTCTTACAAGTGGTTACAAAACTTTTACCATTCATCAATGTTGTTGTTTTACACATTTACTACTTTGCTCATTGCCAATGATGAAAGGGAATCTAATGCGCTAGTTGTTTTGCTAGAGGTTGAACAATCTGACAAAGTACTCCTTTGAAAATTAAAATCTCAGGGATTTTTGACCCTAATGGCCATCCGTTGGTAAGGTCTTACTCAAACATAAAAATACCACTTGCTTGCAATGATTTAGGTGTGTACTGCCCCCATCGCCAGGGAAAATACACATTGTCGCTTTAAGCAAAAAACATGTTGTAATATCCAGCTGAAACGTCTTTATACCAACTGAACTGTTAAAATAGAACAAAACCTTCTTCACAAGACTCCAGTCAAGTTTTGCCACCAAAAATCCTAAATCTGGATTGGCAAAACCCCTCTGGATTGCTAATGTTTGCATGCTTCTACCTTTATACTTCACTAATCCAGTCACTCTTCAGCCTCCTGGACTAATTTAAAATGACTGCAGCAGACAGAGTTGAAATATGGGTTCAATTCTGTGTTCAAGAACAGCCCTATAAAGGACAGCCAACCTTTAGGAATGAAATGGATCTGTTCAGTTAAAGGTTATTTATACCACATGCTGTATGCTTTGGGTGCTCGGTGCTATCCTTGTTAATAAACCTGAGGGATGAATCAATCATTGTGCCATTTATTGAATGCAGAGGGAGGTTCCTGGCAGTCACTCAGAAAGCAGTAAGGCTGAGGTTTAATGTGCAGAAAAATAAGCATCAATCTAAATCAGTCATGGGCAAATCTTCTTTACTTTGATTTTATGGGAAACGTTACAAGGGAGAAAATGTATTTTTGGATCATAGCATGTGCAAACATCCCTGTTGTCTCTGACCCAGCCTTTCCACTAAAGGGGCGCATAACAGACACATTTTACCCTCACAACCAAGTTTTTTTTAGATGTGGAACATGAGTGAATGCATCCCACAAGGTAATGAAATAACAAGAAAATTTAAAGTCCCATTAGTTGTCACACACACTGATGTGTGTGTGAAATTTGTTCTCCGCATTTGACCCATCCCCTGGGGGAGTGGTGAGCTGCAGACACAGCTGTGATCTGGAACCATTTGGTGGTTTAACCCCCTCAATCCAACCCTTTTTATTGCTGAGTGTCAAGCAGGGAGGCATTGGGCCCCATTTTTTTCAAAATCTTTGGTATGACCCGACCAGGAATTGAATCCTGATCTCCCAGTCTCAGAGCGGACACTCTACCACTAGGTCACTGAGCTGGTGAGCTGGAATTGCAAAACCACCTGATTTTGGGATTTCAGAAGTTAATGTTATTAAAAAGGGTAAAGACAGCAGCATATATTCAAAAAGGTATGTGTTTTATTTTCTGTTCCATTTTACCTCGGCTACAAATGTTACACAGGAAAAGATGCATGTTTAGTATTAGTTATGCAAATGGAAATGTGCACGTGACTTTATTTTGAAAGCTTATGGATGTTTTACACCTCTTTCATGTTTGACTTCCTGTCCGACCTGATCTGAACTGCAGAGTTTGACATGTTTTGGAAGCGTAGAGCTTAAAAAATAGACTTCAAATGTAAGCAACATATTGCTGCGCTTCTGGGATGCATCCAAAACGTGACACTTCATGGCCGATGGAAAGGCACCTGTCCTTTATAATGGCAGCTAATTATGTTCCATGGCCATTACACGACGCCTTCTGTGCAAAGGAGGGGTACCGATTGCTTTATCAGTACAAAGCATAGAACACCTTCACCCAGCCAGTAGGTTTCATGTTGCACATGATGTTAGCATTCTAGCTAATTGAATAAAAATAGTCCAGTGCATAAATTTTAATCAGTGTAGTGAAGGTTAACTACTTCACATGTTCACAATGTCATGATCTGCCCCAGCCTCCCTGACTGTGTCTCTCCTGCCCTGATTTGCCTAATTGTTCTCACCTGTCCCTGATTACTCTGCCCATGTGTTCCTGATTCCCTTGTGTATTTATACCTCCCTCCTGGTTGTTGTCTTTGTCGGTTCATTGTCGTTGTCCATGTTCGTTCGTCCTGTTGCTCCCGTCCTACAATAAACAGCTTTTTTTTTTTTTTACATCCATCTGCCTGCTCATCTGCCTCCGGAACCCACCACCACACATGGTCTGCCACCTCCACCCGCAGAACATGACAGAATGAACCGACCAAACCTGGACCTGTGGTGAGCTAACACATCTGTTCCTGGAGGATTATTTTTTCTTTTTTGTCCCTTTCAGTTGTGGGAGATTTCTGGCCTGGAGTTTGTGTGTTCGGCGCATCCTACCTGTTCTCGGGGTGGTCGAAGTTCCTCTGGAAGATCCTGGCGCATCCTATTTATCTTCGGGGTGGCCAGGGTCATTCTCCTCCAGCTGTTTTTGCCCCGTCCCGTTCTTCTCCCGAAGCCGCGGATCCTGTAGCCACAAGGGAATTACACCCCCTACGCACGCCGTTATTCTCCGGTGTGGTAGGGCTGGTCTCCCCGCTCTTCTCCGGTGGATCCCGGAGCCTCAAGGGAGCTACACCCCCTACGCACGCCATTATTCTCCGGTGTGGTAGGGCTGGTCTCCCCGCTCTTCTCCGGCTTCCCTTCTCCCGAGCCTCCGCCGATGGACCCAGCAGATCGGGATGTGCACCTGCTCTGATTGGGATGTCGAGTACCTGCCGCCGAGCTGGGCTTCCACGCGTCGCTCCCGCTACTCAACCACTTCCTGGTCCACGCCTGCAGGTTCTGTGCCTGCAGGTTCTCCACGCAGCAGTTCCTGCTGGGGCCTATGCCTGCTGCTGCAGTTCCTGCTGGGTCCCACGCCTGCTGCTGCAGTTCGTCTCTGTGTTCCTGGTGTCCTGTATTCCTGGAGTCAAGTGTTTGTGTCAAGTCAAGTCATCGTGTCAAGTCAAGTCATCGTGTCAAGTCCAAGTCATCGTGTCAAGTCCAAGTCATCGTGTCAAGTCCAAGCCATCGTGTCAAGTCCAAGCCATCGTGTCAAGTCCAAGCCATCGTGTCAAGTCCAAGTGTTCGAGTCCCTGAGCCCAAGTCCAAGTGTTCGAGTCCCTGAGCCAAAGTCCAAGTGTTCAAGTCCCCGAGCCCAAGTCCAGGTGTTCGAGTCCCTGTGCCCAGTCCTTGAGTCCCAAGTCTTCTGGTCCGAGTTTCCCTGGTCTAAGTTCTTGGACACATCTGTTTGGTCGTAAGACGGAGTGCCGCCTGAACCGAGAGGCCCCTGCTCCACAGCCCTGGATGGTGTTCCTTGTTCCCTGGTCTCGTCTTCTGTGTTCCCTTGTCGTGTGTGCCCTGGTCTGGTCTTCGTTCGTGCCCATGTCTCCTGTGTTTTGTGGCTTGTGGGCATCTGGTATCCGCCCCTTGGGGGGGGGGGGGGGGGGGGGGGTACTGTCATGATCCGCCCCAGCCTCCCTGACTGTGTCTCTCCTGCCCTGATTTGCCTAATTGTTCTCACCTGTCCCTGATTACTCTGCCCATGTGTTCCTGATTCCCTTGTGTATTTATACCTCCCTCCTGGTTGTTGTCTTTGTCGGTTCATTGTCGTTGTCAATGTTTGTTCGTCCTGTTGCTCCCGTCCTACAATAAACAGCTTTTTATTTTTTACATCCGTCTGCCTGCTCATCTGCCTCCGGAACCCACCACCACACATGGTCTGCCACCTCCACCCGCAGAACATGACACACAAGGTGCCTTAAATTAAAAGAAAAACTAAATTTGCTGCAGGGAATTTCTATAATTACAGACAAATATTATAAAATATGCATTGCTTTTAAGATGAGTAGCATCCATGTCATGATTACTGGAAAGATGAATGAATAGATCGTTTGAAATAGATGTGAAGCTGCATAGAATTTTGCTACAGATTTGTTTATGTGTGGTTAGGAGAATCTCCACTCTTCTTTCAGATTTTGTTTCATGCAGATGATGTAAAACTAGCCCCTAAGATCATGTCTGAGTCCAATTTCAAGCAACGTAACAAAAGAAGTGTGTTCCTTCAGCACAAATCCAGAAAAAATAAACCAAAGGTTATTCAGCTTAGGTCTAAAATGAATAAAATAGATGGACTGGACTAAATGATCTAAGCACGGCTCTTGTGTGTCTTCAACTGAGAGGCTATCTGATGAAATGTTATACATGTACAGTAGATCATATATCATCTATCTGGCTGATCAATCTAGTTTCTTTGCAACATGATTCAGTCTTTTGATTTCCTTTCACTCTGCCTCATTCCATATGCTCATCCATGAAACCAAGAGATCATTGTTAGATTCTTCCCATTCTGGAATTTGACAGACCAGAATCATTGCTATAGATGGCTGGGAAGTTTGTTTTATTTGGCAAAGCTGCATTCAAAACTGTCTCACCTTGTCCTATAATCCTGCAAATGACTCTCACTGGGGGCTATCCCTGACTTTTTAATTTGGAAAATGCAAGGATTGGTGTGATCCTCATGGGAATGTGAGTATAGATATGCTTTCTTTTTATTTTAGAAAAAAAAAATAGCATTGTCTCACCAGACACATGACGATAGATTGCTTTCGATATCTATATGTTTATGTTCCAACTGTAGAAAGTTAGTGGTGATAAAATCAATTCCTGTAAAAGATAAATAGTGTTGTCTCATATCTTTATCTTCTGCTATCCGGGGCTCAGGCCACAGTGGTTGCAGCCTTAACTATGAAGATCATACTGTTAATTCCCCTTTCACATCTTCTTACTTGTCTGATGGGATCCTAAAGTGACAAACTTCCACCCTCCAGCATGTCCTGGGATGGTCCAGGGTCTCCCAACAAAAACTCATGCTCAAAACACCCCAGCTGGCTCCTCAGAGGAGCAGCAACTCTACCCTGAGTCACTCTCGGGTGTCCAAGCTCTTCTCTTTTTCTCTACGGCTCTATGTTTTCCATATTGAAAATTGCAAACGTTATATGGAAAAATCTAAAAAGACAATGAACTCTACAAGGTCAAATCAATTTTTTCAACAGATTGCAAATATTTCTAAGAAACATAAATAGAAAAGAATTCAAGACAGAGTTTTAAACATATTTATTTGTCAAAAAGTAAAACTTTGTGTGAAATCCTGGACTTACTGACGGTAGACGAGACGTGAGTTCTGCAGTAACTGAGTCAGTTACCTGATCTGCTGGTTATTGTTGAACACCTAAATAAACAAGATCAGATACAATCAGTAGTTCAACACATGATGAGCATGAAAGAAGAAGAACTGTTCTGGCACAGATTCATAGGTTTTAAACACCAGTAAAGAAATCCCTGTAAAGAAAATAACTTTCAATACTATAATTTTATTAATGGCAAAGTTAATTATTACTCAATAGTAAAACAAAAATAAAAGCTTTAAATCATTTGCAACACCCCAACTCTAAAAACAGCTTTTTCAACATCCAATAACTTGTTTTGGATGAAACACATTCATGATTTTATAATATTAAATGTTGTGATGTGTAACTACAAATATGGGTGACTAAACAATCATAACATCAGTGTTATGGAGAAATATGAGGGCAATTATATTCTTACCAGCAAAATATTCAGTGGTACATTAGCTATACCTATTCTGCCTTCATTTATGCACTGAAAACTCAGTGAGAATCATGGTTTACATGTAAAAACCCAATGTTGTCCCCTATCCCCTAGCCTGCCCAATAGGATCAAGTCCTGGACTGTGTATCCTCAGTCATTTCCACAACATTACAGATTGTTTTACTGTAACCGGACATTCCCTCAAAGTTCACATTTGTTTTGATTGTCAACTTTCTAGGTGCTCTTTGTAATCAGTCGGTAGTCTGACCTACTCCTCCTTGTGACAAGGCATCTTAAAAGGCCACGAAATACACAAGGGTGTTGGTTTAAAGGTCAACTGCATTCATATTTTCAATACATCTGCAGTGGTCTCTAGTAGGAATGAATGCCTTGTAAGTTGTTCTCTGGGTAAGAAGGTCTGGTGCTCCTGTTTGAGAACATAGATATCAGCTGGAGGAGAAAGTGGCTTCAGACGGCAGGGTTTGGCGTCTTATTTACTCCGTTTTATTTGTAACATTGATGTCATGTTTGGATCGAGCTGTTTGACCCAGGACATGTAGAATCAGTCACTACACAAAGAGATAAAAAAGTAAACAATTATTTATTAAAGTAAACTAAAGGTGCACCACAAATGTGTGATGAGGTAGATTGGGTCTCTGGCTCGAGAGGCTGGTTCTGCAAGATAGAGGACAGTTAGCGCTTGGCTAGGCCGGGAGATACAATCTTGACAGCTGGGGCTTGCAATCTTGCTGTAAATGATGCACTTGCCCCCCCCCCCCCCCCCCCCCCCCCAGAACTGCCCCTGGTTGTTTTGTGAAAACACCAGGGGCAGTCTATTAGGACACAAACTATTTCTTAGAACAGAAACAATTCAGGACGCTGTCCACAACAAATGAGATCATAATTATTTTTAACTTTTACACAGATTCAAACATCAGAATGGCAGCATTTTATTAACAAAGCTGCATTAAATCAAGTTATATGAATTATATTTTCAATGTCTTCACAAGATCTGTTCATAAGTTCTCTTTTCAGCTGACAGTAATATGCCTTACAATTGTCTAAATGGTATATAATTTAACATAAGCCAGCTGAACCAAAATGCAGCATGCACAGCATACTTTTTTATTATTGAGAGAAATGACACTAAATGGGAAAGCAGAGAAGAGCCCTTCTGTCTGTGCCCCATAGTTTCCTCCTGTTTAGTTCACATAGTTTAAAATGAGCTTGAACATTTATCATTTTAGCTGATTAGGTTTGTGTAGACGTCATGACAAAGATAGTTTGTCTTTTCTCCACTGTCTGTTCCAACTTTCAGCACCATCATTCATACCCAGGAGATACGTTTCTACAGGAATCGTGAGGAAACAGTCAGGGGTGTGTGCTTTGAGTAATCAATCAATCTGCATCCAGTAAAAACAGACTTAAATTGCCACATGTCCACAGTGCTCAAAACTAAATGAAGAATTTCTACAACGTCTGTGCAAAGGTAAAAACTGCAGAAGATAAGTAAGTCATGTAAATGTCAACAAGTCAGCTGAAACAAAACAGCTGCTGCTGTGTGACATCACTGCTGAGGGTCAACCAGTGGTACCAGCGAACCATGAAATAACACAGCTAAGGACCAACATGTTTAAACAAGCCCAAAACCTGTTGCCTTCAAAATCACTATCTCAATGACACAGCCTGTCCAAAAATAAAGTCGCCAGTTTGCTGTGCCCAATTAGGCAAAAATAGGTACGAGTCTCCTATTGGATCATTACTGCATGGGTGATTTTCTTTCAGCTAGCAAAACGTTATTTTGTCATGACTGAGGGAAGTTTCCTGACCCAAGACATGCAGGATTCACACTAGGAGACGTAGGAAGGAAAAAATAAATGTTTTATTTTTAAGGAGAACTAAATGTGCACCGCCAGACGAGGCGGTGATGTTGAGCACAGCTCCGGGGCTGTGTCTGTTGAGACAAACACTGTCAGGTGTTGGGCAGAGGGAAATAGAATTTGCAGGATTCAGTTGGTAGTTGATCTTACTGTGGGGACTGAAATCCAAAGCTTGGGAGGGCAGCCAGGACTGGGGTGAGCAACGTCAGTGCGAATCCGAATCCAAGGGAGGTGAGCGGTGGGAGAGCGGGTCGGTTCGGGTGAGGAGGGAGATCAGGCTTGGAGATGAAAACCAGGTTAATGTAGAGTAGGTTCGTGGTGAGAATTCCTGGTGAAGGGAAGGCAGAGGTCATCAAAAACCAACAACAACGACGACGACGACGACGACGGACAAATATAAGGCAAGACTAAAGCTGTAGTTTAACTATAGTGGCAAGCGATACCCAAAGTGAGTAATCTTCCGGCGAGGTGAAGTGATCTCCAGCTCCTTATAAACACAGGTAGTTGATGAGGGAAATCACCGCAGCTGGCCGCTCTCCGGAGCCGCCCACCTGCAATGACTTAAGGTGATTAGAGGAATGTGCAGACTCACCCCAAATCCTGACATATTTACCCCAACTGGTACAATGAGTTGCTTCTCATCTCTTTAACAACCATGTGGAAATACATATCTGCTGGTCATAGAAAAGATGTTAGTCTGTTTGAGAAGGGTCAGATCATTAGCATGCATCAAGCAGAGAAAGCATCTAAGGAGATTGCAGAAACGACTAAAACTGGGTTAAGAACTGTCCAACGCATTATTAAAGACTGGTCTGATGAGTCCAGATGGACCCTGTTCCAGAGTGATGGTGCATCAGGGTAAGAGAGGCAGATGAAGCGATGCACTCATCATGCCTAGTGCCTACTGTCCAAGCCTGTGGGGGCAGTGCTATAATCTGAGGTTGCTGCAGTTGGTCAGGTCTAGGTTCAGCAACAGGATGTGCTCCAGGAATGAGGTCAGCTGACTACCTGAATATCCTGAATGACCAGGTGTTATGGAAAAATTTATGTTTATTAATTCTTGATCATGGACTCAATCAACTGAATGTAAATGTATTGCTCTATGCCTCGCTGCATGCTCACTCATTCAGACACACCCACACAAGCCACTCACACATACACACACATTCTTGACTTCCCCCCCACACACACACACATTCTCCCTCTCTCTATAAATAAACACTGTGACCGGATGTTCGGTGCATTTTGCCTCGTGCATCTGCCACAGTTATAACTGTTTGACTTGTTGTTCAATGTCTCCCTTTTCTCTCCGACTATAGGAAATGGGTTATTGATAAACATATTGATAAAATCCGTGACACCAGGTTATTCCATTTCCCCTGATGGCACGAGCATATTCTAAGATGACAATGCCAGGATTCATCGGGCTCAGATAGTGAAAGAGTGGTTCAGGGAGCATGAGACATCATTTTCACACATGGATTGGCCACCATAGAGTCCAGACCTTAACCTCACTGAGAATGTTTGGGATGTGCTGGAGAAGGCTTTGTGCAGAAGTCAGATCTACCATCATCAATGCAAGATCTTGGTGAAACAATAATGTAACACTGGATGGAAATATACCATTGACGTTTCAGAAGATTATCAAAAAAACGCCTTATCAATTTCTTTTTGTTGCATGCAATGCTACAGCAAATATATGTTGTAATCCAAGCTACAGCAATTAAATATTAGTGTGTGATCTTTTTTTTTGGGTGTTACTTTTTTGCTGGGCATTGCTGTTGCATCTTTGAGAGAAACATTGTCAACTTTATAAACTCAAACTAGTCATCATCACACTTGAAGATGTAAAACAGAAAACTTTTCAACAACTAAATTATACATATAAGATAGTTTTTGTCCTAATTAATAGGTAAGCATTCCAATGTGACTGCCAATAACAGATGGCCCCATTACACTCTGCTGGAAACCTCACATAACATATGATAAAGGCATACCTTGCAACTTCTTCATATTTTTTAATCATTTTCTTGTTTCAGGAAACAGCAGAGAACGTCTCAACTAATAGAAGCAAACTATTACATTAGAAACCTCACCACACAGCAGAAGCTCCACCAGGCTTGTGTTATTTGTGGAGATAAAACATCCACATTGTAATTCAGTGGTAGAGTTGCAGTGCTGTTATCCAATCCGAGGCGTGATGTCCAAATATCAGGAAATATGACTCCAAATCCTGCTTTCTGCTGCCACTCTATGCAACAGCAGATTTTTGGTTCTGATGCAAGCAAGCAAGCAATTCTTGGCTCTATTTTTTTTTTTTTGCCCTAAGTACAGCTTACAAGGCATGAATTTCTATCAGAGTCCATTGCAAATGTATTGATTAAATGAGTTTTCCACACCTTAAAGAGAGGAAATAGAAGGTAATTCAAATACATTTATCTAACTTTATGTCAGTGTATGGTCATGTTTATAAAAGCAGGATGTTGGACAGTATCGTGTTCTGGAGCATACAGGTGTGTGTTAACACTATACCATGGAAGGGGGAGAACTTCAAAAATACAATTCAAAAGCTGCTTTTGCTGCCCATCAGCATACAAAGTGGTAAAGGTCATATCCAAACAGTTTAGGATCAATAATTCAAAGGAAAGCAAGATTGTTAGAAAGCATTTAAGACAGTTGCTGGTCTTCCTCAAAGACCCATAATATACTGCAACCAAACACATCACTTCAACACAAACATCTCAGCACAGTGGTGGAGGGGTGATCATTTGGGAATGTTTGTGCGTATCCAAGCACACAGTCAATTGTCATTCTGGAACCAAACTCAAATTAGGGTTAGTATGCAAATAAATGAAAATATTCCCAGGTCATGTTTCTCCTCTTTGCACGATTAACAATCATGTCTGCATGAGCTGTCATGATGACAAACTTTACAGTCAAGTGAAAGCGTTTCAAACAGTTTAATTATGGGGAGGACTTACAGTATGTTGTTTGTCATAAAAAGTGTCTGACACGTGTGATAAAAGGATCATTTGACCAACTTTATACAGTAAAATTATTCTTCTCTGTCTACCTCAAGGCAAAAAGATGAATTGCCTCTAATTATTTACTGTAAAAGTAATGTTTTAATTTGTGGCTGGCATCTTTTTTCAGTCTAACTTGAATCCCTCTGGGTGTAAAACTGAGCGATTGCTGCCAGAAATCTGAGCCTGAGGTGACAACAATCAAAGAGGTTTTCCTGTTAACCTGTCTGTGCAAGATGCACAAGTAAAGATGAGCCAGAGAGCAGGATTAGAGGTTTTAAATTTACCTCAATCCAACAATCAATCAAAATTTATTGTAACATGCTCTTTAAATGTGTGAAACGGAAAGTGTTGTACTGCAATAAAGCAGAAGTTATAGAAGCTTCCCCGACCAATGACAAACAAAAGTGAAAGTGGAAAAGACACAGATCCATGTCTCCTGATAAGCTGCTCCTCATTTTTAAACAATTTTTCCAACATTTGAATGTTTTAATGTATTGGCTGTCTCACCTTGTCTCAGGTACCTAATCAGTTCTTGTCTAGTATACATATCAGTCAAATCCCTATTTGTCTGCTTTCTACATGCGTGAGATTGACATCACTAGTTATCAGACTTCACGACTTATCTGATGTAATATCAGTCATAAATCTATAGCCTGGCAAGCCATTTGTTGGCTTTCAAACTGTCTTTGCATACCCTGGAAGAAGAAGAAGAAGAAGAAGAAGAAGAAGAAGAAGAAGAAGAAGAAGAAGAAGAAGAAGAAGAAGAAGAAGAAGAAGAAGAAGAAGAAAATAGATCTTTTGTCAAACTAAGGACATAAGTGCCTCTGTCTGCTCATGTCTCAAAGGAAACTCCAGGTTTAAATCTTCATCAAAGTTAATTCTAGAGACAGTCCAAATGAGTGCCGTTCCAATGCTGACACCATTTTTGTAGTTTTTCTCTATCACAACTTTGGTGCAAAGCCCGCCCAACGTTTCTCCACAAATAAAGATCAGTGACTGACCTAACCTAAAACTGTTCGGGCCAATGGTAGACCTACAATGGAGTGTGACTAACCTAACCTGCAAAGCTAAATATTTTGCCACTGCTTTGGTAGGTCTAGATCAGTGTTACTCACTCCTGGTCCTGGAGAGCCAGTATCCAGCATGTTTTAGTTTTAACTCCAACACACTTGATTTCAATCAGCAGGTGATTAACAGGCTTCTGCAGAGCTTAAGCTTCTACACAGGTGATTCAACCACTGAATTAACAACAAAACATGCTGGATACCAAGCTCTACAGGACCAGGAGTGAGTACCACCGGTCTAGAGTTCAAGACTAATGAAGCTCTCCTTCCCCTAATGAATGCAAAGGCTTTCACCCAACTATTAGTTGGGATGCATTTTGCAGGCATTCAACTCTCATGCAAAGTTCATGCTTTTACTTTCTGTTTCATGCCTTCCTATGCTATTTTGCTTTGCTTTTAAAATGTAGGAAAAGTTTAGAGACATTCATTTTAGGGGTACAGTTTACTGCTGGTGATGATTGGTGCGACTGAAGCACTAAGACATTTGAATTTAAAATAAAGCTATTATTGGCCAGGTGCCTCAGATTTACATACATGAAAAGACGGGCAGTTCTAATATTTGGTTCCAGGATGTCGTCTTCTTTTCAAACCCAAAAGTCTCTGCAGGTTTTGGAAAAATGTTTTTCTAATTCATGATTTGAATTTCTTGAAAGGTGAACCTGAATTTAGAGATGAAGTCCTGACAATAAACATTTTTGCTGCAGATGTCAAGTCAAATGTACCTAAACATTCAGAACAACCAACAGTGACTAAAGTACTGTGCATTGAATTGGTCCAGAACCATAAATAGAAACCATAAACGCATAATGCATATAGATAGGAATAAAGAGCATCATGAAATGCAATGAAATTTAAAAAGACTTCAAATGAAGGCATAACTATAGCATTAAATGTTAAATTGGTTGCTCGTTTTTAGATTGGAGCCAAGCGTACAGAGAACAGAACCTTGTGTGACTCCACAGGCTGCTGCTACACATGAAGGCATAATCATAATCATGTCATGAGGTGAGGGTGGAGATGGCAGACCATGTGTGGTGGTGGGTTCAGGAGGCAGGAGAGCAGGCACGGATGAAATAAAGATGGATTTAATAGTAACCGGGAGCGACAGGACAAACGAGGACATGCACATTCAATGATCCAACGAAGACAGGTACAAGACGGGAGGTATAAATACACAGGGAGAATTAGGAACACATGGGCATATTAACGAGGGGCAGGTGAGAACAATAGGACTAATTAAGGCAGGAGCGACGCAGTCAGGGAGGCCGGGGCAGATCATGACAAATCACACATAGGCTGTGTCTCAATTCAGGGTCTGCATCCTTCGAAGGACCCAGCCTACTCGGCCGACGTGGGCTGGGTCCTCCGTCGGCCGGGTAGACCGGATGTTAACGGCTGTGAATTTGGACAGGCCTAGCCTTCATGAATCCCCGCCTCTCCCTCGGCGAACGTTCCGTCGCCTAGCAACCGTGGAACCGCTGAGCAGAAGGGAGAAGGAACTTTAAACGATGGAGCTCAAAGTTTTATTTAGATCTTCAATCATTTCCTTGAATGTTGGAGAGCTAATTCGGAGAAAATACTTTAGACAAGCTGAGCCTGAGCAAAGATGTGATTATAGTTTTTAATACTTTCTAAGGGTCTTCATTTGACCAAAACCCATTTATCACCTTTTAAGACTTTAAGACCCAGCGGCTACCCTCTAGTAAACAATTCTCATTTGTAAACAAAAATAAAAATCAAGAGTTTAATGCAGAACTGATTTTATTTAGATATTTCTTTTATATGTACATGTTTAATCTTTATTCACCATTTTTTTCTAGCAAAGTAAAAAGCTGTCAAAGTTCTCCACTCTCTCCTGTGCCCTCTGCTGCTCTGCCTCCCTCTGCAGCCTCATGTCCTCCCTGATCAGCTCCAGAAGCTGGTCATCGCTGGCACCTTCCCCTGGATGCCCATTTTCTCCAGAATAGTCTTAACAAACATGTAAGAAAAGAAACAGGAAGAGAAAGGAGGACAACAGGTTATTCCTTTCATATTTTCACAGAAAAAAATAAACTCAAACGAGTTTTTAAAATATGAGATGTTATTGTACCTCCATGCCACAGCCGCCGAATACTTTGCTCCGGTGATCATGTGGTCCATCTCCGCCCTAAGCTTAATAAATTCCCTGGTTTTCTCTATTGTCCCTAAAATACAAACTCCTATTAAAATCAGGGGGAAAACGTAGCGGGAGAAGTACGACACCGAGCGGCCGAACATACGAGCCGAGACCGCAATACAAGCACTTTTACTGTAACATTTCAAACTAAAATAACGTTCATGTCTCACCAAAAGTCCTTAACCTAACAGTTTTCAAGTTTATACTTACATTTATATGCGCAATCCTCTCCAACAGCTCCCGCTTCACTGTCCGCCATTGTTTTTAAGTTTTTCTGCCGGCCGGCCTGCAAGGCATCTTGGGAAATGCTACCTATTGAAGGATACACCGGACCCATGCTTCATTCAGGCGAAAAGAAGGCCGCATTCGTCGACCGCATTTGAAGGAGTCTTCAAATTGGGACAGGCCTAGTCGCGGCGCTGTGACGTAACCGGCCGACGAATCCGGCCGACGTAGGATGCAGACCCTGAATTGAGACACAGCCATATTTTTACTGCTGATCCATTAATTACAGATCCTTCACACAGCTTTAGTCACAACAAACCACAAATGTTGTATAACTGCAATACACAATATGAATTTCTAAAGGTCAAGCCATACTAGCCAAGAAGAAAATCTAAGGAAGAAAAGAAGAAAAGCACAGAGTGAGCACAAACATGACTTCTATGTTGATTTGGACCCTGGAAGGTGAAAGAGACCTGATGCAATGCTGCTTTCTTTTTCATTATTTTTATTTATTTTTTTGCTGAAAATGCACAAACATCTGAATTACTTTAGATATGTTAGCTAGTGTGTTCAGAGTTATGGTAAATAGAAGCCATTTGTAGTAGTAAATGTATGTGTGAGTCTTGTTATTTTAGATTTCAAGCAAGGAGCCTTCCATTTTTTAGACAATTAGAAAGAGTTCTGCTGTGTGGTGGAGTAACTAATGCTAACGTTAGCTTCTAATAAGCGAGACGTTCTCTGTTGTTTCCTGGATGCCAAACCAACAACATCCTTCCCCATCGTGAGCCAAGATGGGAGAGTCCATGAATCATAAGTGACAGTGTGACGTAGATCTGTGAGGCTTTTCAAATCCTAGAGTTTCATCATCTATTTTCTATCATAAGCTAATGCAGGAGATAGGTGTAGGAGACTATTTTAATGTTCAGCCTCTATGAAAAACTCAGAGTGACCGATTATAATCAGAAATAAGATTAAAAAAATTCTTTTCAGTGCTGCAATGGACTGACAACATTTCCAGGGTGTCCCCGGCTGCTTGTCCAGACATTGTTGGAGATGGGCTGGATGGCTTTTTCAGTGTTCCACACCTTTAAAATGCTAGACTGTTAATTGGATTAATTGATTATTGCCTGAAATATGAAACAATGAATATTTTTTTGTAAATGTTCTATGAAATGAACAGTTTTTTTTTATTTCGTTACATTAAAACAATATAACAACAGACAAATAATTGTGGCTCTTGCTACCTGTACACTCTCCACCAGAGGGCAGTAGAAACAAATAGGATTGAATATAGGTTTCTGATGAAGGTACAAATCCTGATGCTGCATCTGGAGGTCTTGAGGCCACAGGGGGTATGATGCTGATTTGTGACAATAGTCCACTGTTACGGCTGCCAGCCTGGCCAGTGGGATGCAGGAGCCAGGATCACCTAGCCCTGGTGATCAAGCCTGACACTGCCCATCCTCCTCTCTTCCAGGCTGCTGAGGAGCACAGCTGAGCTGAATCCTGTTGATGACCCACACCTGAGATAAAAAGGCTGTGCCTTCACCAGTCTGGGAGGCAGCAGTGCAGGGGTTCTGCTGTCCTCCAGGCCTCGTCTTGGGTTTATCCCCTTCGTTTTGATGAGTTTTAACTTTATCAGTTTTAACTCTGAGTGATCCAAGTGGATCTTTGTTTGATGTCGACTTGGGTGACTCTGTTTTAAGGTTAACATCGTAGTTTACCGACTTTGGGATTTTAAAACACTCGGTGTTTTTGTAGTGTGTCGGTTTTTATTGTCAACTTGTGTTTTTAAAGCATCTTCTGTTTCGGTAAAACTTTTAACAACGTTTTAACCGGGTGTTTTAATGTTGATGATTCGCCCTTTAAATGTTAACCTTTTGGTCTTGATTTTGTTTGTTTGGCATTAGTTTAATAATGCTCTCCATCCGTTTGCCCTTGTTTTTTGGAACCTTTTACAACACTTAAAACCATTTTAACTCCACTGTTGCATTTCTTATGTTACCCCCTCCTTCACATTTCAACACCTCCTGTCGGGGACGTAACATCCACAATGGGTTCATCAGTATAATATCTCCGAGTGGTGATCCTGAGTGATAACAGTATTTTTGAGAGTTCTCGATCTTTGTATTGATAAGTGTTCATGTGTGCAAATATGAGCACATTCTCCAGACAGTAACACACACACACACACACACACACACACACACACACACACACACACACACACACACACACACACACACACACACACACACACACACACACACACACACACACACACACACACACACACACACACACACACACACACCATTTTATTTCCTCAGATTCGTTTTATTCAGATTCATTTGCATGAACATTCTCCAGAATTATCACTGAGAAGGCTTCTAAAACATTCCTGTTTCCACAACAGGTTTTGGCTGAAGGCTGCTGGAAGGACAAACAAAGATAAAACAGCAGAGTGTTAAAAAAACAAAATGAGCAAACCCTCAACCAATCAGCTCACAGTCGTAACTGTAAACATGTTCTGTATTTTGTATTTTTTCAGTGATCTGATTTGGTCGGTGACTTGCTCTTCTTATTTGTTCTCAAATCTAAAAGTTGTGAGCGACAACTCTGACATAATACGGATGTTCACTTTTCTCGCTAAGTTTCAACACTCCACACAAAACTTTGTTTTTTACATATTTATTGGATGTCAGTGCAGAAAGAAAAATAAAATGCCATGATAACTGACCTGAACCTTCAGAACCATCTGTTATAAGTGTTTGAACGGATGACATAACAGAAGGATTGTTTTTTAGGTTGCTCGGCTCTTTTCCTTAGCATGTTTGACAGCATTGCCTATAGCACCATAAAGGCTCAAATTTAGCTGGAACTCAGGTTTCTGAAGGGAAAGAAGGATGGATCTCCTTTGTTTGCGGACTTTAATAGATCCTTCTACTGCTGGTTGTTGAGACTGTGGACTTGGTGATGGCACCGCCGCCGTAACCGCCAGACAGGCTGCCAAAGCCATATCCTCCAGAGCTGGACAGTCCTAGAGCACAACACAAATGTGAATTGTTATTTGTTTTTATCTACTTTGTGTGTCCACCTTTTGAACCATGACCAGTGAAAGTAAATGGCGGCTGTAACACTTACCACCTCCAGAAGACGTCTGCTGCACATGAATGGTGGCACTGGGACCAGTGGCCAGCCTAAAAGGTGCATTAATGGAGAGTTAGTAATTCTTCTATCAGAAACAAATCCAGAACAGTAATTATTTCAGCAGTGCCCACCTGTGCTCCTCTCCTTCCAGCAGTTTTCTGTAGGTGGCAATCTCAATGTCCAGAGCAAGCTTGATGTTCATCAGGTCCTGGTACTCACGCACTTGGCGGGCCATGTCTGTCTTGGCTTTCTGCAGAGCATCCTCCAAATCCTTGATGCGGAGCTTGGCATCCTTCACTGCCAACTCACCACGCTCCTCGGCCTCTGCGATCTGAGCCTCGAGGTTGGCTCTCTGTGTAAAACAAACCACAAATGATTTAAACTGTCCTAATCGAGCTGCTCTGGTAGTGAAGAGGTGGAGAGGCACACGTACCTGAGCCTTGACTGCCTCGATCTCGTTCTGAAGACGGGCGATCATGCGGTTCAACTCAGAAATCTCAGACTTTGTTGAACGTAGGTCTGAGTCAAACTGTCCTGCAGATTGCGTCATCTCGTCGTACTATCGATAAAGAACAGGAAGTGCTCTAAGAGTTTGAATCAAAAGAGTGGATGGTGATGGTGTCATTAGAGGAGGATGTATTCACCTTCTGTTTGTACCATGACTCTGCCTCGGCCTTGCTGCGGTTGGCGATGTCCTCATACTGAGCGCGCACTTCAGCCACAATGGAGTCCATGTCAAGTTGGCGACTGTTGTCCATCTCCACAACGACAGAGGTGTCCTTGACCTGGCCCTGCAGCTCGTTGAGTTCCTACAAAAGCAAATGTTGTTGTTTTTAGCAAATCTTGGTGATCTTCAGATAAAAAACGATTGTTTTATGATTCAAGAGCTAACAAAAACAAGATTGGTTTGAACGTTGTACGTACAGCTTCATACACAGCCCGGAGGAAGTTAATCTCATCCTGGAGAGAATCAACTTTAGCCTCCAGCTCCACCTTGTTCATGTAGGCACCATCCACATCCTGGGAAGAAAATGATCAAAACAAAAAGCATTACTACCTTTTTAGGGCATTCTTAAGTTTAAAAGCAATATTTAGTTTATATCTTCACACCTTCTTCAAGAGCACAAAGTCATTCTCAGCAGCTGAACGCTTGTTGATTTCATCCTCATACCTGTGGCAAAAAAGGGAAAAGTGTTCGTTGTTATCGTGCATGAAATTCACGAAAGAGCACCATCATTGTGCATCAGCTTTTATAAACACTCACTTTGTCTTGAAGTCCTCCACCAAGTTCTGACTGTTTCTCAGCTCTCCCTCCAGCTTGGTCCTCTCATTGCCGAGCCCATCAAGCTGCCTGCGCAGGTTGGCGATGTAAGCCTCAAACATGCTGTCGATGTTGGAGCGGGTGGTGGTCTGATTCTGCAGGAGGCTCCACTTGGTCTCCAGCATCTTGTTCTGCTGCTCCAGGAAGCGGACCTGAGGAGAGAGGTATAAAACTTTAATTTGTTGTGTTCAGATAATTAAACGGACTGTTGTTGAGATTGTGAATAAAACTGTGTTTTGGTAGGAAAAGGTGTGTAAAAAGGGATTTGAAGGGCACATCATTTCTGCTGTCAGGTGCTAAGATCCCTCTCCTTACCAACTCAGTATTTGTGCATCAAAACTGCCACGCCCATGAAAACTCAAGGAGAGACTTTTTTGCATTTATAAAAGAAAAAGCTGTAAAGCGCTGTTTAGTTTTTTCAAATACTTCATCTAGATGTCAGGTGACCAAAGGTATTTGAGCCCTTATTTGTTCTGTTGAGCTATGACTCATGCTGTCTGCCCTGCTGAGCTATCTAAGCCACAAGGTTTCTGAATCCATAAAAAACTAGGTGTGGCAGACCGACCGCAGAGGACAATGCAGTACAGCACTTTGAAAGGATCACTTTCCTTTATATTTGAATGGCGACTTTCAGAATTGGGAGAACTGGTAAGACGTAGAACGCCATATGATGACTTACACAGATGCAGTTTACGGTTTTAAAATCTAAATCAAGTAAAAGCCAATTTATAACTTAGCACTTAACATTCATGTTGCCCTTGACGACCAGGTGATAGGTGCAATGTGCAAATGGCAGACTTTGGACTCTGTGGTGGTGGAGCAGATAGATCCCTGCTCTGTCAGCCAGGTGAAAATGGCAGTAGCATGATTACCTCACGTGGCAGAGAGGCTGGTCTTGATTTTGAGTCATTTTTGGATGAACTTAGTATCTTTGCAAACTCATCAGCGGTCAACACAGCTTTCTTTTGTTTCAGCAACACAAACCGATAAACTTTTAACTTCCTGAAAACGTTTACTTTCTCATTGTTTTTTTTAAACATGGGTCAAAGATGTGAGATAATTA
Organism: Nothobranchius furzeri; assembly: GCF_043380555.1. Classification (NCBI taxonomy): domain Eukaryota; kingdom Metazoa; phylum Chordata; class Actinopteri; order Cyprinodontiformes; family Nothobranchiidae; genus Nothobranchius; species Nothobranchius furzeri. The sequence continues at coordinate 53,366,959 of NC_091743.1, read as the reverse complement.
GATTTTGTTTTTTAAACACGTGTTTGTTTTGTGTCATAAATGAGGTTTATAGTAACTGCACAGACATAAAGAGACAGAAACCGACCTTGTCAATGAAGGAGGCGAAGCGGTTGTTGAGGGTCTTGATCTGCTCCTTCTCCTGGGTGCGGACAGCTTGAATGTTGGGGTCAATCTCCAGATTCAGAGGTGCCAGCAGGCTCTTGTTGACTTGGACAGATGTAATTGGTGCTACTGCAAGTTGTTGGCCAAAACTACCGCCAAACCCACCGCCAAAACCTCCTGCCCTTGTCTGGGACATGGAGCTAAAGTTACCCCCATAGCTGGAGGACTGAATCATGCCGTAGCCAGGTGAAGAACCCAGGGTATGGCTTGTCCTGAAAGAACTGCTCCCTGGTGAGGACCTTCTGACGCTGCTGGAGGTGTGAACTGACACTGCCTTCCTCATCTTTGCTAAAGATTGTCCTCTGGCTGAGCAAGAGAAAGCTGAAGAAATGCAGTCTTCAAAAGGAGAGCCAAGTCCCTCTGAGTGTCCGACTGCTCCCTCTGTCCGCTTTTATATGGTTCTGCCCCCACCCCACCTTCACACCCATGTGTCTGCAGGAGCGGCCAGTCCTGTTCAACAGGTAGGGAGAGATTGCCATAAGATAAGCTGGGCCACACCCTGCAATGGGAAAGGCTTCAACGAGTAAGAAAGAGAACAGTCAACGTTTAAGCACTATTATGTGATTGAAAACATTCTCTTTGTGGGTTCATTTTACTCCGTTTTGGACATCCTCATGCACTTACAGGAGCAAGAGAGCACTCACAATAAAAGCAAACATTTAAATAATCTTTTCTGAAGACACATGAATGGATTCCTGCACAATTTAACCTGTTCTGTGTTATCTTTGTGCTGCCTGTATTTACAAGGCAGTGATGAAACTGAACCAAACTAAAGACTAAACTACAGGCCTGAAGAATTATTACAGGTTTATCCACATGAAAGCCCAAGGGGGGATTACCTAATTAAAATCTAGTTACAACAGAGAGATAAAAAATAAATCTATAATACTTGTAAAAACAAATTACCTCACAAAGTCCTAAGCTTCAGGCTTTTTTGATTTACATTTTATTGCTTTTAGTAACAATCCCTTCATAATAATCAGATCTGTGGTATATTAAAGATTTGAAGACATCCTTAAGCATTCATGCAGTCCATCACACCCACTCCTTTTTTGCCCTCTCTGCACTTGTTTTTAGCAGTTAAGGACGGCATTTTTTAGCATCACACCCAAACATTTCACACAAGCGTTCCTTTAATTTCCACTAACTTAACCTCTGACCACAAACTAATGTTTAGGTGAATACATATAAGGGAAAAATGTTAGTTTCATACAAAGTTTAAACAGGTGCATTTTACCAAGTAACCGCTGATCTATCAGGAGCTAGATGAGCATGCAGATTTCTGGATTTTCCTGCTTTTTCTTAAGCTGTGTAGCTTTTTAACAGTAGTACTCAATGTGCATGCTTTGGGCCACATGACACCAATAAATCAGGTCACACAATGTTGATGGAGGCTAGGCAAAACTGTAGCACTTGGGCCAAACATTTGCAGCATTAAAGACGTCATCATACATAGATCCAGGTGGTCTCTGTACAGGGCAGATTCCCAGAGATGCATTTGTTGCAGACGAGGAAAAAGGAGAGAATGGATATTAAACAACCATCCCTAGAGCTTTGTCCATTCTTGCTGAGAAACATCATCATCATCGGTCATGCTGTATTTACTGGAAGTCAAGCCTGGTCAGGTCTGGGTTATTCATAGCAGCTAAATGTGGTTGTGTAAAGGATGAGTAATGAGAGTCACTGAAGTGTGTGAGAAGATCAAGATTCTACCAAAAAAAAAAAAAGTAGAAACTATTGATGCAGGCTGGAGTTGAGTTTAGTTTAACCATCACAACACATGTGTTGAAACTGTTGTCAGATTGCCTCTCCACCCAGTCTGACCAGGTTCCTCATACCTGTCTTGCACAATCCTTAACGAAGCACAAACCAGAAGTTGCAATCACCATAAAAAACATGATTTGTGGACAAATCTGATCTATTAAGGCCTGATGCTGTTCATGGTGGTATTAATTTCCACGATGCTTGAAGCTGTGGTCCTCACGCCAGCAACATTCGATGGAATGCACTAGATAACAAAACTTAAAACTATTTGGAGAAAGCAGCCCTATTTAAGATCATATCTCAAACTGATCTACTGTGAAACCTACTTAGTGGACTTTCTTTTTGTACTGCTGTACTATGTATGGGTGTGGACTCTCCACAGTGTCTAAGGTGTGGTTCTGAAGGTTATCCTTCTTCAAACTGGATATATGAATGAGTTGCTGCACAAACTGGCACCATAATGAACTGATTTATTGAAGAAAGACCGCATGAAGGAATCGCTGATGAAAGCCCACCTGTGGATGGATTATAAAGTAATTTGACCACACGACGTGATAATACTTTCCTATCCATGATTCAAAAACAAGATGTGATTCAGACCTGCAGAGTTTATCTCACAGTCACACCAGGTTAACGCCTGGGGGTGTGGCAAATGTTCACAATGAAGTCATTACAATGACTTTCAAAGTGTGTTTCTGCTTTTTGTATTAGCTGCAGCAAAATTCACACAGAATTAAAAAAACTTGTGCTTTTAAGTTAAGTTTGAGATGCATGCCTAAAGAAAATTACATTTTTGTTGCTTAGCGTCCTCACACCCGAAGGCAACTAGAGAAAAATTTACTTGAATTCCACTGAGAAGATTTGTGAGTCTGTTCATTGTCACAGGAGTTTCTGTTGGTTTTATTAAAACTTTGCCTCTGGTAGTAGAAACCTGTTGCACCACTTGTGTCTTCCATGTCTTGGAGGGATTTACTTAGCTTTTTTTTTTCTTCAGTTTTTTAATCGCAATTCTTCATTTGAAATATCTTGCAGCCACTCATTGGTTGTGCGGGCGATTGTTTGGGATCACTGTCTAATGCAAGATCCAACCACCTAACCGTAACACCTAACACCTAACCCTCTCACTGATGGAAGGAGGTTTTTGCCCCAAATCCATTCATCCTTCCCCTAATGCGGCTCAGTCGTCCTGTCCTTTTAGCATTAAAACGATTCCAAAACATAATATTCCCACCCCCATGCTTCTCAGTGAGTATGGTGTTCTTGGGATGCAACTCAGCTTTCTTCTCTCTCCAAACACAGCAAGTGGTGTTAATACCAGAGAGTTCTATTTTGGTCTCAACTGACCACATGACCCTTTCCCAGTCCTCCTCTGGGTTCTCTATAGCATCTCTGGATATCTTTAGACGGGCCTGGACATGTTCTGGCTTAAGCAGAGGGATTTTTCGAGCGCTGCATGAACTGTGTAGTTCTGGGCTGATCATTTGTACCCCACAAGATGAGATCTTGCACAGAGCCTCAGGTTGAGGGAGATGGTCAGTGATCTTGTCTTGATTCCATTTTCAAAATATTGCTCCAACATTTGATCGCTTCTCACAAGCTGCTTGCCTATTGTTGGCTGGCTGTCCTTGGACAGCTCTGTGGTCTTGGCCATGGTGGAAGTAGGAATTTGAGTGTTTGAAGGTGTGGACAGGTGTCATTTACACAGATAACGAGTTCAAAGAGGTGTCGTGGCCAACAATTGTCTGATAGGGTTTTTTTGGCCACTTGGAATTCCGGCAAAGTAGGTTCTAAAAAAGGGGGCTGGTATCCTATACCTGTTACTAATAGGAAAGCCCAATCCCAATACTCACACTTCCGCCCTTTAGTTGCACGTTCTCGGCCAGGGGTGCAAGCGCATATGGTGATCCGATTCTCAAGTACAGAAGGTGACCACGCCTCTTTTGCACCCTTGACCGCTTGCATCACTTTGCCGAAGTCTGCATATTTGTGGATTTCAGGCAAGAGTATTTTCCACAATCCATTGCTGCGTGGGAATTTTGAGAAGAAGGCAGGGGAGAGGGAAGTCTGGGCCTCTCGACTAAGGCTACTGCCCTACGCGACCCGACTCCAGATAAGCGGATGAAAATGGATGGATGGATGGATGGATGGATGGATGGATGGAAAGCAGAACAATGGCTCAAGTGCCCTTTCTGAAATTATTTTCAAATGAAAGAAGTTCATTTTAAGACAAATAAGGATATTTATTATAATCTAAATGTTTTAGACTAAGATTTAATGTGGACAGCAATTAATGTAAATTTAGTCAAATGATTGTTTGTTTGAAAGCGGAGCTCCCTGTCCCAGTTCGTCACAGATGTGTACTACACACTCAAAGCCTCACTTGGAGGCTGTAAACAAAATGTCCCAACTGTGATGTTTTTATTTCATTCAGTCAGTCATTTTAAACATTATTTTAGTAGATATGTAACTTTAAATGACTCGGTATGGTTTCTGTGACAAAAAAATTCTAAACTTGGACTTTCTTAGTCTAAATAAATAGTAGTAAAGGTGGTAATGCAGATACGTTTTAATGAAAGTTGTGTTGCTATTGCTAGTTGTAATTCCCCAAAACAAGAATAGTTTATCTAACCTCACTTTTTTATATTTCTGTTCAAATAAGCCACCAAACAGTTAGTTAGCTGTGTGTTTTAGGGTTAAAATATGTCCTTCATTTATTGTCTTTAAATGACAAAATAAGAAAACAGTGTCCTTGTTCAGGTCAAGTTGGACATTTTGTGACATCCTTTGGTTTTTGTTCCCCAAATGCATGGACAAGATGTTAGATTATCATGCAGGTTCAAGGCCTATCACATTCATTCATGGGCAACAGTAGCTCAGGAGGTAGAACGGACCGTCCAGTAATAGAAGGGTTGTAGGATCAATCCCGGTTCCTGCAGAGAATGCTGCTGTTGTGTCTTTGGTCAAGGCACATAACCCACCTTGCCTGTTGCTGGTGGTTGGAGGGACCGGGGAGCCAGTGTCTCGCTTCACTCAGTGTGGTCCTAGGGCAGCTGTGACTACATTGTAGCTCATCACCACCAGAGTGTAAATGCATGTGCGCATGGGTGGATGACTGATTGTGTCATAAAGTGCCTTGGGGGGGCTCTAGGACTCTAGAAGGTGCTACATCCAAAATATACGTTGCCATGTTGAAAACTGCTTTCATGGATGGGGATCGACTGAGGTTGGTACCTGCTGTAAATCATCAGCTGGGTGGAGAAGACACTCATCAAATTAACAGGCTGTACAAACCTGTCAAGAGATAAATCTGGAAGCATCTGTGGTCATCACCAAGACAAGACCAAGTCAGAGTGAACTCAGACCTAAGCTAGAAGTGAACTCTGAGGGTTGAAGCCCAAATTCAAGACAGGGCAGGTTTATGAAAATATGTGAAATATGCTAAATTACAAAGTGTTGACTGACTCGTTTAGAAACAGCTGGGTACGGTGGACTCCCCAGTCAAACGCACAAACTTAACTAAAGAGTAATAGAAATAGATTTTCAAATCAATACTGCAGCTGAGTGATGTACTACCTTAGACTCAGGTTCTGCATTCAACTTAATCTTCATGATGTTTTGAAACAGAACCTCTGCAGCTCTGCATGGGCAGTATGAAATGTATGATTAGATTAAACTGAATTGTTCCCAGCCACACCTTGACCACATCTAAGCAAGTTAAAAGATAATTAAAGCATCCACAGAACATCCTGCATTATGACCCAAGATTTACAACCTATCATTGTGTTTGAAAGTGTCTGGGTTTTTTTTGTCTTTTTTTTGTGCATCTCCTAAGCTCTAGTACAAAGAAAAAACAGCTAGACAGTATTCTACTGACTGTGTGAAGAATGAAGCCAAGTAAGAACCATAAAACACACTTTTATTCTGTGCTCAGAAGCAACACAAAGTTATTGTGATTTCCCCCCAGTATTTATTAGAAACCACATTTAAATGTATGCGTTGTGACAGGATAACAATGTCAACACAGAAAGAATGCAAGTATTTAACTGGTAGATGCAGACACCTTAGAAATGTGCTTTTTTATTCCATTTCTTACAATCAAATTTTATCAGTGTATTTTAAATGGGATTTTAAAATCTGCTGTTTTAAGTTGTCGTGTTCTTGACGTTTTTGCACCTGGAAAGCACATTGAATTGTTTTTGTGTATGAAATGTGCTAAATAAATAAAGTTGCCTTGCCTAGCAGTTCTTAACTGTGGTAGATTGTTATTAGCAAAACAATTTGTAGAAAAGGTCAATCGTGATTTGAAAGTTTAGAAGAACATCATCAGCAAAGAAAGAAACAGCAAGTTAGACCTTTTAGATGTTGCAAATCATTTTCACATCAAGGTTCAGGAAAGCCAGAAGGTAACAGTATTTATGTGTAGAAAAGTGTGATCAAAGTACAAAAGTAACAGGAATAATACTCTTAAGAGAGGAATTCCAACAGTGATGGTGTTGTAAATACACCCCTCTGTGCTTCCTTTGACATTCTTTATGGTTCTGGGTGTGTTCATCATTATGGAGTAGTGAAGGAAAGGGTTTGAGAACGGGCCTCCCAATTTCACCACCTGCAAGTGGTCCACGCCCTTACAACAAAGAGACCTCAAGTCAAGCTTGGAAATGTTTGGGAGAAGCCAAGCCAACAGATGAGAATGTGGATAACCTGCAGGGATGAATCTGTAAAAGTTAGTTAGCACAAAAAAGAGTGTCTGTTGAAACGTTCCTGGAGACTAAACACGCTCAGCTGCATTGCAGCGTAGCTGCTGCAGGCTCATTTCACACGGTCGTAAAAGTGGTTGCACACTGGCACATTTCCAGCGGCCTCTTCACAGATCCATAAAGCATCAAGGTTTTAGGTTACAATAATGGACTTTAACATTGCACACTCAAACACACACCCAATCAAACAGATTTCCTTATAAGGGCACTGTAATGACTTCTATTTATTGTGGGCAGGTAACCCGACTTTAGATCAGACCTATGAGCTTACCAGGCTCTCCTAAAGGACATTGTGTCTCATGATTGCCCAAATGTTGCTTTTTATACCATAAAATAGTACACCACACATACTTTTCCTCTCAGACTGAATGTTGGGCTGCACCCGCCTGAAAGCTCTGCAGTCTCATTTGATGACTCACACCTTATCAGACAGGTGAGATCATGAAAGTAGTCTGGCCAAACAAAGTCCTAGCAACCGATCACATTCATTGTGTGAGAGAGCATTTGGAGACATCTGCTTTTATATGATGTCACACACGTTACCTGTCTCACACATTGTTTTCCTTCTATTGAGTTTGCAATTTTCTCTGCTGTGATTAAGGGTGAACAAATATGTTTACTGTCTGTGTGCATGTGCTTGCATGTGTATGTGTGTGTGAGAATGTATATGTTCCTCACATCATTCTCAGTTTTTGGTGCTGTATAACAGATGTTAGCATGCTAACCCCTTCAACTAGATGTGAAAGCATCACAAAATGGTTGTGAAACATCCATTTTTATTGAATTAGCTAGTTTGCTAACATCATGTGCAACAGTGATATATGCAGTGTACTACTAATTCAACTGTTATACTTACCCCTCCTTTCCACCGAATGCAATAGCATCATGTAATGTCCACAACACATACTTTGCAGTAACGGTGCCATTATAGTGGATGGGGTTTCTTTCTATCGGCAGCAAAGTGTAACATTTTGGACGAAGCAAAGGGACACTATCATCACATTTCAAATCTAAACAAACTCCACAGTTTAGATCGGGCTAGACAGGAAATCAAATACAAAAGCAGTGTAAAACTTCTTTCAAAACTAAAGTCACATGCAGACAAACGTAATTTCCTATGAAACCCCCGTAGCCGATGTAAACAGAAGAGAGAATAAATCATGGACTTCTTTTGGATACATGCAGCTGTCTTTCTCCTTGCTTGTTATTGTGTGGAATTCTGAAATCTCACGTGGTGTTGCAATTCTCCCGTGATTTTGTGACTTGCAAGACCAGCAGCGTGGACTGCTTTTGCTCCTGTTCCACGTCAAAATAGCTCCAGGTTGGAAGGAAGATTGCTGGTTAAACGCATCTTTTCTATTGCATGTCACTTTCTTGTCCAGTGGAAAAAAGGGATAAGAAGGTTTATTTGTTGTAATTAAAGTGCAAATTGGCTACTGCACTCAAACAGCAAATGGGGGGGGGGGTGTCTTTACAGTATGTTCTAAATGGAAACAGGCTTCGACACAAACGGTTGTTTTCCGCTTGGTCCTGGAGCTCAACCAGTGTCTATTTAACATAACATAATATTGTTTTTGGACAATAAAATTTGCAGGAGTCAAAACTCGACTTTGGAAAAAGTGGGGGAGGACATGCCATGCCCCCCCCCCCCCCCAAAAAAAAAATAAAATTTACATCCATGAAGACACATCAAAGGTAGAGGCACTGTTAGCATGTTTGAATTATGACCCACATCAGATGCAGGTGTGACTGAAAAGGAAAGTGCTTTGGTTTACTGTGAAAGTTTATTTTTCTTTTTGTTTATTTTGTACTTTTAAAATCAAGGTTATGCAGATATCTTAAGAGTAACTTTGTTCAGAGTGATTCCAGCTTGGAAGATTAAGATGGGAAAGTCGGTAACTGGACTTCCGGTTATGGCGCGAGGCTGAACAGACGCATGTGAGAGCTCCCGTGAACAACTATGTAAAGTGACCTGTCTAGTACCTGTATTCGATTTTAAAGACCTCTCTAATTTATAACCAGTGAACGTGTGGCTGAGATGGCGCCAAAATCAGATAAAAAGACACTAATAATGGCGAAGAACGAGTCGGGCCCAGACCCATGTGAGGCAGTTGCGGTGGCTAATGCTAGCGACTCTTTAGAAGCTAGTAGCTCAGACCGCCTGCCGGAGGCTAACAGCTCAGATTTTATACTATAAACTCTTCAAGCGATGAGAGACGACTTCATATCAAGGTTTGACGGACTCCTACAGGCAATAAAGGGAGTCCAAACAGAGCTTAAGGCGATGGCAATGCGAGTCACGGAGGTGGAAGGTAGAATAAGCACCAACCAAGATGAACGCGGCCATGAAAGCTATTGTCAGAGGCCTGATGCTTAAAGTTGTTGACTTAGAAAACCAGACTCGCCGATCCAATCTTCGTATTTTGGGTATTCCTGAAGGTAAAGAGAAATCGGATGCCTGTGGGTTTCTCGAGAGGTGGCTGCCGGAGGTGTTTGGTGTGGAAACATTCCACCAACCTGTGCAAATCCATCAGGCCTACAGGCTGGGACGTGTTGGTGAAACAGCAGGAGCTGGAGCGTCCAACCACTGACAGGCTACTCGACCCCGTGTGATGTTGGTGAAACTTCTGAATTATGTTGACAAAACACGGATAATGAACGCAGCAAGACTTAAAGGTACCATACTTTTGGACAATCAGAAAATAATGTTTTTCCCAGATGTCTCGCCTGAATTACTCAAGAGGCAAAAAACTTTTACTGCGGTGAAGAAAGCTTTGGCCTCTCTTTCCATCCCTCCCTGAGGTATGGAATTGTGCATCCTGCGAGGCTCCTGATTACCTACAAGGGAAAATACCACAACTTTGATGATGCAGCTGCAGCAGAGAGGTTTGTGCAAGAACTAAAAAAACCAACAGCAGTAATGGTGACTTAGTAGATGAACAGATTTAGACTGTCATTTAAGGCTACTGCTCAGCTCTGTGTTGGAATGATAAATTGAAATGTGTTTTGTATTGAAACTCAGGATACTTGTGAAAGGTTAATGTGGAATTTTGAATGGGGGCCCATGGTCTACTTAGCCTGCTGCTCCTCCTATGTAGAGGATCGGCACAGCTCCATGGCAAGGCTCAGAACAGAGCCTAATCGGATGCAGATTAGGTCAGGGAGGGTGGGGGAATGTTTGAGGGGGTTTCAGGTGGGTTTTTTTTTTGTATTTTTTTCTCTCTCCCCTGCAAAGTCACTTTATATCTTGTCGTCTATGTTGTATGTTACTTATAGATTGTTCAAGTTTTAGAGCTAAGTTAATTCTACCTTTGCTCGAAATGTTTAAAGACTCTTATAACAGGGGTTTATTCCCTACGTCACTAAACATTGCAATGATTTCATTGATATTAAAACCTGAAAAGACACCCACTCATTGTGGATCTTATAGACCAATATCACTACTCAATAATGATTTAAAAATTTTGTGTGAAGCATTGACAAGCAGACTAGAGGAGGTCATTCCCTGCATAGTCCATCCAGACCAATGTGGATTTGTACGAGGCTGCTATGGTCTCCATAATATAAGAAGACTTCTCAATATTTTACATGAGAAAGCAGGCTTTCTAGAAAACTCAGGCCTATCTTTAGACGCTGAGAAAGCATTTGACAGGATAGAATGGGAATATTTACTTCAAGTTCTGCAGAGGTTTGGTTGAGGTCTGAACTTTCTTAAATGGATTAGCCCTGTATATTCCAACCCACAGGCCAAAATAATGACTAATGGACTTATTTCTGCAACTTTTAATTTTAAACGAGGAACAAGACAGGGCTGTCCCCTTTCCCCATTGCTATTTGTTTTGGCCATTGAGCCTCTCGCTATGGCCATTCGTGAAGAGGGGAATATAACAGGAATAAAAACTAATAATATGGAACACAAAATTTCCTTGTATGCAGATGATATTATATTATTCTGTACTAATTTAGCAAGATCACTCCCAAACTTACTTACCTTGATAACAACTTTTGGTACTATTTCAGGTTACAAAATAAATAATGACAAATCAGTAATAATGTTCCTATCTGATAAAGAGAGACTAAATCCCCCAATCAAAACTTCTTTTTCCACCTCAAAATATGGGTTTTCTTATTTAGGAGTTAAAATTACCCCTACAATAGGGAAAATAATTTCAGCCAATTATACACCTTTAGCAAATACAATTTCCGAACAAATTAATAAATGGACAATATTTCTATGATAGGATGTATAAATATTTTGAAAATGTCAGTTCTTGGTAGGTTTTTTATACCTTTTTCAGTCTATTCCACTCTCCCCACCTCTTAGTTATTTTAAATCTTTAAATAAGACATTCACCAATTTTATTTGGAACAATAAACGACCACGACTTAGACTCTCATTATTATATTTACCATATAGATAGAGGAGGATTGCAGGTTCCAAACTTATTGTGGTACTCCTGGGCAGCTCAAATTAGGATGGGTATGTGTTTTACTTTGAACCAATAAATAAATCCCCAGCTTGGGTCAATATTGAGGCTCAAAATATTGCAATTTCTCCAAACTTATATATATATATATATATATATATATATATATATATATATATATATATATATATTTTTTTTTTTCATCAAATATAAAGAAATTGTTCAAAGTAACCAAAACCCCATTTTTAAAAAATATAATTAAAATATGACACGAGGTAGGTAACTGCCTTGATGGGACTAGACAGCTATTTCCTCTTACGCCAATTTTTGGCAATGAAGAATTCCCTCCAGGGGGAATCGACCCAGGATTTAAAACTTGGTCTCTAAAAGGACTAGCAACAATCTCTGACTTATATAAAGGAACGAATATGAGAAATTTCCAAGACCTAGTGACCAACTTTAGTATTCCCAAAAACACTTTTTTAAATATCTTCAAGTTAGAAACTTCATTAAATCAAGTCAAAGTGGTAACCTTGCCCCACCTGCACCATTAACTTTAGATGAGATTGTGTCTAAATATAAGTCAGGTAAGGGACAGATTTCCATTATATATAACGAGATAATTAAAAGTTCTAAAGATTCATCAATGAACATCTTCAGAGCCTGGAACTCCGATATGGGTGGAACCATATCAGAGGAAGAGTGGACAGAAACTTGTTCTTTAATGAAGACCCAGTCTGTTAATACAAACTCCAAATTACTTCAGTACAAATGGATGACCAGACAATATATCACACCAACTAAGTTACATAAGTTCAACTCTGATGTACCTGACACATGTATCAAATGTAAGCCTCAAAGGGGATCCTTATTTCATTGTATGTGGGAATGTCAACCAATATTACATTTTTGGAAGGAGACTCTTTTAATTATTGGTAAAATAATTAATGAAGTAATACCTGTAGACCCTAAGTTGTGTGTTTTAAACATATATCCTAACAACTTTATCCTTTCTAATTCTAAAAAAAAACATCTTATGGATATTTGCCTATTGGAGGTTAAAAGATGTATTGCACGTTGCTAGAAAAAAACCTAACATTTGTGCAACCTCAGACTGGTTGAAAGCTATGACATCCTTTGTGGCTTTAGAACGAATAAGCTATTTTACAAAAAAATATGTTAGATAAATTTGATGAGATCTGGAAGTTATTTTTTGCTTTTTTGAAACGGGTAATACAATGTGAAACAACAAAGTAATTTGATATTGTCAATGTATGCAGGAGGTGTATGTCTTTTTCTTTCCTTTTTTCACTTTATCTCATTCCCTTCTTTGTTTTTGTTCTACTTCAAACATACCATGCATTCGTGTTTGCTAACAGAAGGGAAATGAAAATTGGTATTGGGCTCAATGTTTTCATGTTTGTGTTTATTTATATATTTATGCCACATAATTGTCTCTTGTCCTTTTTTTACTTTATGTTTTGAGTGGAGATATTTTCATTATATGTGTTGGTACCCAAATGAAGAAAATCAATTAAAAAATGTTTAAAAAAAAAGATGGGAAAGTCAACTTAAGTCAAAACGTATCATCTAAGAGGAATTATTTCCATTTAAAACAACTAACTCAAAATATGACTTCAAACTGTTTTTAATCAAACTGGTACACTTTCTTCACCATCCATGAGTGTTTGTGTGTGCACTCAGAATGATAACCAGGTGCCTTTACTCTCACTCAATCTTTACTTCCTTGTTATTGTTGTGTAGGATGTTTCCAGGAGGTTGAGTCACAGCTATGGGAAACATGGCTTAGGCTACTTTAGGCTCAGATCTGAGTAGATTAACTTACTCATGAAAATCCCTCGCTGATTTTCCTAACTGACACATTTTTAAGTGTAGTTATGATTTTACAACATTCGTATTCAACATCTTTAATAAGAGAACTGACCATTGAACAGATTGCTTGTGTAACACACACACAACTTGTTTGAGTAGGTTGTTTTGCATTGTGCACATTCCTAGCACACAACCCACCCAAAGGTGCAGCATGATTAGTGGCCTCCGGTGACTCAGTACTGCAAGTAAAGGGCATGACCTGATTTCGGTGTACTGATCAGTAGGGCTGGGCGGATCGATCTAAAATATCGATATTATCGATCTAACGTTGGTATTGTGTATTTATTAGATATCTGCGTGATGGTATCGATTCAGTTTCTTCTAGCCTGGCAAGCCATGACGTACTCACCGCTACAGATGTCGGTCAACGAGGCAGTCCACCAAACTCCGTCAAAGAAGATGCAAAACACATCCTTTTCCTAAATAAATGTTAGTACTTCTATCTGATCTTGACTCAAACAAAAGCTAAAGTCATAATAGTCTAAACCTGATGCCAAAGCTGTTTCAAACGAGCGGCTGACCACTGACTAGTCACGCTTGGTTTTTTTTCCAATAGCATCCCGCCTACTTAGTGTTGCGATTGGCCCATGAAATCTATATAGCGCCATGATTGGACCACCACAGGACGGCACCCATCTTGATTTGTAGTTTACCTGGCTGATACCTGTGATTGGACCGTTTCGAGCGGCAGCCAAGTTTGTGTGCAGGGACGTCCCCCCTACCTCTCTAAAAGAGCGCTGTGATTGGCCCAAAAACCATTAAAGCACTGTGATTGGAACACCACGGATGTCAGTCAACGGGGCAGTCCGCCATTACATGAAAAAAGTAAAATAGCGCTCCAGCACGAGACAAGCACAGAACAGCAGAGACCACCGTCATGGCTGTGTGATGGCAGACCGAAAAAGGAGTGCCATTTGGAATTTTTTTACACAGCTTTAAAGATTTCAAATAGAAAAAATCTTGAGTTTGTTAACCATTTTTAAACCATTTTGAGTTTCCTAATAAAAATTTTATTTGCCTGAAAATGTTTCCTGTCTTTTATTGTCATTGTACACACGATTTATTTAAGGAAAACTTACAAAATAATTAAGTAATCAATAAAACTTGAGTTTTCAGACAAGATTCTCATATTGATGAGAATATATATATATATATATATATATATATATATATATATATATATATATATATATATGAGAATCTTGTCTGAAATCTCAAGTTTTATTGAACTTATTTATCTTAATAAATCCCACAAAACTAGATGGTACTAGACTGGTAGTAAAAAATATCGGTACTGGTATCGTTATCAGCAATACTAGCCCCTGTATTTACTTGGTATCGGAACGATACCAAATTTAGCTGTGTCGTACACATGGACGTAATTTTCACTTTAGAAGAGGGGGGGGGGACATGGGGGGGGGGGGCACGGGGGATCTTTACAGTATGCTCTAATGGGAAAAGTTTGCTCTAATGGGAAACAGCCTTCAACACAAACAGTTGTTTTCCGCTTGGTCCTAGAGCTCAACCAGTGTCAATTTAATGTAGCATAATATTGTTTTTGGATGGTAAGAAGTGCAGGGGTCAAAACTTGACTTTGGAAAAAGTGGGGGGACATGTCCCCCCTGTACCACCCCAAAATTACGTCCATGGTCGTACAGCACTACTGATCAGAGTTTCCTTTCAAGATAGACTTGCAGATTTTACTACAATTAGCTTTTTTTCTTTTTTTCTTTTTTTTTTTTTTACTGAAATAGAGATTGTCAGCATTTTACAACTTGTCCTAAAGGTTGTTGGCACTAAACACAATGGAACGTGTGGTAATGATGCAATTATCTCTGTGCTTGTCTTTTACTATCGTTTAACTTTCATGCCTTTTAATTTAACCCTTTGATGCATGAATTATGAACTCTTCAACCATGATTTTTTAACAATATTTTTCATTCGTCTTTAGGTGTGAATGAAACAAATTTCAACAAATATTCTTTGAAATATTTTATAATTTACAAATAATTTATTACATGTCCACCTCAGTGGACAGTGTGCATTCTGAACATGAAATATGTTGGCTTGACTTACTGAAGTCCAAATGGAGGGGCTCAAATGCAATAAAGTCTTCAACAGCTGTGCTTAATAGCAAAAACAAATAAATAACAATTTTGAGTACCTGTCCACTGTAGTGACCATTATGCATCAAAGGGTTAAGGCACTTTCTAATGAGTGACTTATAATTTATGCATGTGCAGAGGAAAAATTCATTTAAGATGGGGAAATCCTCATAAAGGGCGTGGTTACGTAGTAGCTTGTCAGTAAACATAGCAACCAGTAGGGAGGGAAACCTGTTTGATGTTGCAACAGTTTTCTATTCTTGAGATCTCAGAGACAATGGTACGTATTGTTTATCTTATTGGGTTCTCACTGACACATGGTGGGAAGCAGTGGGGAGTGGGAGCTTTGAACGCAACCCTAACTCTGAATATTGGTCTTAGTTATTTGAAACATTTACAAGACTTTAGGAGTATTCTTGGCTGTGCAGTGGCGCAGTGGTTAGAGCTGTTGCCCGTGCATGCGTGGGTTCTCTCCGGGTACTCCGGCTTCCTCCCACAGTACAAAAACATGACTGTTAGGTTAATTGGTCTGTCTAAATTGTCCTTAGGTGTGAGTGTGTGTGTGCATGGTTGTTTGTCCTGTGTGTCTCTGTGTTGCCCTGCGATGGACTGGCTCTCTGTCCAGGGTGTACCCCGCTTGATTGCCCACTGACCGCTGGAGATAGGCGCCAGCCCCGCCCCCCCTGCGACCCTACATGGACAAGCGGGTTCAGACAATAGATGGATGGATGGATGGATGGATGGATGGATGGATAGGAGTATTCTCATAACAGAATACGTAGTGAGTAGGGATGTTCCGATCACATTTTTTGGCTCCTGATCCGATTCCGAGTCATTTGATTTTGAGTATCTGCAGATACCGAGTCCCAATCCGATACTTCAGCAATACAATAAAATAGCAAGAAAAAGGGGAGACTGCCTCCAAATTGACCTGTTAGGTTTTTATTATTATTATTATTATTTAAATGACGGCATCCAACATGATACCATAAAAAGCTTTTCTTTGTTTTTCAGCATAGCTTCCAGTGTCGGCTGGCTCCATGTTTTGATCTGCGTTGCCGCCGTGAACTCGGAATATTGAGCTGGATGTTTGCTCTTGAGATGGCGGATCAGGTTCGTGGTGTTAAAAGCAGCTCTGTCTTTTCCACCACGTGAAACACTCAGTTTGCACACGTTGCAAGTGGCTGTTGGATAGCATTCGGTCTCCAGTTTAAAATGATTCCAAACCGCTGACATTTTTTGCCCTCCTGGAGCGAGACGAGCATTAACCTGCTAGCTAACTGTGACCTGAATTCCGCGGTCCACTTTAAAACATGTGACGTTACGGCTGCTGTATGGTGTTGTCATGTTGTTATTGAGGAAGTGAAACTTGGTACAAAATTAAGCCATTGTTATTCATTTTGAATCTCAAGATTGATTAAAAATGTCATGCTTGTTGTTTTATAAGGTTAAATCCGATCTTTAACATCCGATTCCGATCTTTTAAAAGTCACATGATCGGGCCCGATTTCCGATCACGTGATCGGATCGGAGCATCCCTAGTAGTGAGAGAACAATACCTGAATGTGTTTTCTATCAATGAACAAGCACACACTGAGTACACTCCTTTCACACAGCTCAGATAGATTTAGTAATGTTGTGGCATTGCCTAGCAACCACTGTGTTGTACTGAATAGTCATAATCTCCATAATTCCTTCATTGTAATTTATTATCTTCTTGTGTGTTTTTTTATTGCATTTCACCAAAAGCCTGACTAGAGATCAGTTTATACGGACCTGCTTAAACCATCAGGACTAAATCTTAGTCTTGGTAATTAAAGGGTTTAGGGTGTGTGTGTGTGTGTGTGTGTGTGTGTGTGTGTGTGTGTGTGTGTGTGTGTGTGTGTGTGTGTGTTTTGCGGTAAGAAGTGAGGTTTATCTTTTATCTATTGAAAATGTGAACGTTGAGGGTTGCAGCCAGCAGCAGCCCACTTTGCACATACCTGCTTGTATGTTTGAGCAGGTAAAAGGAAAAGTCAGAATGTGTCAGCTGACCACTCCACCCCTCCCCTAGCCAGGATCTCTTTCCAGGATGCCAGTTTTGATAGTAGTCATTTATTAACTTGTTCTTGAGTCTCACTCTGCCATCAGATTGCCACGTGTTTGCTGCTTGCCAGCACAATTACTCAAGTAAACGAGTATTCCTCAACTCAAACATTTGACGCATTGCTAGTTGCAAATGTTCAACAAGACTTGCTTAAATAATGTAGTAGACAACAATATGTATTAATTCAAACAAAAAATGTGAACAAAAAGCCATAAAGTATGAACAGGAATAACAGTAGAGGCCCTTTTTTGCAGAAGAATTAAAAACCTGTTCAATTTGCAATATGGTCACAATGATGAGCCCATTAACAGGCTGTTTTTGGACATTCATCTTAAAATAGGGGTGTCAATGGCTGAGGAGGTAAGTGTCCACCTCATATCTGGAGGGTTGCAGGTTCAAACCCTGCTGAGTTGATCACTGACGACATGTTCTTGAGCAAGACACTTGAAGTTGAAGTGGCATAATCTGCAAAACAATCTAATTTAAAGCTTTTTTTTCATGCCTCTTAACAACATTCTAACATAGTCTAAACATAAATATTTTATGGAGGATAAAACAGATCTAATAAATTAATGAAGTGTTTCTCTCGCATTTGTCTAAAAACCTCAGCCTATCAGGATCCAGCAGGTGGAGCTGTTTCTCTCCTTTCCCAGGTGCTGAGTGGTCCTAGCTGGAGCCAACTACCTCATCAAGGTATTTAGGAGTGGAGTCACCAGACGGACGTGAGCTGACTCCCTTTTTAGAGTGCAACCCCTTCCGTGTCTTTGAAGACACAGGAAGTTCCTCATCGGTTCATACATTTAAGTTCTCTTCTCTACATCTTCACTGGTGTGGATGTCCGTCTCCCCGGGTGTGGCCACTCCTCACTCCGCCACTGCAATAACTCCAGCACTGGATTCTGCCAAGCCGCTCAGCTCTCCCGTGGAAAGAAAACACCACTAACCACTGCGCAGCTCACACAACCTTCAACCATCCTGATTAATCACCTCTCTCTCAGGACCGGCCCCTCCACAGCTCCATGACGATCCTCCTCGAATCCTTGCTTCCTCTTGGTCTCTCGATTCCTCTGGTCCAGAAGAAAATAAACAGTTCTAAGAAAAACTTGTTTCTGAGTCCGAGTGTGCTGTGTCTGCTTAAGAGTCACTCATTCAAGATCATGACACAGCCAATAACATGTCTCGGTCCAAAATCAATGATTGAACCATCCAGTTGTCGTTCTCACTGAACCACTGGACTTTACCTGGATCCTCCACTCATAACACACTTGTGCATTTTGCAACATAACACTACCACTGCTACCACTTCAACTTTAGGACAAACTACCAGAGTCCCCAAAAAACACCATTTGAAGTAACGGACAACAAAAGACATTTGGATGCCCAAAAGGGTGACTGGTGTTTAGTGCTCTCTTGTTCAGTCTGGCAATGCAGGTTCTGGTACCAGGCAGATGTGGCCTACGGTTGACAATCATTGGGAGGAGTGACAGTTCTGCGGTCACGATTGTGTTTGGGTCAGAGAGTCTCTAAATTTGAGAACAAACTTGTCTGGGGCAAAAATGAGGATCTCGGTCTTGCCATCATTCAGCTGTAGAAAGTTCCCAGCCTTCCAGTTTTTAATAGTCTAAGCAGGTGTGTAACAGCTGCAGCTTTGACATCTTATGGGGCTAAAAGGAGATGTACAGTTGGATGTCATCTGTGTAAAGATGGTAGAAGATTCCTTTAAAAGAGCTGAGCAAGTGCAGATCAAGAAGGAACAATAGAGGCCCCAGTACTGAACCTTGTGGGACACCATGGGCGAGGGAGGTGGTAGAGGATCAAAACATTGAGATGGCCACAGTGAAGCAACACACAGACAGATAAGAGGAGAACCACTTCAGAGCAGGTTCTGATTGGCTCACCTATCTCTCAGCCTCTCCAGTAGCAGGTGACGTCAACAGTGTCAAAGGCTGCAGTCAGGCCCAGCAGAATCAGAACAGAACATTCCTCTGCATCACTGTGAGTCAGAAGAAACCTGACAGGAAGCTATCATAGATGTTATGTTCATCAAGAGCAGCTGTGAGTTGTTTAGCCACAACCTTTTCCAAGATCTTGGAGATGAACAGAAGTTTAGAGATGGGTCAAGATTGGGTTTTTTAAGAAGCAGGTGGCTTACAGCATTCTTAAAGTAAGCAGGGATCTGACCACAAACCAGAGAAGCATTAATTATAGAGAGCGCACTAGGACCAATGGACTGAAAATAAATTTTCAACAAAGATGAGGGTAAGATGTCAAGGGGGCATGCAGAAGAAGGGCTGCATGGTGGCGCAGTTGTTAGCACTGTTGCCTCGCAGCAAGAAGGTTGCGGGCTCGAAACTCGGCTGTGGCCTTTCTGCGTAGAGTTGCATGTTCTCCCCATGCATGCAGGGGTTTCCTCCGGGTACTCCTGTTTCTCCTACAGATCACAGCATGCCCTACAAGTTAAAAATTGCACGTCGCTTTGGAAAAAAGCGTCTGACGAATAAATAAACATAAACATAAGTCTTCACTAAGAAAGACAAGAGGTTTTCACAGTCTTCATCAGAGTGGATAGAGGCTAGAAGAGAGGCAGCTGAGACAATACTGCTGATAGGTTAAACAGCACCTTGGGATTCCCTTTGCTCTAGGACACCAGGTTGGAGAAATATGCAACCCTCGCTAAAGGAGGTCAGAAGATCCTTTAGTTGCAGCAGATGGACGTGGAGACGAGTTTTTTTCCACAAGCTCTCAGTGTTTCTGCATTGGTGCTTCAGGCTGCAAAAGCTGTCATTAAACCAGGGAGTAGGGTTCACCGCAGGATGTGCATTGGGGGGTTGTAGGATCATCAAAGGTACTGTAACCCACCATTTACCATTTTCATAGTGCATTTTTTGACATTACAGCTGAACTTGGATATCATTCTTGGATATTTTCTCTGTAAAGTGTTTTGGGATGGCTTTTTGATCAAAGTTGAATAAAGTCAGGGATAAAAGTCTCTCAGCTTCATGGCTCCTCCTTCTGTCTGCACCAGGGAAACTTCAGGTGAAGATAGAAATCTAGTCCAAACAAATCAAAGCAATAAAGAACAATGTGTAATCTGAGACATTGAAACTCTACGCATTACTGTTACCATCACAGACAGTTCAGCACAGAGACAAACAAGTTCTGATGAAAGACAACAGCCGCGTCGCTGGGAAAAGAAAGAAAGTGACACTGAAGTGTATTTTTAAGCAGAGCGGCCTGATGAAACTTTACCAAGAACTAGAAAAGAAGTCTGATCAGGAGTGTATCAGTTCTCAGCTAAATTATTTATTAAATCTCTGCTTTTTCTTTTTCTTTTCTTTTGCAAACTTCAAACATGTGAAGCATCCACATTTCTAAAACTGGACCTAATTTAAGCTTCTTTTTTTTTTTGGAAAGTTTTGTGAAAGCTGTGGAATTTAGTTTGACACACCTCAGCATTCTTGGGAGTCAAAGTTAAGCATGTGAGACGCAGATTTACAATGAGAAGGTTTGCTGGATATCTCTGATCAGTGGTGCTCCACACCCAGCTGGTAAACAACAACAAACAGCAGATCTGGTGGTAATCTATCTGATAATAACCTTTAATATTTCCCTCACTGTTTTCAGATGATTACGTTGAAAAGTAAAACACAAAAAAATGCTTTTTGCCAAATTTGAGCATATTATGAAGTAGATATAATAGTTTTACTGAACCGCCTATTTTCTATGATATTTGAATATGACTTTATGAATGCACATGTGTGTGTGTGTGTGTGTGTGTGTGTGTGTGTGTGTGTGTGTGTGTGTGTGTGTGTGTGTGTGTGTGTGTGTGTTTCACTTGCTGCCCTCATTTGTAGTCCAAAGATCTGATTATCAGTACAATCAGGAGTAAATCTCGCCTGGGGGAGTTTATTTCTCTCAGTTCATAGTTCTGATGAGCTTCAGATGCAACCAACAGGTCTGTCCAGCTGTCAGATGACCCAGAGTGGTGTAATAATCTGAACAAAACGCCCCATCTCTCTCGCCTCATGCCCCAAAGGGACTGAGCAGAAAATGACTGAGGAGAGCGTCGTTAAACCAGCATACCACTGCCACCTTTCAGCGTAGTTAAACCGGTGAGTCTTTCATGTTTGTCAGAAACCAAACACAACATGCTTGACATGGTTCGGAAGGGTGCAACAGTGAATAGATAACATTGCATGCTCATCTGATTTTCATTCAGAACAGTGTAACTTCACATTGTGCTCCTGTTTGATATCACGGTGAAAAAGAACAAAGTGTGTTTGTTTGTTTGTTTGTGTCATAGGATGCCTGTTACCACAGTAAAGCAGCAATACCTCACTGGACAATTAGTGCATTCATCGCTACTTTAATACAAAAAATCATTAAAAACTCTGCCTCTGGAGTTGGGAAAGTTTTAATTTATGCTGTAATTAGTATGGTGAGAAACTGTTATCAAGCACAAATGATTTCCCCCAGTAGCCCTCTTACAGTTTGCAGTTTTGCAGAATATTTGTAAAATGATATTGCTGAGTGTTATAATTGAGTACATTTATGCTCCACTGGGCAACATTTCTTAACTGCCTTTAATAACATTTAACATGGTGCATCATAGTTTCAACTTGTTTCAGATTAGATTTACTTATCAAACCCTGTTAGATTTTCTGCATTGTTCTTTTTCTGATGTCAAACATTTGCAGGGCTGTCCTTTTTATTCATATTTCAGTCACAATGTCTTGCAACGCAACTTTCAACGAGTCTTAATTGCAAATGCATGAGATTTTTTTCATTGCAGGCATTCAGAGGAGGAGCAACATGCCTCTGGCAAGCAAAAAGAGTCATGCAGATTCTGGTTTTCATTGTTTCAGTCATCCCCAACCAGTTACCAAAGCTGAGTGACAGGTCTCTCTCTCTCTCTCTCTCTCTCTTTCTCTCTCTCTCTCTCTCTCTCTCTCTCTCTCTCACTCTCTCTCTCTCTCTCTCTCTCTCTCTCTCTCTCTGTGTGTGTGTGTGTGGTTATCACATCAAATCCTGAACAGACAAATTTTGAAAGAGACAAATTAATGTGGCGACTTACTGCATAGCCCCTAGTGAAGTTTTGATGCATTCAGTCTATTAAATCTGACAGTTAACACAACTAAAATATCAAACCCTGGGGAGGTTTCATGAGCCATCATGTTGCTCTACTGGAATATGTTATAAATCATTCAATTACAACATAGGGTAATTCACAAATGTTTTTAGTTACGTGAGCTGAGTTAAGGATTAAGACTTCCCCAATATGCTCTCATTTACCTACAGGACCTTTCAAAACATGGCTTGATGGAGACAGTTGTGGAAGAGCCTTCAGTTTAAAGAGAGCAATCATGTAGCTACACTCTTAGCAAACAAGAAATACTCCATATGTCCAAAAGTACAAACAAGTGTATTGTTTATTCTTTCCTGTTTCTCTTGTCTGCAGTTTCTGCTGCTAATGTTTAACTATGTTCAGATTGCATGTAATCTGCCAAATCCTCCTGATTGTGAGTTTAGTGTCTTTAAAAAATACCTCGGGATTATTTAGTGAAGCCTACCGAAAGGCGTTCACTTTTCTTTCTCATTCAGGTGTAAAAGTATTTACTCTGCAGAGACTTCAGTGTACACAGGTTGACAGAGACCTGTTGTGCAGGTCTCATGACTTATAGGTGAAGCCTGTTCATATAACATAACTAGGTTACTTGCATAATCCCAGTTCTTGAGGAGCAGGAGTGAGTAGGAACGCCCTAGGGATGACCTCATCAGGCAAATGTGACCGTAAATACTGGTGGGAATGTCACTCTAGGGTTCTGCGAGTACCCTAAAGTTCTCCTTCATAGCCTTTATTTTAAATCTCACCCTTGAAAAACTATTGAGTCCCAGCTGCAAAGCAGAATTGCACCAGAAGTGGTTGACTGTTTTACAGATTTACACATGCCAGATTGAGTAATCTAGCGATGGTGCTGTGATATCCAGCTCAAGGAAGCTCAAAATAATTCTCAAAAGACCTCATTTTGAGTATTTTTTCATGCATTCATCACATCCAGATTGGACAGTGCAAACTCACTTCTCTTATGTGTTAACAAGTCTGCTCCAGACCATCTGCAGAAAGTCAAAAATGCAACTGCTTGTTTTCTAACCAATAACCCTCCCTGCTAATCCCCTTTTTTGTTTTCAGATCCCTTCATGATGTAACCTTATAAACCAGCTTGTGCACTGAGATCTGCAGAAACCTTCTTTTACAGATAATTAAAGTCCGCTACAAGGTTTGTGGAGTGGTGCATTTTGTTTTCCCTGACTTATGGAACAAACTACATCTGGTGGTGAGCATAACTGTGTTTAACTCACATCTGAGGACCCACTTCTTTAAGCTAGCTTTTAGGAATTGATGCATTTAAACTTTGGAGCATTTTATAGTTGTCTCATCACAATTGAGGCTGTGTTTCAAACGTGCTTTTATGTGTTGCATGTTGATGGGAAGAGGTCAGGTGTTGGTCCTTGGTGATAGTGTCTAAGCCTGCATCCTCCTTGGCACTGACGTGATTATTTCCTGCAAATCCTGACTGACAGTGTGAGATAGGAACTTCTGATGAGACAAAAAACAAAAGCTATAGAAGAGAAAAAGGTTCTCCCAGCCACCAATCAGGAATCAAAGTTTCTTACTTTCTTTTTTGTCCTCCTTTATTTTATTCATCACCTCCCACTTGACTCACACACTCACGTCTGTCATGTCGGGGACTCTTCAGGCACTCCCTACAGAGATTTTATTTGGATAAGACAGTAGGGTGTGCTGGTGGCACTGCTTATTCACAATAACCCGAAGCACTTAGTGAATGTTGTTTCAAGAAACTCTGTATCCAGGTCCAGCTGTGGTTCAGCCAGGGAGGAGTGTGAGTGGAGTAAGTTTAGTTTGTCATTTGCTGTGTAATGTTGTTCCATTCCTTCTTTGGGCAGATCACACAAATGCTGTTTGAGCTACTGAGAATGAATGTTAAATAATTGACTAAGAATCTGTGTTCAAACCCCAGTTTACTGTTCCAGCTGAACAGCACTAGATATAAGTCAGTTGTGTTACAGGTAGATTAAAGTTATTGACGTGCACTGATTTTTTTCTTTTGTTTGTCTTTTATTTATTTATTTATTAGGGGGGGGGGGGGGGGGTCATAAAAATTTAGTAATTACAACTTTCCAAATTTTTGACGTGTTTTCGTCATCGTCGTCATC
The DNA here is from genome assembly GCF_043380555.1 of Nothobranchius furzeri. Lineage (NCBI taxonomy): Eukaryota > Metazoa > Chordata > Actinopteri > Cyprinodontiformes > Nothobranchiidae > Nothobranchius > Nothobranchius furzeri. The sequence continues at coordinate 53,342,530 of NC_091743.1, read as the reverse complement.
CTCCGCTTATCCGGGTCCGGGTCACAGGGGCAGCATCCCAACTAGGGAGTGTCACGAACGTGCATGCCTGGTGAGTGGAGCGGTGATCAGATGAGGATCCAAATGCGGGGAGGAAAAAGGCAAACAGGTGAGTCCGTTTAACATATGTTTATTTGAACACACGCGCTGGACACTGAAACAATGACTCGACATGGAACACAGAACAGAAGGGGTTTAAATACACGAGGAGCGGGAGCTATGGTGATTGGGAAACAAGAGACAGGTGGGAGCAATTAACAGAGACACAGACTAAAACCTAAGAGAAGACAGGACAGGGTGTGACCGTACCCCCCTCCCCCCCAAAGGGCGGATCCCAGACGCCCACCAGAACAAGGAGCAGGGCGGGAGGAGGGGGACCCGGAGAGAGGGCCCAGAGGAACCGATGGAGAGAAGGCAGGGAACCGCAGAGTCCGGGGGCCTGCGTCTGCGGCAGATGAGGAGGCGACGGGCCCTTGGAGGCCGGCGCCTGCTGCAGAAGAGGAGGCGACGGGCCCTTGGAGGCCGGCGCCTGCAGAAGAAGAGGAGGCGACGGGCCCTTGGAGGCTGGCGCCTGCGGCAGAAGAGGAGGCGACGGGCCCTTGGAGGCCGGCACCTGCGGCAGATGAGGAGGCAATGGGCCCTTGGAGGCCTGCGTCTGTGGCAGATGAGGAGACGAGGATGGGCCCGTGGAGGCCTGCGTCTGTGACAGAGGAGGAGACGAGGACGGACCCTTGGGGGCCTGCATCTGTGGCAGAGGAGGAGGCGACGACGGGTTCTTGGGGCCCGGCTTCTACGATAGAGGAGCTCTGCAGGCTGGGCCGGTGACAAAGTCTCTGCAGGCTGGGCCGGTGACAAAGTCTCTGCAGGCTGGGCCGGTGACAAAGTCTCTGCAGGCGGGGCCGGTGACAAAGTCTCTGCAGGCTGGGCCGGTGACAAAGTCTCTGCAGGCTGGGCCAGAGCGACCTTCAGAACCACCATTGGAACCGGAGACGGAGGAGACGTCGGACCAGAGGGGACGTCGTCCTCTGGACAGGAGGAAGCATCGACCCCTGGAGTGGAACGAGCGTCGACCCCTGGAGTGGAGCGAGCGTCGACCCCTGGAGTGGAGCGAGCGTCGACCCCTGGAGTGGAGCGAGCGTCGACCCCTGGAGTGGCGCGAGCGTCGACCCCTGGAGTGGAACGAGCGTCGACCTCTAGGGTGAATAAGGCGGCTTCAGACACGTCGACCTCGGAGACGACTTCAGACACGTCGACCTCGGAGACGACTTCAGACACGTCGACCTCGGAGACAACTTCAGACACGTCGACCTCGGAGACTACTTCAGACACGTCGAAGTCGGAGATGACTTCAGACACGTCGACCTCAGAGACAACTTCAGACACGTCGACTTCGGAGACGACTTCAGACATGTCGACTTCGGAGACGACTTCAGACACGTCGACTTCGGAGATGACTTCAGACACGTCGACTTCAGAGACGACTTCAGAGGAGACGTCGACTTCAGAGACGACTTCAGAGGAGACGTCGACTTCAGAGGAGACGTCGAATTCAGAGGAGACGTCGAATTCAGAGACGACTTCAGAGGAGACGTCGACTTCGGGGGAGACGTCGACTTCGGAGGAGACGTGGACTTCGGGGAAGGCGTCGACTTCTGGCCCGGGGGCGTCGACTTCGGGGTAGACGTCGACTTCTGGCCCGGGGCCGTCGACTTCAGAGGAGATGTCGACTTCTGGCCCGGAGGCGTCGACTTCTGGCCTGGGGGCGTCGACTTCGGAACAGGGTGAGGCATCGACCCTTGGAATGGAGGCGTCGACCCTTGGATTGGAGGCGTCGCCCCTTGGACTGGAAGCGTCGCCCCTTGGACTGTAGGCGTCGCCCCTTGGACTGTAGGCGTCGCCCCTTGGACTGGAGGCGTCGACCCTTGGACTGGAGGCGTCGACCCTTGGACTGGAGGTGTCGACCCTTGGACTGGAGGTGTCGACCCTTGAACTGGAGGCGTCGACTTCCATCGGCTTCTGGTACTCCAGCTTCTGGACCGCGGGTCTACGAACCGCCGGCTTCTGGGCTGGTACCGTCTGCTTCTGGGTCGGAACCGGAACCGTCTGCTTCTGGGCTGGTACTGTCTGCTTCTGGGCCCGCGCCGTCTGCTTCTGGACCTGCACCACCTGCCTCTGGACCCCCGCTGGAACAGGCATTGAGTGAACGGGTGGTGCTGGAGACAGGGAGCGCAGAGCGTCCAGTAGGAGCTTATTAGAACTGGAGAGCTGTTGGATCTGGACCAGCTCAGCCCGGAGACTGGCAAGTTCAGTTGGCTGGGTTGTAGGTGTTGCTCCACCTTCTGCAGATGACGGATGAGCCGATCGGACCGGAGGCGGGACAGCTGGTCCGACTGGGGGCAGGTCCACACTGCTGCGTCCAGCCGAAGCAGCGAGCAGATCCTCCAGCTCGAGCCTCTCGAGAACGAGGGTCTGACGCATCTGGACCAACGGAGCTCGGAGATTGGCGAGGTCCGTCAGCTGGACTGCGGGCACAACTCCTCGACCTGCAGACGCCGATTCGGCCGGAGACGGGACCACTGGTCTGACCGGGGGAGTGTCCGAACTGGCGCGCCAAGCACGGCCAGCGGCGGGCTCGCAGCTCCGTCCTGAAGCGCAGGGCTGCGGTGGATTCCGGCGTCTTTCCCCACGCCGTGGACCGACTCCGGGGGAGCAGATAGCCAGCCTCGTGCCCTCAAAGCCGGAGCGATCCAGGAGCATCTCCCCAATCAAACTCCCGTCCGGTTCCGGAAGGGCGGCGAGGAACGCCGAGGCAGAAGGTCGGGGACGCCGTCTGCGGCGAGGCGGAGCTGGAGCTGGGGAAGGAGAAGGAGAAGCCGGTCGATAGTCGGCAGAGAGGAACTGGAATAGATACTTCCATGGGAGGATCTCCCCGCTGGATCCTTCAGAGGGTCGAGTCATTCTGTCACATACGTGCGTGCCTGGTGAGTGGAGTGGTAATCAGATGAGGATCCAAACGTGTGGAGGAAAAAGGCAAACAGGTGAGTCCGTTTAACATATGTTTATTTGAACACAAACGCTGGACACTGAAACAATGACTCGACATGGAACACAGAACAGAAGGGGTTTAAATACACGAGGAGCGGGAGCTATGGTGATTGGGAAACAAGAGGCAGGTGGGAGCAATTAATGGAGACACAGACTAAAACCTAAGAGAAGACAGGACAGGGTGTGACAGGGAGCTCCAGACTGTCCTCTCCCCAGCCACCTCCACCAGCTCCTCCGGCAGGACCCCAAGGCGTTCCCAGACCAGATTGGAGATGTAACCTCTCTAACGTGTCCTGGGTCGACCCGGGGGCCTCCTGCTGGCAGAATATGCCTGAAACACCTCCCCAGAGAGTCGTCCAGGATGTATCCTGACCAGATGCCCAAACCACCTCAATTGACTCCTTTCGATCTGGAGGAGCAGCAGTTCTACTCTGAGTCCCTCCCGAATGTCCGAGCTCCTCACCCTATCTCTAAGGCTGAGCCCGGCTACCCTATGTAGGAAACTCATTTCTGCCGCTTGTATTCACGATCTCGTTCTTTCGGTCATTACCCAAAGCTCATGACCATAGGTGAGGATCGGGACGTAGATCGACCGGTAAATCGGGAGCCTGGCTTTCTGGCTCAGCTCCCTCCTCACCATGACAGATCAGCTCAGCGTCCGCATCACTGCAGACGCTGAACCAATCCGCCTGTTGATCTTCCGATCCCCCCTACCCTCACTCGTGAATGAGACCCCGAGATACTTAAACTCCTGCACTTCAGGTAGGACCTCTCTCCCGACCCGGAGTTGGCAAGCCACCCTTTCCTGGTCGAGAACCATGGTCTCAGATTTGGAGGTGTTGATCCTCATCCCAGCCACTTCACACTCGGCCACGAACCTACCCAGCAAGAGCTGAAGGTCAGAGCTGGATGAAGCTAGGAGGACCACATCATCCACAAAAAGCAGAGACAAGATTCTCCTGCCACCAAACTCGACACACTCCACACCACGGCTGCGCCTAGAAATTCTGTCCATAAAGGTAATGAACAGAACCGGTGACAAAGGGCAGCCCTGGCGGAGTCCAACCCTCACTGGGAACAGGTCCGACTTACTACTGGCTATGCGGACCAAACTCACGCTCTTCTGGTAAAGGGACGGAATGGCCCTTAACAGAAAGCCACCCACCCCATACTCCTGGAGCGTCCCCCACAGGGTGCCCCTGGGGACACGGTCATAAGCCTTCTCCAAATCCACAAAACACATGTGGATTGTTTGGGCAAACTCCCATGCCCCCTAACCCTTGCAAGGATATAGAGCTGGTCCACAGTTCCACGGCCAGGACAAAAACCACATTGCTCCTCCTCAGTCTGAGATTCAACTATCGATCGGACCCTCCTCTCCAGTAACTTGGAGTAGACCTTTCCAGGGAGGCTGAGGATTGTGATCCCCCTATAGTTGGAACACACCCTCAGGTCACCCTTCTTAAAGATGGAGACCAATACCCCGGTCTGTCACTCCACAAGAATTGCCCCCGATGACCACGCAATGTTGCAGAGACGTGTCAAACACGACAGCCCTACCACATCCATAGCCTTAACATACCCAGGACGAATCTCATCTGCCCCCGGGGCTCCACCACTGTGTAGTTGTTTGGCTACCTCAGCAACTTCTGCCCCAGAGATTGGACAGTTCATCCCCAGGACTCCCGGCTCTGGCTCCTCCTCGGAATGTGCGTAAGGATTGAGGAGCTCCTCAAAGTATTCTTTCCACCCCCCCACTATAGCCCCAGTTGATGTCAGCAGCTCCCCATTCCCAGTGTAAACAGTGTGAGCGAGTTGCTGCCTCCCTCTCCTGAGGCGCCGGATAGTTTGCCAGAACCTCTTTGGAGCCGATCAATAATCTTTCTCCATGGTCTCACCAAACTCCTCCCAAGCCTGAGACTTTGCCTCGTCAACTGCCACTGCTGCACCCCGCTTGGCTCTCCGGTACCCATCTGCTGCCTCCAGAGACCCACAGACCAGTCACGCCCTACAGGCCTCCTTCTTCAGCCTGACGGCTCCCTGAACCTCTGGTGTCCACCAGCGGGTACGGGGGTTATCACCACAACTGGCACTGGCCAACTTGCGACCACAGCTAGCAACAGTCGCCTCAACAATCGCAGAGTGGAACAAGGCTCACTCGGAGTTGATGTCCCCCACTGCTCTCGGGACACGGTCAAAGCTCTGCCAGAGGTGGGAGTTGAAGATCGTCTTGACAGGTTCTTCTGCCAAGCGTTCCCAGCAGACCCTCACTATGCGTTTGTGTCTGCCAGGTCCACGCAGCATCGTCCTCTGTCATCTGATCCAACTCACCACCAGGTGGAAATCAGTTGGCAGCTCCGCTCCTCTCCTCACTCGGGTGTCCAAAACATACGGCCGCAGGTCAGATGATTTGACTACAAAGTCTATCACTGACCTGCGACCTAGGCTGCCCTGGTACCAAGTGTACCGATGGGCATCCTTATGTTCGAACATGGTGTTCGTTATGGCCAAACTGCGGCTTGCACAGAAATCCAATAATGAAACACCACTCGAGTTCAGATCAGGCAGGCCGTTCCTCCCAATTACACCCCTCCAGGTCATGCTGTCATTGCCCACGTGAGCATTGAAGTCCCCCAGCAGGACAATGGAGTCCCCTGATGAAGCACTATCTAGCACTCGTCCCAGGGACACCAAAAAGGGTGGGTAATCTGAACTGATATTGGCACATAAGCACAAACAACAGTCAGGACCCGTTCCCCGACCCAAAGGCGCAGGGAAGCTACCCTCTCGTCCCCCGGGGTAAACCCCAACACACAGGCAGAGAGTCTTGGGGCTAACAAAAAGCCAACCCCAGCCCTCTGCCTCTCACCCAGAGCAACTCCAGCAAAGGAGAGTGTCCAACCCCTCTCAAGGACTTGGGTTCCAGAGCCAATGCTATGTGTCAAGGTGAGTCCGACTATATCTAGCTGGTACCGCTAAACCTCTGCCACAAGCTCCTGCTCCTTCACCACCAGTGAGGTGATGTTCCATGTCCCAATAACCAGTTTCCTTGTCGGATTGGACTGCCAAGGCTCCCGCCTCTGTCTGCCACCCGATCCACGCTGCACCAGACCCTTCATGTTCCTCCTGCGGGTGGTGGGTCCACAGCTGGATGAGCCCATGTATCCGGCTCGGGCTGGGCCCGGCCGGGCCCCATGGGCGAAAGCCCGACCACCAGGCGCTCACTCACGGGTCCCAACCCCAGGCCTGGCTCCAGGGTGGGACCCCGGTAACCCTCCGGGCCAGGTACTCCGACTTTTTGTTTTTACATCCATGAAAGATCTTCTGGAGTAGTGCATTTTGTTTTCATTGAGTTATGGAACAAACTACAACTGGTGGTGATCATAACTGTTTGACGTGTTTTATTAACAGGGGAATTGAAACTTTGGAAGTAAAAAAATTCAGATTTTATTTATTTTTCAGATTGGCCATTTATTGATTAAGTAGATCATGTTGGACAGTCACAGAAATCTTCTAATCATTGCAACAACAACAAAAAAAGACATTTTGCAACAAAGGAAGGCTTTGGGTTCCCATCCTTGTAAAACTGCAAGGATTTAATTAAATAGTTAATTTAGAATTAAAAATTTTAACTTTGTTTCATTAAATGAGAGAAATTTTTATTTTTTCCCCAAGCTCAGATCAGACTGAAAAATGTATTCATGCTTACCTAAACTTGCCTTTGTGTACTTTTTTTTTTTTTTTTTTTTTTTTTTTTTGCTAAAGGTCAGCTTTCCTCATTTTAAATAGAACTAGCCGTTATCTGGGTAAAAAAGCTCTGGTGCACCTGTTTGAGGACGTACAATTAAGCTGGAGGAGAAAGTAGCTGACAACTACTGGATTTGTTTTTTTTTTCCTGATATTTGCGCATCTCTCATCTGACTGGATAACAGCAACGTGACTCTACCACTGACTATGATGTTTATCTACATGAATAATACAAGCATGGAGGAGTTCCGCCATGTGGTGGAGTTGCTAATGCTAAAAGTTAGCTTCTACTAGCCAAGACGTTCTCTCCTGTTTCCTTGATGCAAAACCAGCAACAGCCTTTCCCGTCACAAGTCTAGATGGGTGATCCATGAATGTTAAGTGATAGTGTGATGTAGATTGGTCAGGCTTTTCTGAAATGAACACTTTATTGTCTATGTTCTATCAGACGCTAATGCAGGAGATAGGCGTAAGAGACTATTTTTATGTTCGGCCTGTATGAAAAACTCAGAGTGACTAATCATTTTAGAAAATGGTTTCTCATGTCGAACCTTGAGCCAGATGGGCTACAGCAGCAGAAGACAACACCATGTGCCACTCCTGTCAGTTAAGAACAGGAAACTGGTACTACAGTTCACACAGACTCACCAAAATTGGACAATAGAAGATTGTAAAAATGTTACCTGGTCTGATGAGTCTCAGTTTCTGCTGCAAAATTCGGATGGTAGGATCAGAATTTGGCGTTAACAACATGAAAACATGTATCCATCCTGTCTTGCAGGGGTTGTATCAACTAGTTGACTAATCAGCTAGTCGACTTCACTTCTCTGTAGTGACTTTTTATGCCTTTCATCAACTAGTCGCTGTCACGTGATAATGACCGACAAGATGCAGTCCTCGGAAAAGACAGCAGGTGACGAGCCCCAGCGCGTTGGGAGGTGACGCGCTGTGCCAGAGCATCGGTATATATATGCCTGCCGTAAAGCAGACATTTGACCGAATTGTGACCTTTACCCTCTTGCAATTTAACCTTCCCCTCACCCCCATCCTTAACCTTAACCAGCTTGCGCATGCAAAGCTCTGATCGTGGACATGCTCCAGACATCTACGTCCTGAGCACGGCCACAGTAACATTATCAAATTAGGTGTCGCCACCTCAAAAACAAATATAACACGTGATCGTTCATGGCGGCTCATTTCCTTTTATGTTTTCTGTCTTTTATTTGTGCCTGATGCGTGGAGCGGAGGCACATCATCTGCTTTGTCCTCCGGTGACGCACCTCACCGGTGCGGCCGGCGCGCAGCGCACACTCCGCTGTTTTTGCGTTGGGTAGATCTTTTAGAACTGCAGTTCAAAGGTAACTCATAAGGTGAATATATATTAACCCAGGTAGCAGATTTTCTTTAGGATTGAGAGGAGATGCAGGAAGATAATAAACAGACAGGACAGAAAAATAGTCAAATTAAAACTAGTTTTTGTGGTGGTTGCAACAAACAGACACCATTGAAGGTAATCAGAAGTGAGGAACAGAAAATGAAATAATTATTTTAATGTTTAGAGCAGCAGGAGAGGCTGCAGGCGCATCAGTGAGTTTGAGGCCGCTTGCAGGGGGAGGGGGGGGAGGGCTGAAGCAGAAACTACCGTTGTTAAAAGAAATGTGTTTAACTTAGAAAATGTGGGCGCAATTTGTCAAAAACTGTGTGACGTCATCAACGACTAGTCGAAGTCAACTCGATTTTCATTACTTGATGGTCGACTTTAAAAAAAAAATTAAGTCATGCAACCCCTACTGTCTTGTATTAATTGTTGAGGTTCTGCCCTCATGAGAAATTGCTACGCAGCATTTCTACAAAAACGGTGTCATCTGAGCTCTGAAAAAGCCGAAAATAAATTCCAGCGCCAGCAGACTCCATGTCCCATGATTCTTTGCGGCCGGAAGCAACGTGATGACGTCACCAAAGCGACGTCGAACCCCGGAACCTACAGTTTCCTCCCGCCCGCTGAGAGTCTAAAGCCCAACGAGAACAAAACTTAACTCTCTTTCGTCCCAGTTTCAACTGGCGTGAAGAGGAACTCGTTTTGCTACCGCACAGGACAGCGTGCGGAGGCCTGACGGCTGAAAAGCAACGGAACCGCCATCTGGTTCGTTTGAACTCCGAGGGACGCTTCGGGTTCGATAAGACAAGAGTTTTTTTTTTCCTCTCCCTTACTCGTTCTCTTCCGATCTCTCTTTTGTAGTACCGAACAAGCTGTCGACCACGCCACTGCTTTAAAGTAACAACGGTTTCTCTTCCGTACCAAAACACGCTACCGGATCATCTCAAGAGTAAGCCCTTTTTTTTGTCATTGTTTAATATCTTAAGTTTTATGCTGTGGCCAGGCTGACAAACTATTAGATATTTCATTTATGATTGATCTTTTGTTTTCCTTGAGCTTTGTGAAGCGGTTTAAGGTTTTGAAGTGTTTTGGTTAAGTTTTACTGTGATTGAACGTGCTTTGGAAGTTAAAGTGAAAGTTGCTCACGTACACACACACACACACACACACACACACACACACACACACACACACACACACACATTCTGGTTTTCAGTGTTTGGGAGGACACACACATCCCACATACATTTTGGGTCCTTGCTCCCTCAAACAAAGGGATCGGCCATTTTGGGTTTTCAAAACTACCTCCATCTTGGATTACCCCATATCAGATTGTCAAGTCACATTATTATTTCATTTGTTTAATTGTTTGTTGATAAAATAGGTTGGTTGATATTGATTGGCTAAACGCTTTGGAAGGAGCTGAAGTGAATATATTAGTTAATAAATGTTATTGCCAATTCAGTTTTGTCTCAGTTGAATTTGTTTGTGTCGATAAAATACAACTGCTGCTCGTGAAAATAATTTTTACTGACTTTAGACAGATTGATTAGAGGTGTGGATTCATTTTTTCCCCTGTTAGAAAGGGGTGGTGCCCCATAAATCGGTAAATATTTCCATATTTACGAATTTATTGATTAATCCAAAAAAGTAAGTAAAGCTTACAAATTATTTGTTGACTAATAATCACAACATAATGGTTCAGGCTGGTGGTGGTGGTAATGGTGTGGGAGACATTTTCTCAGCACACTTTTGGCCCCTTAGTGCTAACTAATCATTACTGCTAAGCCACAGCCTACCTGACAAATGTTGCTGACCATGTCCATCCCTTTATGACCACAGTGTAGGAAGTAGCCATCTTCTGATGGCTACTTCCAGAAGGATAAAGCACCATGTCATAAAGCTGGAATCATCTCAGACTGGTTTCTTGAACATAATAATATCACTGTACTCAAATGGCCTTCACAGCCATGAGATCTCAATCTAATAGAGTATCTGTGGGATTGAACGACAGATTCACATCATGGATGTGCAGCCGACAAATCTGCAGCAACTGCGTGATGCTATCTTGTCATATGAACCAAAGTCTCCGAGTAATGTTTCCATTACCTTGTTGAATCTATGCCACGAAGGACTAAAGCTTCTTTCCGGAGTATTTCTCTTGACCGATGGCACCATCTAGTGGCTGACAAGCATCTGACAAGCTTATCACACTCCTACCATTTTTTTAAGATGGTGACTTCACGTTTCTGTTTATAAATGTGCTTCTGTAGCCGACAAACAGAGCTAAAACATGCTGTTTTACAAGTATTATTCTCATGTCATGTTGTGTTCTCATACTTTTATATTTTAGAGATTTTCTTGTCCATGAAAAGTTCATCAACTCTGCATCAGCCGAGGTATTCGTTAATTTGAAGCAAGTAAGCGGTAGTCTAACGCTATTGGTTAGTTCTGGTCAGCGCTCAGTTTCTTATGGTACGGAGCTCTGCGGGGCGGGGGCGTGCTTAGCAACAAAGAAATGATGAATCGCTTACACTTTATCACAGTACATGATGAGACAATTGCTTTTATGGATTTCTGACAAATCATACATCATTTCTGAAAGGGGAAAACTCCAGAAAGATAATTTAAGGCAGTCCTGAAGGCAAAAGGGGGTCCAAATTGGTACCAGCAAGGTGTACCTAATAAAGTGACCAATAAGTAGTATGTAAGGTCTTTAAACTTTCCTTTCTTTGTGTGTTTTCAACAGGCCAAGTTCAGTTTTGTTCTGATCTCAATTCCGAATTTGTGTCTTTGGAATTTCTTCATCTGCAGCAACTGTATCCTAACTTTCAAATAAAGTATTTTTTATATTCTTCACCTTGTTCTGTTTCCGTTACAATCATTAGAACCATGCAAAATTACGGAAGAAAATGTTAACAAATGCTGAGATCTAAAACAAAATATTTAATATGCTTGTTTTAATTTAATCCGAGAATTAAGCATTTGCATGTGGAAGGCCCATAGAAGAACAGAAACACTGATGAACAGGAAAGACTCACTGACACTGTTGCCAGAAGCATCAGTAGTTCTTAGCTTGACTATTTTAAACAAAAACATTTCATCATTGTATTTCATCATGAGCCAGTGGTTCCTGTTTGATGGATGCGTCCTTCCTACATGCACTTTGTGTGTTCTCTTCTTGCCTGCATGGTTTACTTTAACAGCTCTGGCTCACTTTCAAACACACTTCAAAGACATGCCTTCTGGGTTACTTGGGGATTTGGAAACAGCGGTGTGTGTCTGTTTCTTTGTGCCAGACGTGTGATCAGCTGGCCCATCAGATGTCAGGTGAATCCCACTGACATCCGCGCTGTGCATGTGTGGAAAAGTTTCACTTCTGAGAGAAAATCCATATTTGCTGCTGTCATTTCAGCTCATCTCTAAGTTTTGTTGTGAACTGATTATGTTTACTGAGCATCCTTTCTCATTTTGTTTCAGTGAAGTAGTCAAGTTTTCCAATCTGGTCCGGCCCAGTGTGTGTGTGTGTGTGTGTGTGTGTGTGTGTGTGTGTGTGTGTGTGTGTGTTTGTGGGTGTGTGTGTGTGTGTGTGTGTGTGTGTGTGTGTGTGTGTGTGTGTGTGTGTGTGTGTGTGTGTCATCAACACATATATATGGGGATGAGCTACGATGTAGTCACAGCTTCCCTGGGGCACACTGACAAAGGCGAGGCTGCAGAGCACTGGCGCCACCGGTCCCTCTGACCACCACCTGCAGGCAAGCAGGGTTAAGTGTCTTGCCCAAGAACACAACAACAGCGTCAGACTGAGCAGGGCTCAAACCTGCAACCTTCCAATTATGGGGCGAGCACTCAACTCCTGTGCCACCGTTGTCCTATACTAGCTGCATTTTTCCATATATGTGTCACCCATGTATTTCTTCACTAGTACATTAGTGACACTAATTAACTGATTAGCTAAGTTAGTGGTGCTTTATGTTGTCTTTTGTTAGATTTAATCAATTCTTTAATCAAAAGAATATCTGATTTATAAGGTTAGATGTTCTAAAAGGCAGGTTTCCTCTTTGAAAGCTGATTCTTGTTTTGTAATAGAACACAACCCAGGGAGAGAACATACAATGGGAGCTGCCATACTCCAATAAAAGAAGAAAAACAAGATGCAGATTATGAAATGTGTTGGAAGGCGGAGCTTCCTGGAAATGTCCTTAGAGCTCCTTTTTATAATTTTCTATAAAAGAATATTCATTCTGAACAAATTATATATTCTGACATATAATAACCAAACAGAAAAAGACTAATTGTCTTGCCTGCCCATCGAAACCAGGTGATCTGAGACATTTTGGGGAGACAGGTGCCATCAATCATGGACGTAATTTTCACTTTAGAAGTGGGGGGGACACGGGGGAAGGGTATCTTTACGGTATGCTCTAATGGGAAACAGACTTCAATACAAACGGTTGTTTTCCGCTTGGTCCTAGAGCTCATCCAGTGTTAATTTAATATAGTGTAATATTGTTTTGGATGGTAAAAAGTGCAGGGGTCAAAACTTGACTTTGGAAAATGTGGGGGGGGGGACATGTCCCCCCTGTGCCCCCCCGAAATTACGTCCATGCCATCAATAAACTAAATGAGGAAAGAACTAAGCAGAGGGGGAGGTAAACCATAACCTCTAAAACACTAAATAACTAAACCTAAAGACTAAGGGCAAAGATAAACAGCTAATGACTAGAGGAGCGAGGAAGACTAAGAAAGTGCAGAACGAACACAAAAGGAGACTAATGCAAACCAATAGGAACTACAAGGGAGTGACGAGGTGGAAACACGAGGGAAGCCTAGAGAAAGCTGGGGAACACAAGGGGACACATGAGGGGAACGCAGAACAGGTCACAGCTGTGGCTTCCACTGGGAGTCCTTTGCCATGTTCGCACTGGCCCCAGGTAAGAGTTTGACTTTCTGCATCAGATAAACATCCAATAATAATCTATTTTACTCACACTTATCAAGTCTCTTTGTAATTTAGCGTTTTCTGCACTAAGAGATCTCAATGGCTGGCGGCACAACGTGACAGTGATTGGAGCATTGCAAAGCATCGCCATCATCTGCTGTGCTCTTCTTCGACCTATCATCATTAGACCCAAAGCGAGCCAAGACACAGAAACTGACACTTTGTCCTCCAAAAAGCTAGAGGCACTGGCGCCACAGGATGCAGCAGAACATGTAATGTTGGAGAACTCTGTGACAAGGATGATATTGATATGGTAACAGTAAAAACAGTTATTGATGGTATTGTAAAACCATTAACATGTATATTCAATTTGTCATATATTGATATGGTAACAGTAAAAACAGTTATTGATGGTATTGTAAAACCATTAACATATATGTTCAATTTGTCATTGCAAAAAAGGTTTTTTCCACAAGATATGAAAGTTGCTAAAGTTATTCCCATTTACAAAACCGGTGAAAGGCATTTTTTTTACAAACCATAGACCAGTGTCGATACTCTCCCAGTTCTCTAAGATACTGGAAAAACTGTTCATAAAAAGATTTGACAGTTTTGTGGGAAAATATTAATTACTGACAAATAGCCAATTTGGGTTCAGAAGCAACAGATCAACAGCTTTAGCATTGATAGATTTAATGGAAAAGATAACGGACTGTATGGATAATAAGATGTATGCACTCTGAGTATTTTTTAGTCCTAAAAAAGGCGTTTGATACTGTTAATCATGAAATTATATTTAAAAAATGGAAAGGTACGGGTTATGGGGAATCAATGGGGACTGGTTAAAAAGCTATGTAGGGAATAGGAAACAATATGTATAAATAAATGAATAGAAATCTAATTTGATGGATATAGCTTGTGGAGTACCTCAAGGTTAAGTACTGGACCAAAATTGTTTATTATGCACTTTAATGATATCTGCAGAGTATCAAAAATTTTAAAGTTTGTAATATTTGCAGATGACACAAATATACTGTGTTCGGGTGTCGAATTTTTTTTATTTTTGTTCTTTTTTTTTAACCGTGTCCTGTCTGGCTGTGAAGCAAACAGAATTGATGTCCGAATGCTGGTAACAAGCCTTACAGATTTACTCTCGGGGGGGGGGGGGGGGGGGTTCCACAAAAATAAACAATAATGAACATGAGTCTGCTCCTAGACCTGCAGAAAAAGACAAAAAAAAGCAAAAGAACAAAAAAAGTGGGACGCAACAACAATAAAACTAGATCAAGCTATCACTGTGTCAACTTGATGAAGAAATATATAATCAACATTGTTTAACTGAAGAATCACACGATAATAAATCACAGCGCTTTAAGTGCCCACCATAGTCTTAAGACCTGTGTTTAACGTGCCCAAGCCCATACTTTTGAGAGCACCATGTGAGCACCTGTGTGTGTACACGCGCTTGCTTATGTAAGGTTTCTCTATAGGAGCGTCCAAGAGAGAGTGTGAGGGACCACAGATCTGCCCCCCAAAGATACACATGCACATACAACCCAAGACTTACAAAAATGCACGCCGGACACCCACTCATGCTCCACATACACACCCTATTCACTCTGGTCCCGGTACTGCTGCACTGCTGCACATTGGGTACAACCATCACCGGTAACCAGAGTTTGACCCTTTCTGCTGGGGTGCTGATGAGCAGGCTCCCCCGCCCAACGCTGAGCACAGCAACCCACCACCCCAGACCCCAACCAGACGGCCAGATCTCCCTCCTAGCCTCCAGCCCCAGGAAGCCAAGCGACAACAGAGGTGTGCTAAGACCCCTAGTCTCCCTCCGCCTGCTCCAATATAGTGTTGTGTGATCATGAGGTGTATTCCATGGCTGTGGTGAGCGGGCAGTGCGGGCATCATCCGACCTATGCCAGCTGATGCCACCACACCACCCCACTTACACCCTCAGCCCTCGGTGTCTAAGTGCGGTTTAAAATTGGAAGTGGGCACCGGCACCCGGGAGGAGGCTGAGATTTCCCCCTGCCAAATGCCGTTGAATGTGCTCACTCCCAAGGCCCTAAGTGTGTGTTTGTGTGGAATTTCATCAGTGGAAGTGTATAAGGTGCAAATAAAATTGGGGGGCAGGTTGCTACAGGAATGCGGAAATGGGGTCCATACCCGCACTCCCTGACTTGCCCACCCCCCAAGGCCCTATGTGTATGTTTGTGTGATGATGTGAGGGAGCAGGAGGAGACAAAATATGCAGGGATGGGGTAGGAATGGCTGGTTGGGCTTAGCCCTCCAGGGAGCCAGCTCCCCTACTGGCCCCAATAGGCACCTCTGTTGTCAACCGTCACCCAGGGCATGGAGACCCCAGCCCATCTTGCCAGGGCCCAAAGCAGCAGCATTACAGAGCCTCACGAAGTCTGAGGGCACCAACCCAGCCCACCCCAGCAGAATATCTATGCCCATCCCTACATTTGCACAACTTCCAGAATATATAAGACATGGGACATCCAGGTAAGGTTGGGTCCTCCACCTCCTGGACCCCCCCCCCCCCCCCCCCCCCCCCCCGTGATGGAACTGCAGAGGAGCCAAGGTCTGCCTGAGGCCCCCGAACCTGGCCAGGCACTGCTGCATGTTCCTGCCTTCTTCCCGGCAGCATACATGTCAGGACCCGACCCCCAAGGCCCCGCCCAGAACCCCACACAGGGCCGGCCACCCCAAACCCTGAGCCCCCAGGCCCCCACCCTGACCTGCCATGGGGCAATGCAGCCGCCAGGCAGTGACCCATGGTCGCCGCCAATATCCCCAAGGGGCCCCACTCACAACTACCAGTAGTCCACCCCCCGAGGCAACCCAAGCACCTCCAGAGGGGGGCAAAGGCCCCCCAGTCCCAGACACCCCCCAGTGAACCCACCTCCAGGGAACATCCGGATACTCCAAACTCAGACCCCCCAGCCCCCACTCACACCATCCCGCAGGACAACATCAACGGTCCCCCACCCTCGCTATGTGACGGAACCGATCAAAGGAGCCCAGAGAGATTGATCTGAAGTGGAAGCAGAGGCTAAATAAAGTGTAATATGATCTAACAAAAGATTTCTATACTGGTTAATGCAGAGAGTTTCTCTATTTTTCCAATTCAAGAGGATAGTTTTCTTAGCGATGCATATGGCAGTCAGAACCACGTGAACCACAGATGTTTCAATCGGGACATCGTCCAGGTTTCCCAGTAAACAAAGAGAGGGGGTGGTTGGGATATGACATTTCAGAGACTTTGACAGGTCTTCACACACTCTACCCCAAAATTCCTGGACAGGTGGACAGGACCACAGTGCATGAATGTAATTGTCAGGAACGTTGTTTTTGCAGTGTGTACAGGTGTCAGACGACACAAACCCCATCTTGAACATCCGATGACCTGTATAGTGTACTCTGTGTAGAATTTTGTACTGAATTAATTGTAAATTGGAGTGTCTGATCATTTTAAAAGTTTTTAAACAAGTTTGGGACCAGAAGTTCTGGTCAAAGCTGACTGATAGATCCACCTCCGATTTTTCAATAGGGATTGCTATTCTATCGTCTATTTTGGACAGTGTCTTATATACTTTAGACAGTAGTTTGGGGGGTTTGAGATTATAGAAGTCTAATACCCTTGGTGGTGTTTGTAATTGTATTTTACTTAGCTTAAATGTTTTGTTTGGCTACAGATTTAATTTGGTGGTATTCTAAAAAGCTATTCTCATCTATTCCAAATTGGGAGACTATTCTATTAAATGGGATGAAGTCCAATCCTTCATATATGTGTTCCAGGTAAAGGATTCCTTTATTTTTCCAGTCCGGAAGGTTCATCATTTTATTATTTTGCAAAATATCAGGATTATTCCAGATAGGTATGCGTCTGCATGGTATTAGTGAAGACTCTGTCATTTTAAGATACTCCCACCATGCTGTCAGAGAGGTGCTGATACTAACACTTTTGAAGCCTTCATGTTTTCTCATGCTTGAGCTAATAAATGGTAAGTCTGAAAGCTCTATTGTATTGCAAAGTGTCTGTTCTATGTCTAACCAAGACTCATCTAGAGGGTTATCTTGCAACCACCTTGGTATATATTGCAGCCTGTTTGCTAAGAAATACTAATAAAAGTTGGGTAGATCCAGTCCTCCTCTATCTTTGGTCTTCTGAAGCTAATTCGTGGAGGTTTATCCTGCCAAAGGAATTTGGTAATTGAGGAGTCCAGAGATCTAAACCAGTCAGCTGGTGGTTTGTTTGGGATCATTGAAAATAAGTAATTTATTCTGGGTAAGACCATCATTTTAATTGTAGCAACTCTCCCCATGAGTGAAATTGGTAAGGATTTCCATCTTGCAAGATCATCTTCCACTTTCTTTAAAAGTGGGATGTAGTTTAGTTTGGTTAGATCTGCTAACTTGGGAGAGACATTAATTCCCAGGTATGTGATATTCCCTGACTCCAATTGTGTATTAAGTAAATTGAGAAATCAGTTGGTAGAACTGTGGATTTTAACCAGTTTATAAAGTAATCTGAAACTTTTGAAAAAGAGTTTATCAGTTCTATTGAATGAGAGAGAGACGATTGAGAATTCTGGAGAAAGAATAAAACATCATCTGCATAAAAACTGATGTTATGTTCTATTTTCTTACACTTTATCCCTTTAATACCTGTTGTTTGCCTAATTGCTGCCGCTAGTGGTTCGATAAAGATAGCAAATAGTGAGGGGGAGAGTGGGCATCCCTGCCTGGTCCCCCTCTGAAGACAGAAGCTAGCTGATATTTGGTCGTTTGTCCTGACACGTGCAGTTGGCAAACTGTATAATGTTTGTAGCCAGTTTATGATGAAGTTCCCAAAACCAAATTTATGTAAAGTGGCAAATAAGAACTTAAGTTAACTCTATCAAAAGCCTTTTCTGCATCTAGAGATAATATACTAGTTTCTATGTTTCTACTGTAAGAGAAATCTATCAAATTAGGTAACCTACGTGAGTTTGTGGATGATTGTCTACCCTTAATGAAACCAGTTTGGTCAAGGTGTATTATGAAGGGGGTTACCTTCTCTAATCTTTTTGCCAGGGCTTTACAAATTATTTTGAGATCAACATTAATAAGGGAAATTGGGCGATAGCTGGTAGGAAATGCAGGGTCTTTGCCTGGTTTTAACAAGAGACTAATATTGGCTGAGTCAGGGCTGGACTGGGACAAAAATTCAGCCTGCGCATTTTGACTGGAGACTGGACCATCACCTGGTTTTTTTGGAAAAGACATTAAGCCTTACGCTGTTTCTGACACACACCAAAGTACACTTTCTCGTTGGTAATATTTATGTATCAATCTAATAAACATAAACCTACACCATCCTTCCTGTCCTGGTATTCTAAAAAGTACTTAGTAAAAGTTTTACTATACATTTAAAGTTTTACTATACATTTAAAAAAGAAAGGAGACAGAGAAAGGTGAGATAAAATAACTTAATTGACCATTTGAGGTTTTTTTAGAGATCGTACTGGTGCAGTATCCAGAAAATGTGGGGAAAATGCTGACATCATATTCAGTATTTACTTCTGTAACTATTTGTTAATAGCATAAATCCTCAAATATTGGCCTGCATTCAATTAACGGCCGGGTATCACATTTTGGCCAGTTTCGGAGTCGGCGGAGGTGAATAATGGCCGTTTTTTTATTGTGGCCAGGTGGAATGTGGTAACAAGCAAGTACCACAGGGGGGCGGTTGTGTCATCCGTCTCACTTTTGATTTGCTAGTGATAGACCGCGAGGGTAACTTTAACCATGGCAGGTGCTGAGACAAAGAGACAAATTTGATATCAAGTTCAAAGAGAACGTGCTGATTATGCTGCAGAACACTCTGGGGAGCAGTAGCAGGGGTTGTATGAACTAGTCGACTTCACCGCTCTATAGTGACGTTTTATGCCTGTCATCGACTAGTCGCTGTCACATGATAATGACCGGCAAGATGCAGTCCTCGGAAAAGACAGCAGCCTGCTGTCAGCAGGTGACAAGCTCCTGCGCGTCGGGAGGCAACGCGCTGTGCCAGAGCGTCGGTACTGACACCCGCCGTAAAACGGACATTTAACCTAATTGTGACGTTTACCCTCTTGCTATTTAACCTTCCCCTCACCCCCATCCTAACTTTAACAGCTTGCGTATGCAAAGCTCTGATCGTTGACGCGCTCCAGACATCTGCGTCTTGAGCACGGCCACAGTAACATCAAATTAGGTGTTGCCACCTCAAAAACTAATTTAACACGCGATCGTTCATGTCGGCTCATTTCCTTTTATGTTTTCTGTCTTTTATTCTTTTATTTGTGCCTGATGCTTTTCACTGCTGTGGAACGGGGCGCATCACTTTGTCCTCCGCTGACGGACCTCACCGGAGCTGCCGGCGAGCAGCGCGCACCCCGCTGTTTTTGCGGTCGGTAGATCTTTTAGAACTGCAGTTCAAAGGTAACTCATGAGGTGAATATGTATGAACCCAGGTAGCAGTTTTTCTTTAGGACTGAGAGGAGATGCAGGAAGATAATAAACAGGCAGTACAGAAAAATAGTCAAATAAAAACAAGTTAGTTTTTGTACCTGGTGGTTGCAACAAACAGACACCATTGAAGGTAATCAGAAGTGAGGAACAGAAAATGAAATAATTATTTTAATGTTTAGAACAGCAGGAACTCTGAGAGGCTGCAGGCGCATCAGTGAGTTTGCGGCCGCTGCGCAGGGGGAGGGGGGAGAGGGCTGAAGCAGAAACTACTGTTGTTAAAAGAAATGTGTTTAACTTTGAAAATGTGGGCGCAATTTTAATTGTCAAAAACTCCAGTGAACCATTAGTTCATTTTGCTCAAATAGAAATTGAGGCCTGCCTCTAATTCTGGCCTTCCTTCCAATAAAGACCTGGAGCTTGATGAGCTTGAGTAAAATACAGGCCTGTATTAGAGGATTTACGGTATGTTGTTAATACGAGTTGCAGTATTTATAGCTATCCTGTTAGGGTGTGTAATTGTTACACGGAATCTTTAACAAAACACATAATTAATAAATTATTTGTGTATGATTGTGTGCATTTAGAATATCTATATTAAAGTCTCCACAAACACTAACTTATGATTATTTGTATTTAATTCTACGGTACATTTCTTTAAATCTGTTCAGAAAAATAATTCATTATTAATAATTAATTATGAAATATTTTGTTTACAAATGAAATTCTTACCTTCTTAACTAAATATTTAACTTTAAGTTAATATTTATCATCCAAACTCAGTATTTAACTTTTTAACTATATATTTAGCATCCAAACGAAATATTTAACTATTTAACTAAATATTTTGTTTACAAACCAAATATGTATCTTCTTACCAAAATATTTCACTTTTTAACTAAATATTTCACTTGCAAACTAAGTATACATGTTTTTATAAATGTTAAATGTTTTACCAAATAGTTTGAAGTTGAAACATTTCTTAATGAATAAACAATGACTTTGAAATATTAATCCCCTTTTAATTTCTCATATGACAGGCTAAATAACCAACATTATTGTTAATTTTAACTGTGTAACTTTACAAACAGCATCTCATGGAGGACAATATAAATAGAACTTTGAAGTTCTATTCATGTCCAATTTATAGTCAAATCAAATTAGTGTTTATTTGAATAGTCGTAAATCACATCATTGGGAGAAGATTTTCACAATTATTTCATTTTAAGTAGTACTGCTAAAATGCAGAGACATATTTATTCATATGTTACTAGTCTATTAATAGTTTTTTCAATACTTTCTGCATAACCGGCCCTTTAAGAGCATTCATGATCTTTATGTGGCCAAAAATGAAAATGAATTTGACATCCCTGATTTAAGATCTACACATTTAAAATGAAAATAAGAAATAAAAGTATTCTGCCTTATACCTGCCCCCAGGCAAAACTTTTAGAGCCTACCCTGCACAGTCACCAGCCTTCTATCAGCTACGTAAAAAAGAATCCTGGTGACATTTGTTCATAACTTTTCTTCAAGTCATTCATGTAATCTAAAATGTAAACAGTTTCTCCAGTAACTGTTCAGCTGCTCGGGTGATTGAGTCTGGACATCTTCTATTTCTTCTCGATGTTTCTCTCTCATCAGATGCAAACTGACATCATAGCCAGCAGTGTGTGTGTGTGTGTGTGTGTGTGTGTGTGTGTGTGTGTGTGTGTGTGTGTGTGTGTGTGTGTGTGTGTGTGTGTGTGTGTGTGTGTGTGTGTGTGTGTGTGTGTGTGTGTGTGTGTGTGTGTGTGTGTGTGTGTGTGTGTGTGTGTGAGCAGAACAGTGGGTGGGATGTGGATTTGGGAAGTTTTCTGTTCCTGACTACAGGATGGTTTATGTGTCCGTGGGTGGGGTGGCGCCACCCTTTATTCATGTTCAAACCCGTTCTTCAATGGACCTGGGAGGCTTTTTAAGTGATTTCACTGAAAGAGAGAACAGTCATGTCCCTGAGTAGTGGATCACGTTCAGTTTAATAAATACTGCCACAGATTCCAATCCTAGCTTCTGTTTGAGTCGTTTTTTGGCCCTCAGTAAATCTCCTTCTGGATGCACGTTGCACTTTTGAGAACTAGAGTAAATGTTTTGCTACAGTCATGGGTTAAAGGAGTGAAATGCAAAAGTTTTCCAAGAGGTGTGGTGGCGTCAGCGGGTGTAGGCCAGACGACGCCTGACTCTGTCAGGTCTCCAGTGGGGTTGGTCGCCCATGGGTCCCAGGCCGCTGTGTGCCGAGCTCAGCCAGCTCTTGGGTGGGCGTCTGCGGGCGGGCCTGGGGGTTTGCTGTTATCTCCCATGGTTTTGGCGGCTGCTGGTTATGAACCTCGGGGTAATCCTCTGCGCCTCTCAGGAAGGGGGTTGACGCTTCTCCGGCAGCTGTCTCCTTGGGGTTCTTGCACTTCGGCGAGACCCCTTAGATCTCTAGGGCTTGGAACTCCTCCATCTTCCACACGTCTTTGGGGGCAGATCTGTGGCCCCTCACACTCACTATTGAACACTCCTATAGAGAAACATTACATTTACAAGCATGTGTACGCACACAGGTGCTCTCATGGTGCTTTCACAAGGATGGACTTGGGCATTTTCAACACTTCCACTGTGTGGTGGCTGTGGTTGGCACTAAATGCACAATGCTGTAAAGTGTCCTTGTGTCCCTTGAAAGGTGCTTTTAAATAAAATGCATTATTATTATTATGAATAATCACCATGTGTTTCTCAACAAAAAGTGTTACTTTTATATATCCTCATGTTGTTGGTGCAGTAATATTTTGGTTGTTGTATTTTTATGTGCCCCCCCTCTCTCTCTCTCCCTCTCTCTCTCTCCCTCTCTCTCTCTCTCTCTCTCTCTCTCTCTCTCTCTCTCTCTCTCTCTCTCTCTCTCTCTCTCTCTCTCTCTCTCTCTCTCTCTCTCTCTCTCTCTCTGCCGGTCTAGAAGCAGATTATTTTTATCATTTATGTTTAATTTTCTGAACCCCTCCCCCACCTCTTCCTTCTCTCTCCCCCTTTCTCTCACTCTTCTGTCTCCATGTGTGTTGGTATTTTAAACAACCAAAAATATTTCTAATAAAGGTTTGGTATCAGGTGTGGCATTATAGCAGACGTTCTAATGCTCCACCTGTGAGAATAAAACTTCAAGGCTTGTCTTCGGCATTCAGACATCAATTCTGAGAGCTTCACAGCCAGACAGGACAAGGTAAAAAAAATTAATTTTGAAGTTGATGACCAACTGTTAAAGGGGAACTAGGCACTTTGTGCTTGCTTTTAGCACCCCTAGTGTACGTTTGTAGAACTGAAAGCAAAACCAACAATCTTCTTGCGCATTAGTCTTTTTAACACCTTAATCTAACAGCTGAAATGTCTCACAACCTTTATACTTCTACAGGAGTGGTTCATCACTAAACTAAACAAATCAGATGTGTTCATGATCTAAAACATGCAGGAAATGGGCTGGAACCAGACTGCAGCGCCAGGTATGCCAGCTCTAGTGATGTGACGTTCACGAATGAACCAAATCTTTTGAATGGGTTTTCAAAGTGAATGATGAGAGCCGAGTCTCTGAAGAGAGCCATTCATCTTGTCTTCAGGTAACAAACCTCCCTCTGATCACGGGGTAATAAGGGCTGGGTGGCCTTTCATTTACTCTGTGTAAAAAGGGTCGTTTTAGCACATACTGGCTCAAGAAAATGATTTAAATATATGAAGAAGTTGCAAAGTATTCCTTTAACTTTGTCAAAGAGACATCATCTGGGGTAAATGTGCTCCTGGAGCAAGGCAGGGCAAGGCTGAGACTCGTCAAAGGGAGAGACTGACCGTCATCCTCTCCACTGCCAGCTTCCTGTTTCAAATTATGAAAAACAGAATGTGTGTGTGTGTGTGTGTGTGTGTGTGTGTGTGTGTGTGTGTGTGTGTGTGTGTGTGTGTGTGTGTGTGTGTGTGTGTGTGTGTGTGTGTGTGTGTGTGTGTGTGTGTGTTGATGAACTATCCAAACAGGAAGTGTTCTACGGTTGCTCCGTTTGTTACTTTTTTTCAGAAAAATATTTGTAGGTGAAAGTCATTTAGACCCTAAATGTGAATTTAATCAAAATCAAAACCATTGTTGTTTATTATTGTTGAAACAAAATAAAACCAGGAACAAGAAGAAGATGTTTATCGTACATTTCCCTTAAATTACTCCTCATGGGTTTTTAAACTCTGTGAACTACCGGTTCAGATGACAACGGTGCCATCTTCTGGTTATGCAAGTGTAATGCAGCTTGGTTTACCACTGTCAAACACAAGCTGTATTTTTAGAAGACATTAAATAGAAGGACAATAGATAAAGAGAGTGATGTTTTTATTTAATCTCCAAAATCATGAAGAAATTTCACTCTTCAGCCACAGCTTCAGCCTCCACCTTCTCTGGCTCCTTCTTCTCAGCAGCAGGTGCCTCCTCTGGTGTGACCTGCTGCTCCTCCTTCTTCTCCTCAGCCTTGTGTGCCACTACTTCGCTTTTGGTGATCTTTATTGCTCCTCCTTCCAGTGCAGAGGCAAGAGCCCTGTTGGAGGATGAGGTGATGTAGGAGGGGATGCGGGAACTCTCCAGGCTAAAGGCGTTGTAGTTCAAAGCTGTGGATTCACAGGAGGAGTTTCATGAGGATAACACAAGACAATAGTCAAAGGTTTCGTGGCTTATTTTCACACAGCAGGGACTCACAGGTCTGCTTGGTGACACTGGTCTTGATTCCTGCCGCTAACCTGCACAGAAAGCAGAAAACAAAAAAAAACGTTCAAACACTTTGTTCTATTACAACATGAAAGTCACATAATGCTATAAGTTCACCTGGTCTCCTCCCCCTCAAGCAGTTTTTTATAAGTAGCTATTTCAATGTCCAGAGCCAGCTTCACATTCATCAGTTCTTGGTACTGGCGGACTTGCAGGGCCATATCCTGTTTAGCCCTCTGAAGGGCCTCTTCCAGGTCTCTGACGCGGAGCTTAGCATCCTTCACAGCCAGCTCACCCCGTTCCTCAGCCTCTGCAATCTGGGCCTCCAAGCTGTTTCGCTAAAAGGGGAAATGTAGCAGCAAAAATCAGGTGCAGGTTAAAAGGTAATTAAAAACAGAAAACACGGTCTGCTTAAATTATAGAATTATAATTAGGAATTAATGAAGTTAAAGGAAATTGAATCCTTACCTGAGCTTTAACCATATCTATTTCAGATTGGAGCCTCATTATCCTGCGGTTCATGTCAGCAATCTCAGCTCTGGTTGACCTTAGGTCGTCATCAAACTTCCCAGCTGACTGCTGCATCTCTGCATACTGGAACAAAAAGACTAAATATTAACCTGTAGTCATAAATCAACTATGACCTATTCTGACATGTGTACATACTTTAGAGTTTTATTGTCTCCACCTCTTCATTTTTAGGTGTTTTGGTTAGTATTTTTGAACTTTACTCAGTGATGTAGAATATTCTCTGAGTTTGTCCATTAAAAATCATTTAAGTAAAAAAAGTTTAGTCTAGAGTGTAACTGGGCGATAAAGGAAATGAGTGGAGAAATTTGCTACACAAATATGGGAAACAAAACTGAAGAAAAAGAAAGTTTAAAAGTAACAAAAGAGCACAAGACAGTTTATTTGTTTAAAATGAACTGATGCATTTCAAAACCTCCACAAATCCTGAGCTCAAAGGAGAAATTTTATGCAAAACTCACCTTTTGCTAAATTTTGTGCTGCCATGTGGGTCTCTACTGCCCCTATAATCACTCCAAATGGAAAAAATGTATCCATCTGCTTTCAGTCAGTAATTGGTTTAGGGAATTATGTGCCTAAAACAAGTTGTTTCAAAAAGTCCTCATTTGTGATGTCACAAATGGGGAAATTAATATAGAACCACCTCTCGCATGCAAGTGAGAGCTGATGATAAAGGAGCAACAACTCTACTCTGAGCCCCTTCCAGATTTCAGAGCTTCTCAGCCTATAGCAGCCTGAGAAGGCAATGGGTGTGGCCAGCTCTAGCCTGTTTTCCTAAAGTGAAAGAGCCCTGAAAAAGCTCATTTTGGAAGGTGCTGGAAGGTTCAAGCTGTAAAAGTTTGCTTTAAAACATTGTTTGCCACTGACCTTGTTCTGGTACCACGATTCAGCCTCTGCTCTGCTCCTGCTAGCGATCTCTTCATACTGGGCTCTCACTTCGGCAATGATAGCATCCATGTCAAGGTCACGGCTGTTGTCCATCTCCACCACCACAGATACGTCCCTGATCTGACTCTGCAGCTCATTAATTTCCTAAAAAAGTTGAATAAAATACTCCATATTGGGGAAAAATACACAACAATGAACTTTTCATGAGAGTTGAAAACATAAGTTACTTACTGCATCGTAGATCTGCCTCAAGAAGTCAATCTCATCAGAGAGCCCATCCAGTTTGGCCTCAAGCTCCACTTTGACCATGTAGGTTGCGTCTGAGTCCTTCAGTGAAGGGACCAGAGAATATTGTTGAATTTAGCACCCACATGCTAAAATCACTACTGTTCGAGGAATTATAATATAATAAATTTCCACAAACCTTCTTCATGAGGACAAAGTTGTTCTCACACTCATTGCGCTTGTTAATCTCTTCTTCATACCTGGAAAAAAATTAACCTAGTGGAAATTTGGCCTTACATTTCCATATTTTCCTCGCTTCTTTTTACAACTTTGGGTACAAAGGTGAAGATTTATTAAAAGCAAGTTGGGAAAAAGTCAAATTTCATAAAATGTCTCAGGAGCAAAAAGGAGCTCACTTGTTTTTGAAGTCCTCCACTAGGCCCGTTGTGTGTTGCAGCTCTGACTCCAGTTTGACTCTTTGGTGACCCAAGTTGTCCAGTTGCTTGCGAAGACTGGCGATGTAGGCCTCAAACATGGAGTCGATATTGGAGCGAGTCGTGGTCTGCTCCTGCACGAGCTTCCACTTGGTCTCCAGCATTTTGTTTTGTTGTTCAAGGAAACGCACCTGAAGGCAAACCGGTCCATGAGTGTGGCAAGACAGTGAGCGAAGACTAAATGAATTACCAGTACACACGTTTGCTGATGGAGTCTCAGAGAAGACAAAAAAAGTGACGAATATAACAACTTCTTCTTAGAGAGATCTAAAAATGCCACATTGTTCCCTTTTCCTAATCCTCCTGTCCAACACAAAGAGGCACTGTGCCTCAAGTGCCTCTTTACAACCTTTCTCTACAGCATCCCGACTCTGGGTGGGGTCCCACTACCACTCATCAAACACAAGGACATTCAATTGTGTGTGTGTGTGTGTGTGGGGGGGGGGGGGGGGTGGTAAACTGTTTTACAATCTGAAGGATTACGGGAGAGTTTATTTACAATTCCTACTTCATTTCTCATGAAATGTGCAAACCTGCTGCACCGTTTTATGTGCTATGCTGGTACGTCATGGTTAATGTTTTAACGAGGGAGTTAAAACAATCGTCTATTCTTCCTTCAGCTCAGTGGCTTTTGGTTTGCATGGGCAAAAAACTTGTATCATGCATCTTTTTAACAATCCCACTCATTTTAGCTACAGACTCAAAATCTCAGAACACATAAAGATACCTCAATCTTATTCTACTGGATGTGAAATAGATCCATCCTTTGGCTCTTCACTAAAGTCCAGGATTAAAAGTGATTCTCCTATCTGAGCTCCATGATATCTCATTGTTGTATTAGTCCCAAGGATGATCTGCATGATGAAACCATGCTCTAGTCATGTCCTGTAGCATATTAGTTTCATATTAGTGTGTTTGAGCTGCAATAATGTCAACAGATGCTTTAAGTGTTTTTACTGTTTCTGTCTCTGCCGTTTATAAATCTTGAATGTGTGTCTCTTCAGGACTGACCTTGTCAATGAAGGAAGCAAAGCGGTTGTTGAGGGTCTTGATCTGTTCCTTCTCCTGGATGCGGACCGCCTGGATGGTGGGGTCGATCTCCAGGTTCAAGGGAGCCAGCAGGCTCTTGTTCACAGTCACGGCCGTAATGGGGGCCACCACTTCGTTAGCCATGCCTCCACCAAATCCCACAATGCCGAGCTCCATTCCACCTCCTCTGTGTCCCGATCCCCCAAACCCACCGACCTTGTAGCTGCCAATGCCCACAGCAGCCCCGCTGCTGCCCACGCCTCCGTAGGAGCTGCGGACAGCATAGCTCTGCCTGGTACTCCCCAGGCCATGTCCCCCGTAGCCTGAGAAGGAGCGGCTGCTGTAACCTTGGGCGGGGCCCCTGGAGGTTGACACGGTGGACAGGGTGGTGGTCTTCAGGGCTCTTACAGACATGGTCACACGTGGAGTCTGTGGGTGGTGTGAGAGGAGAAGAGACTCTGCTGAGGAGAGAGTCGGGCAGATGGAGCCTCCCTGGTCCTCGGTGGTATTTATCAGAGCAGGGGAGGAACCCTGCAGAGGTGGGACTGGCTGGTGTCCTCGGTGGGGGAGTGAAGGATGAGGGGCAATGAGGCTATCTCAGGGAAGAAGATGACATCATGTTACACATTTACAGCAGAACAAGAGCACAAGAATAACACTGGTAGTCTATAAAATGACTGTAGAAATAAGTGTGTCCACTTTCAGACCAACGTTAAGCTACACAAGGGTGATAACCACGCTCTCAACACGTCAGATCACATACTGTAAAGTCAAAAAGTTCAGCTTTGGATTCGATAAACAAGCTTCTCATTTTACTGCCTTCTACTCTACTTTGCAAGAGTTCTCGTGGGCATG
The DNA here is from genome assembly GCF_043380555.1 of Nothobranchius furzeri. Lineage (NCBI taxonomy): Eukaryota > Metazoa > Chordata > Actinopteri > Cyprinodontiformes > Nothobranchiidae > Nothobranchius > Nothobranchius furzeri. The sequence goes on along the minus strand of NC_091743.1, from coordinate 53,314,130 downwards.
ACAAGTGAGGAGGTAAATTATGGTTTTCCCAGTGTGAGGTCCTTCACATGCTGGTGGGCAGTGGCCCAGTGTCTCACAGCTGTGAGGAAAAAAATTGTTTTATTTTATTGTAACAAGAGGAAACAAACACAATAAAATCCCAGCTTGTTTACTGTTTTGGAGGCATGGACGTAATTTTGGGGGGGGGGGACAGGGGGGACATGTCGCCCCACTTTTTCCAAAGTCAACTTTTCACCCCTGCACTTTTTACCATCCAAAAACAAAATTACGCTATATTAAATTGACACTTGTTGAGCTCTAGGACCAAGCAGAATACAACCGTTTGTGTTGAAGCCTGTTTCCCATTAGAGCAGGGGTGTCAAATATGCGGCCCGCGGGCCGGATGCGGCCCGCAAGCGGGTTAAATCCGGCCCGCAAGATGGTTGTGAAAACTTTATTTTCATACTTTACAATGTAGAGTGAAAATAAACTTATCATTGTGAGCAAGTTTTCTCTGTAACGAGTATAAATAAAACAAAGCTGCGCTCAAGGCTCACACAAGAACTTGAATCCCATCCTGAAGTTGGCCGCCACTCAGGATGTGACTTCTGATATTGATGTGCTGGTGAAAGCTAAAAGATGTTAAGTAAAATGAGTCAAATATGCTTTAAGTGCTGCATGAAACTGATCTTGCCATGTGATATGTAAGCTCTTTGAATCACTAAGGAATGTTTTTTTTATTTATTGATTTTTTTATTGTTTTCAAATTTTCAAGTACACTTCAGGTGTTGTACTTGTACTACACTGTCCTCAGGCTCCAGCCTTGTTTCATATTGATTGTATTAAAACAAAGAAAACAATCTGAAGTTTGTTTTTTTTTAAGTTACCGGTCCGGCCCACTTGGGACTAGATTTCCCTCAATGTGGCCCCAGAGCTAAAATGAGTTTGACACCCCTGCAGTAGAGCATACTGTGAAAATAGATAGATAGATAGATAGATAGATAGATAGATAGATAGATAGATAGATAGATAGATAGATAGATAGATAGATAGATAGATAGATAGATAGATAGATAGATAGATAGATAGATAGATAGATAGATAGATAGATAGATAGATAGATAGATAGATAGATAGATAGATAGATAGATAGATAGATAGATAGATAGATAGATAGATAGATAGATAGATAGATAGATAGATAGATAGATAGATAGATAGATAGATAGATAGATAGATAGATAGATAGATAGATAGATATACAGACAGACAGACAGACAGACAGACAGACAGACAGACAGACAGACAGACAGACAGATAGACAGATAGATAGATAGATAGATAGATAGATAGATAGATAGATAGATAGATAGATAGATAGATAGATAGATAGATAGATAGATAGATAGATAGATAGATAGATAGATAGATAGATAGATAGATAGATAGATAGATAGATAGATAGATAGATAGATAGATAGATAGATAGATAGATAGATGTTTATTCACATCTCCATGGTTCATAAACACTTTTTAAGCCCTCAGTAGTTTTTCTCTCATGTGAGACATGAATCTTGTCAAGAGTCTCATGTTGAAATGATCTTTTCAGTCTTAATCAGTTCCTTCTGCTAAGTCAAACCAGATTTATACTCTACTCTTCTGGTGAGCCCTTTTTCACATGAACACCTTCTGTTGTTTTGTATACAGTAAATTTATTTACCTTACAAGAAAATCAGCCCAATCAAAGATACAAGAAGTGTAGCAGCAGATGAGGCATCGTCCATCCATTTTCTGCATAAGGATGCAGGGGACACCCTGATAGGTCGCAAGTCCATCACAGGACCACACAGAGACAAATGACCAGTCAAACACTCGTTTATGCTTTTAGGAACAAGGAGAGCACCTGCCTGCAGATAAACGGAGGTGACACCACCAACATCGGCTGCTTTGACAAAGGCGGCAGTAGAAGTCCAAACATGTCAGCAAAGGTAAAAACGAGTGTGCAAGACAAAAAATAACAAAGACAAAAAAAAATTACATCGTGCATGCACGGCCAGAACATGTAAACCCTGCACATAGACGTCATGCAGGCAGAATTCAAAATAGCAACTTTATTGCTGCAACTGTGCCACCATAGCCAGATGGGTACATCTGTAAACAAATGCATGCCAACCTGTTAGGAGTTCTCAAGTTGATGCAATAAAAACATATATCATGTTTTACTTGGTTGATGTCACACTGCGACATGATTCATCACCTGGAAGCTCTCGTGCTGAACGCAAAGGCAACCATACATGTAGCTTAAAGCAACAGACAAATTCCCAAGTTTGATTCTCCGAAGAGGCCAAGGATGCGGGTTTGGGTGAAGCTGCTAACTGACACGTCGAGGCAGGAATGTGCTGAGGGAGACACGTATGTGCGACATGTCAGAGAGAGTGGACGTGAGACGGGAAGCAGGTGGAGGTTCACAAAGACAATTAGCAAAGATTAGAGACACATCTGTTGCAAAACCGCTGAGTGACTCACAGTGCTGTTCAGTAGAAGCTGGGTGGGGTGGGAAGCATCAACCAGCACACCACTGTCAACCAATAAAACTGCGTTTCACGTGGTGCCTTGGAATTGTGAATCTCTGCAGAGTTTAATTAACAAGGATGGACTAATATTAAACTGAATTATGTGTGGTTTTATGAATAATATGAACGATACATGAAAATAAACACAAATATAACAACTCAACAAGTCCTAGGAAAAGGTTTCAAGTCAGAAAAACTAATAAATGTCTAAATGATATTGGACATTGCCGTTTTAAGGAGGTTCTCGCCAAGTTTTTAGACCTTTTAGAGGGATTTGGAGTAAAGGTTAACTTCCTGCTTCACCCTGCTCACGCCAAACACACATACAGAACACCGACAACAGACATGAACGACATGCTCACCACGCTCACAGCTTTGCACACACAGAAAATATAAAATGACTTTTACAATGTGAAGTATTTAGACTTTAACCTTGTGTTGGGGTTTTAACTGTGAGACTTACTCCCCCTTGTGACAGGATCGTGCTGGTGAATGTTTTCAGCAGAGACCAGAGTCATGAGCAGAACTTTATATGAATGTTATTCAATGATACATCAGCTCAGATAAAACAAAATATATCAAAATATAAAAAAAGTCCTCATGAAAAAATCCTGATTTTCCTAAAACATCATCATGAAACTGAACTTTGTTGCACATTTCTGCAAGGCTAGTTTGTCTATAACAAAACTAAAGGAGTGGTTCCAGACCGCAAAACTTCACAAAATTCAATTAAATAAATGCAGATTTATAAATTGAGATAAATGAACAAAACTGAATATATTTTTAATTGTTTTATTCCAGTCTGACTGTAAGTTTTTACGCAAAGGCTCACTGGTCATCAAACAGTAAACACAGCTGGAGCTAACATCACTTTAAATTCGTGGTCACCATCTTATCCACGTTTTTAACTTTGTAAATTAAAATTTGATTTAAAAAATCTGAAACAATAAGAAAAAAAAACTAGAAATGTCGTGAAAAGTGTTTTTCTTTTTTTTTATTTTCAAAAGAAGAACAATTCCCTGAATGTGTGGAAGATGTTTATTTGTTTATTTAGTTTTTACAAATTTTGAACAAATACATAAAAAAGTTTTACAACTGGGGGTTTGGAGAGGCTGTATGACTCACTTATTATTAAAAAAATGACTGATTTAGCTTTCATTTGCATTTATTTTGCAAGAAAATTTAAATTTAATCTCTTATTTGCCTTTTGCTCAGGTATACTCTTAAAACATAAGTTCAGTTTTAATATTTTCATTTAACTTGCACCAGCACTATCTCTAAATAAATCATTAGTTTTTTTTCTTTTCAAATCAACTATCTCTGTTCATCAGAGTCAGATATGTGACTCCTCGTGGCCACAACTCGCTCCTTTTATGTCTTTCTGTGAAATGTCTTTGAGCTCAATTTGGACATGACATCTGACGGAGAAAATGTCTCTTAGACGACACATTTCACCAGCCTCTGAGGTGTGACCCCTCAGTCGACTGGCTGTAATCTAAAACTGATGAGAGATTTTAATGAGTAAAAGGAGTAAAAGTGTTTAAATAACTGATTAAATGAAAAAGGGATTTGTTTTTATTTTTCAGGGTTTTCTAAGAAGGAAACGTGGGAATGAGCATAAGAGAGAGAATGCAGAGAGGTGAATGAGTAAGAATGTGTCACACACACACACACACACACACACACTCACACACACACACACACACACACACACACACACACACAAAGCATGCAGAAACATAAATTAGCCAAGAGAAGTAGTAAACTACAGAAATAATTTAAAAGTGCTTCTACTAGATTATCAATCACTCAGCGGCATGAGGCCGTTACATGTTGGATCTCCTTGCAGTATACATCCAGCAGAGCTCTGAGACCCTTATGGAGCAGTCAGCTGGTAGAACCCGGGTCAGAACTAGCCTGGTCTGCCAGACTCATCCTCTGTACAATGGTCTTCCCATTGCCTCCCATAAGTAAGCATGGTGCTGGCTGGTCAGGCTAGGTGACAACCAAACAGGGTGAAGCTGCTTTTAGCTACTATGTTGCACATACATTAGATGGAATCAGGTTCCCCATTACCTCAAATGTGCCCCAACTTCAGTAACTTTTAAATTAAAATTGAAAACGTTCATATATTTATCAGCTCGTGAATGACTGATTCTGTTATGGTCGGCCATTGTATCGGAAGGTGACACAAATAGTCATAATTCCTTTCCAAGCTTTGTGCAAACTTGAGTCCCATGTAGCAGTCTAGCAGACATCCATCTTAACTTTTTCATTGCTCTCAAGCACTTCTTCTCATCTACTGCCCCCTAGTGGTAGACACAACAGATTCTTATGCTGCACCTTCTGCACTGTACTTGCTCAGCCTTTCATTTTGTCTATTTTTTTATTCTTAAACCTGAAATTAATTTGTGTATTTAATCTGGTCTAAATTTATTTGCGTATTTTATTTGTGCTGTCATGTTTTTTTAATGTTGGGCTATTCTCGCTAATGGAAGCACATCAAGTTGCCTCTTTGTATAAAATGTGCTCTACAAATAAAGCTGCCATGTTTTCCGTTAGCATTCTTTTAGAGAACTTCTATCATGTCACACAGAACATGTGACTGTTCATATATTTATTAGCTCAGTGCTAAAATAAAAAGAAATGGAAGAAAATTGAAATTTGCTTCAAGGTCACATGAGGCCGAGACCAACATGGCAGCTGTCCAAATATCATGAAACACACAAACGTCTGTGAGTCTGTGACTCACATGATCTGTCTCATGGTGGTTCTCTCCTTCACACTTCCTGTCCTCAAATTCTCTGTTTCCTGTTTAAATGAATATCTCCACATGGCAACGAGTGAAGCAGAAATCAACCTTTCCTTACTTTAGTACAGATGAAGTGGTCAAACCTGTGTTAAATTGTGTTAAACACTTAAGTCATGTTTTCTTTTTTATATCGGTTTTGACTCTCGCTGTGAGGTTGCCAAAGCACACTCGGACAAACAAGGACGGCGGTCATGAGATCTGAGTCATGCTGTTTAATTCATCCTTCCTGTGAGCTGCTATTTATTGCTTTCTTCAGCATAAAAGACAAAAAATATTCTCAGTGTGCTGCTGAGGGTGTGTGGGAGGAGATGCGATGGAAATGGATCAGTTGGGAAGGTCGTTGTTCATGTGGAAGCTCAGCAGGGCGTTGTGGAGTCTCTGGAGTTTCCCCCTGTGGGAGGATCGTTTCTGATTTACGCTCCAAGGCTCCGTTTAAATACCTTCTGGACGCTGCTCACATCTCATTTAACATGTCCTAAATGAATCATGCTGGAGGGAGTTTTTCCTTTTATTGATGCTGACTCCATCTCTGAGATTTTAAGTTGGTCACCAAACACTTCAAAACTCCATCAGTTATGATGAAACTAACAGTATTATCACTGAAAAAAAGGCCACCATTCATTTTGCTGCACTTCAAAGGTAACTCTCATGAGAGGCTCAATAACAGTTCAACATCCTCAAAGACTGATTTGTGCAGAGAACTATCTATATTGTGTCTGCTGAACGAGGTCGTCTTTAGTTTCCTCTGAGCTTGATATCAGCTAACCTTTGTTTGTTTGTTTTTTCATGCTTCTTCTGCTGAGCCTGCAGGCATAGCTGAAGCCTGAATGGCATTTGGTTTGCTTTTAAACATATCACATTTTCCTATTTTGTCACTGACGGTGTTGAAATGTGACGTGTTTATGAGTTTGGTCTGGTTTCTAATATCCACTGCTGTTATAACCGAGTGTGGATCAGGAAAAGCTGTTTATTTTAGGACGCTGCTGACCACAAACATAACAACTATGCAGCATCTGGTACACAAGGCCTTTTATGGGCAAACCACAAGAATTTCATTGCATGCTTAGAACCCATTATTCCCCAGAGCTCTTAGAGTTTACATTTTTAATTCAACTTCAAAGTGATAGAAGAATTTTTAACAGACAAAACAAAGAAGCGCTTTGTTTTATTTGCTTCAGCAATTATTATTGTCTTTAGTTTAGTTTGATCCGATCATTTTACAACAAAAGATGTTTGACTGGTCTCCATGGTGATAGACAATACATTTAGGTTAAAAACAGGAACATGAGAGTGAAAAGGACCAGGAAACAAAGAGTGAATGACGCTGAAGTGGGCGGGCTCTGAGAGACCAGCTGTTCCTGGAGACAGCCCTATAAGTTCCCCACCTCCCCCTCCCAGCATTACTTTCTAAGTCACTCAGCACTGAGTCCCCACATCTCACTTTTTAGTTTAATTTCAGCGGACCAAACTTCTCCAGAATGAGCTTCAGAACCCCCAGCATGCAGCAGGCGCCTTCTGCCAGGATCTCCTTCAGCCGCTCCACACCTCAGTACCGTGCTGCCAGCATTTATGGTGGTGCTGGTGGTCATGGAGCTCGCATTTCCTCTGCTTCTGCATCTGGACTGCGTTCTGGTCCTCCGATCTCATCCGCTAACACCTTCAAGCTGATGGGTGGTGGCATGAGCGGTGGCATGAGCAGTGGCTTTGGTGGTGCGAGCACATCTGGGGGAACTGGGTCTAGTGCTGAGATCCTGGGCAACCAGAAGGGAGCCATGCAGAACCTAAACGATCGCCTGGCTAGTTATCTGGATACGGTGAGGAACCTGGAGCAGGCCAACAAGGAACTGGAGATTAACATCAGGGAGGCCTTGGAGAAAGGAGGACCTGACACCAGAGACTATAGCAAGTATGAGGCCATCGTGGAGGACTTACGCAAACAGGTAAATATTACTAATGGAAAAGGTGGAAATTGACATGTGTAAAGTAAAAGGGGATAGCTGTTTATTGATGCCTCTTCATGACTCAACAAATGAAAGATCAGAGGATTACTGTGTTATCTGAGGATTCGTCACACTCACCACTCTCACCCATCAGCGTATTTGTAGCTACACATGAATGAGATTTTCTCTTCTTTCTTTCTAAGCGATCACATTTCCAGCTAGAGAATAAAGGGTGTGGTTGCCAAGCTCCGGTTCTGCCTACACACAATTTCTCAGAACTTCCTCTGATGAACAACCAGCATGCGTTTTTTTTTTATCACGAGTCTGAATGAAAAACTCTCAAAGAGATTTTCCAAGCGGTTCTGCTCATTAGATCAGGGAATCTGCAGGCATGCTCTGGTGCAGATGGAGAGCCTTGATAGGAAACATATGTGTAGAAAAGACACACACACACACACACACACACACACACACACATACACACACACACACACACACACACACACACACACACACACACACACAGCAGTGGCTGTGATACAATCAGCTCCAGTCCAAAGAGTCAAATGTCACATTCTTCTCCAGAGCCCAGAACTTCAGCATCTTAAGCTGACACACTGATGGAGGCACTTTGTGCTTCTGCACACATAAAGGGGGTGAGTATTTACGCTTTTACTGCAGCGGGAGACATGACCACAAAAGCTCTGAAACAGCCATAAAGAATTCCTCCATCTGGACACACACTGACTCCTTCAGTGACTGACAGCAGCAGGAGTGCGAGTTTTCTGTTTCAGTGCAGGGAACCCACTTCTACGCAAAAACAGACCAGAATCTGTTTTGGCACAGGAACATCCCTTCTTCCTGTTCTTCAATTAACAGTTCCTCTTTTATGACCAAGTGTTGCCATGGATTCAGTCATGCTTCCCTGTTGTGCAACTGAATTTAGGGGCTTTTTTATTCCCAATTATTTCAAGATTATTTTATCTGCACCAATTAAGTAATTATAACCCTGCATTAATAACAACTGTGGTTTTCTTGTCCAGATCTTTGATAAGATAGTGGAGAAGGCCGGCTTTGAGCTCCAGATTGACAACGCCCGTCTTGCTGCTGATGACTTCAAATTAAAGTATGTTTAAGTATGATTCTGTTTTGTTGAGGTCATTATCGGAAGCATCCATTGTGCTGCTTTGTGACTTATAATAGTGATGTGGGCATGAGCAGATGGCGTCTGTAGCGGAGCTGATGTCTGTGCATTCCTGCAGGTTTGAGAATGAGCTGGCTATCCGCCAGTCTGTGGAGGCCGACACCGCCGGGCTGAAGAGAGTCATTGAAGAAACCAACGTGACCCGAATAAACATTGAGAACGAGATGGAAGCTGTGAAAGAAGAGCTGCTGTTCCTGAAGCGGAACCATGAGAATGTGAGTATCTACTTTTTTGGTGATACGATGATGCTAAAAAGTTGCAACATTTTCATAACTTTCTCAATATATTTAAGATTTAATTCAAGAACTGATAAATAATGATGACTGACAAGGCTTTGGGCTTTGATCCACAAGGGAAAGGACCTAACTAATGATGCACCGATATGAAATTTTTGGGCTGATACCGATATCCGATATTAATATCACTGTTTTGGCCGATAACCGATATTTGCCGGTACCGATATACTGACATTAATGCTTCTAAAATCAGCAGATTTTGTATAGAATGAAATTTATTAAAGCTGAATTTACGTTATGCACACACACCACACACATTCACGCTTCTGAGACGATTACAATCACTGTCACATGACTAAACAAATACACATCACCCCCCCACCCCCACCCTCCGAAACAGATAAACAAATGGAGACAAGATGGAAAAAATATCAGTTGTTAATATCGACCCGGTATTATTTATTGGACCGATACTGATCTGTTAAAAGATGACTAACATCGGCCGATACTGATATTGATGCCAATATATTGTCTATCCCTAGAACTAACGTTAGTTATGGTTGTTCATCCTTCTGATGATGAACTTTGGACATGCAGGCATGAGTCTGAATCATGAAGTAAGAAGAAAATCTAGTTTTTTTTAAACTGAACTACAATGGCTAATGTTAATATAACTAGCTATAACTATTATTCAAGACCAAGCACGCTGAGAAATCATTTTTTATTTGTTATATTTAAATTTGATCAGTCACTCAGAGTTCCACCCATTTCCTGCATTAGACACCAGCAGAAAATAGATGGAAATACTCTCAGATTAGAAACGTTAGTGACATTACAAATTAGCATTCATGGACTCACCCATCTTGACTCTCGACAAGGAAAGCTGTTGTTGTTGCTTTAGCGTCCAGAAAACAACAGAGAACATCTCGGCTAATAGAAGCTAACTGTTAGCATTAGCAACTCCACAACATAGCAGGACTCCTTCAGGCTTATGTTATTTGAGGAGATAAAACATCAACGTTGCAAAGCTTTCAGAGTCAGTGGTAGAGTCCCATTGGTGTTATCCAATCAGAGATGAGATGTCCAAATATCAGGAAATAAGAGTCCAAATCCTGTCCCACTGCTCTGGCTAACTTCTAGTTCATGAAGCAGGAGCGCCAGAGCTTTTTTCTTACAGAGATCAACTCACAAGATATTAATTTATACTAGAGACCACTGTAAATGCACTGGGAAAAAGTAAGGGAACTTGGTCTTTAATAATGTGTTTTATTTATATAGAAGTACAATAATAATAAAAACAGAGAATTTACATTGCCGTATATACATCCTCCACCAGAGGGCAATTGACTGGATGCCAGAAGTTGTTTGTTTGGATTTTATTGACTATAATCACATGCTGATCACTTTTAAAATGCAAACAAGTTATATGCTTTCTAATACACCTGGTTTCTAGTGTGCGTCTCAAAGACAAATTTCTGTCACCTACAGGAGAGAGAGATGAAGTCTATCTAATCTAGTCTAAACTACACACCAACAATAAATCTAAACATTATTTTCATTCAGACGTAGATTATTAGAAACACAAGAAAACTTCAAATTAAAAGCTTTTTCAGCCTTGCAGACCATCACATTAAACTATCAAGAATTTAAAATAATTTCCAGTTTGCATGGCATCTGTCTGACTTTATTTAAAATCCAAACTCTTTGGAAACAATTTTTTAAACCTTTTGCAGTCTCATCAAGATGAATAGATCTTTGTTTTTCATCTGTTACAGTTCAGCTCCACAAACATGCTGTGAAGGTCAGAGTTGAATCAATTTCTTTTGCTTAAACTTAAACAAAGCCACCATTATCGAATCACGTCAAATATATTTAACTCTAATTTGTGTTTACACTCATGATGTTAGAAATCTTTATCTACATCGAGACAAAGCGGGTCTTATGAACACCTGTGCAGATCCATTTTCTTTCCCTCTCCTCCAAGCAGGGTAAGACTGAAGCGACCTTCGAGTCAACATTCTGAAACTATCTTTGTTTTGCTCATCTCTAGTTTTTCCTCATTTTTGTATCAAAGAGCAAAATGATAAGAGTCTCTCAGGGACATGAACACATTTTAGCTGACTGAAGGTCAGAGTGATGCAACACACAAAGTGCTGTAAATGTCACAAAAAGCAATAAAAGAAATTAAAATAATAGTGATGATCAGCGTTAACTCTTAGCTTATTCTTGATCCTGTCACAACCAAACAGGAAGTGATGGAGCTGAGGAGCCAGATCTCTCAGTCAGGCGTGCAGGTGGATGTGGATGCCCCCAAAGGTCAGGACCTGTCTCAGATCATGCAGGATGTGAGATCAACCTACGAGAAGATCGCTCTGAAGAATGCAGAGGACCTCAAACGCTGGCATGAAAATCAGGTAACGAAGAGATATCAAAAAGACAACGGCACACCGGTGTCCTAACGTGTTTGGTTAACGTGGTTTTTCCTGTCAGATTGCAGACGTGCAGGTGCAGGTATCTGCGAACACGGAAGCTCTCCAGGGAGCTCAGATGGAGAAGAGCGACCTCACCAGGCAGATACAGACTTTGGAAATTGAACTTGCATCTCAACAAAGCTTAGTAAGCATTTAAAACCTTTAGTGTGTTTTTAATAATTCTAACAAACATTTTATTTATTCTCTTGTAATTGAAACTAGGTGTCTAGTTCATTTTACAGCACTGTTGGAAATATTCAAAATGATATATTTAGGCAGTTTAGTCACTTTTTTATGACATCTTGCTTCTTATTTCCTTTTTTTTCAACTTCTTTATCAGAAAGCCTCTTTAGAGGACACTCTCCACAACACAGAGCTTCGTAACAACATGGAGATGGAGAAGTACAACACTCTTATTTTACGCCTGGAGGAAGAACTCACTAACCTGCGTGCAAACATCCAGCAACAGACACAGGAGTATGAGGTGCTGCTCAACATGAAGATGAAACTGGAGGCCGAGATCAGCACTTATAAGACTCTGCTAGATGGAGGAGACTTTAAGTAAGAATTGTGAAGAAGGGGGTTTCCAATAAAATGGAATAAAAAATTGTTTGTCTTTTATTATTAGGGTTAAGTGCATCATGAAGGGAAACAGTAGAGTCCACTTCATTATCAGGAGAGCAAAAACGTGTCTTTTGTGTTTTGTACAGGCTGCAAGATGCACTGGATGAGCTGGAGTCTGCAAGTTAATTTGAAACAAAATAAAAGAAAATCTACTGTTTCAAATGAAGAGAAGATGCCCACAACTGTCAATCATGGATTAAAACAGTAGTCTAGTTAATTACACAATGCCAGTTTTGCTACTGGAAGAATAAAGAGTACTTCAATAACAACGTGTTATGAAACATTTGGCCCCTGAAACAAATAAAAACTGTTGCTGACATACCTGTTTTCATGGTTTGCTGTATTTGAAAACTTAAGCTCTTGCAAGTGATCATTTAACCCTCCCACTGTCCTCATGGGTGACCCCACCAGGAAAGTTGACCATTGAGCAGGGTTGATGGTTTATTTCTTGAGGTCCACGTGGCAGGGGTGAGGTGGTGCTCACTCCTCACGCCTGCCACGTGGACCTCAAGGGATAAACCATCAACCCTGCTCAATGGTCAACTTTCCTGGTGGGGTCACCCATGAGGACAGTGGGAGGGTTAAAACAATGGAATGTGTAAAAGACTTGATTGGCACATGATGCATGGACTTCGATGACAGAACAAAGTTAAAAGTTACAGAAGAAACATCAAATAAAGCAAATATCTTTGCAATTTTCTGCTAATCACAACTAGTTTTTGCAGGACAGGCTAGTTAGGTTCTCCATTTTTTAAAGAAGAAGCTAGAAAGTCCAGAGGTCTAGTTGGCTGTCACTTTTATCTTGAGAGGCGCTATAGAAATGATATTTTCTTCTTCTTCTTCACTCTCCTGATGCAAATGGGTACCACCCATCCTTTGCATCAGCCATGCATTTGTTAAAAAAAACACACACAGTCTGTCAAATTCCAAAATAACAGGGGAAAAAAGACAAATCAGCTTTTTTGTTGCTGTTTTTGCTGTTGCATGAGTATACGACTGATGGTGCCAAATAAATTAATGCAAAACCTTTTAGAAGATTTAGATTTGATGTGCATCTATTAGCGTTTGGCCAGCAGGAGGCAGCATAAATCAGCCAAGAGCCTTGCTGTCTTGACAGATTCTGAGACATGCGTGCATTTTTAGTCTGAACACAACTAAACCTTTCAGGTTCACTTTCAAATGATCTCAAGTCACTGATAAAAGATGCAAAATCTGTTTTTTCTGATCCTTAGTAATTCACTATGTCTTGTATGTCTGTATGTCTTGTTGTGGCAGAATTTTCAGTTTTTCAGATTCAGAGTGTTGCCTTAAACCCCAAAACAATCGTAGGGAGGATGAGAGGATGTGCAGCATCTGGACTCCTCCTTCTATGATCCATGCTGAAATGCTCAAAAACCTCCCTGAATAACAGGTGTCAGCCGCAGATGCTGCTTTAATATGGATTACTGATCCCCTCTCACCATCAGGTGTTGACTTTGAACTCTGTGATGATGACTGACAAATCTTCAGCTTTCACCTAGTCCATCTGCTGGGTTTTGGTCCTGCTAATTTAGCAGGTATTTATAGATATTTCAGTTTTGGTTAAATGGGGGGAAATACCTTTCATTGTCATTTTAATATTTTAAACATTTTCTGAGCAATTTTGTGATTTCCATCACAGACAAATGGGATGCAGCCCCATCAGAAAACTTTTTTATATATTAAGATATTAGAAAACACAACAGCATAAATAATGCTGAACTTTTTTTTTTAATTTCACAATAAAACCCACAGCCCAAAATGAGTCCTTGCTGTTACCTCATTCATAACAGCTGGAATTAATATTGCATATATTCTCAGAAAATGATTTAATTCTGTTTAATTTGCAATGTAATTTATCGTATTTTGCTTGTTAAATGATGATTATACTTCACTCTAATAGGTCAGTTTAAATAAGGTATGGAGGACATTAATGTTGCATTATTTCTTATATCAGGTAAGGTTTTGAGACTACATGGGCGAAGTTTTATTGGGGGGGCCAAAGAGGACATGTCTCCCTCACTTTTTCCAAAGCAAGTTTTTGTCCCCTGCACGTTTTACCGTCCAATAAACAATATTACACCATATTAAATAGACACTAGTTGAGCTCTAAGTCCGAGCGGAAAACAGCCGCTTGTGTTGAAGCCCCTTCCCATTAGAACTGTCCACAAGCACATCTATTGGCTCTACTGATACTTGCTAACGAGTGATTGGCCGTTCCTGCCACCTGTGTACTTGACAGTTCTGCATCTCTGCATAAAGGAGCCTCTAGGTTGTAGTTTTTTATATATATTTTTTGCATACTTACTGTAAAGACCCCACCAGAACTCATGCCAGTTGTGCCCCCCCCCCCCCCCCCCACACACACACTTCTAAAGTCAAAACTACGTCCATGGACTGCAATATGACTACAATCATACATTTATTTTTTGAATAAAATCCCCAAAGTGAACATTATGATAACGTTTTTACTTATTGCTGTAAAACTGTTATTTCTGGGCTTGTGATTAAACACTTAGCAACACTTTGGTAAAACTCTCTGATCGTTTTTATAAAAGTGAAACACATCGTGGCTGGTGGCAGAAACACCAGGAAGCATCAGCAGATGTGGGTATTTTATTTATTTATTGTAATAACTTTATTGAACATATTTAGATACAACTTCATTTCAAAACATGTGAGAAAATAACATGTTATAAAGGAGCTCAAAAGTCCATGTTCTGGCAATCCTGGGTTTATCAATTCAGAAATGAAAAACAATGAAGTATGAACAGAAAATGAAAGAATAGGAGATATCAGTAAGATAACATGAAGGGCAAATAATATGTGTATATACAAACTGGGAGTTTGTCAAGAGGATAGCTAGTAATAAAGCAAGGCATTCTGCCATATTATTAAATTATCTACAAGAGGGTTAAAAATTTGTTTGCAGATGTGGGTCAGGTCAGGAAGTAAACAAGGGTGGAGGCGCGCGCAGGCACGTGAACGGCCATTGCGCGCTCCCGATCATAAAACCTCTGACGCCTTCATCCGGGAACCTCAACGAACTCGTTCTCCAACATGGCGGCGTCAGGTGAGGTTTATGTAGAGTGATCGATCTGAGTCGATTATTGGGAATTTCTCTCGTTTATGGTTTCGGACAGCTTAGAATAATAAATGTGAGGAATACCGGTTCGCCCCCTTTCGAGTCTGTGTCGTTGTCTCGCGCCTGTTCGTCATTTATTGATTGTTTTTGCCCGCTAAAACGGCGAAGCTGGTGGTGGAAGGCGGAATGAACGAAGCAACGAGCGTTTTTAAGCTAACCTAATCAAACTAACTTGCTTATGGAACTAACGTTATGTCGGTGTGTGGTGCGTCTGCTTCCCTGCTTATTTTGGTAAAAGGTGTACGAGGTGCTGGTCGACCTGCGGCTCAATGTTCCCAACTGCGTGAATGGCTGCTGGCACATTTTAAGTCAGCGGTGGAGCTACGCCGTGGCGCTCAGGGCAAACAGGCATCGGGCGCAAGCGCGATTTGTGGAGGAGGGGTTGGGCCGAGAGGGATCCGGAGCCGCCTGAAGAGTCCCCACGTGTGCGGAGATGCTCTCCGGTGTCTGCGTTTGATTAAGCGGGGCAGCTGGGCCTGTGGGGTCGCATCCTAAACTCTTCGCTGTCAGCTTCCCAACTTTGAGCTGGCTTTTCCGGCCGGCTAAGTATTGCAGCGTTGATGGCGCACTTGGATCCTGACGCTGCGACGTGCGCTAGGCCCTAAACGTAGCCAGCTAAAGAGCAGAGACTTCCCCCGTCAGCAGTCCTCCGCTGACTAAGCCAGCAAAGACATTGAGACAAAAGCGATCATCAAGCCTGCTAACTGCGAGCCCTCAGGCTTCAAACGCAGCCTTAAAGAGTCCGGAGAAGTGCTCTTGCTTTTTATGTTTCGCAGATCTCGATGAATGTGGAAAAAATAACATAACGGAAAAGCATTCGTGTTTACTCTTTAGTGAAAATTTTAAAATATACTGAAAAGTGTTTTCTCAGACTAACAAGATATCATTAAAATGGACATTATGACATTTTTAAGGCTGAGAAACCTCACAGGCATACAGGTTACTACACCTCTACAGGGTTCATTGACAGGCGTTGATCATGTGACCGACCAGGTTGACTCCTGTGATATTTTAAGGCAATAAACTCATTAGGAACAGAGGTGTCAACTATATTTTAGAAGTCTGTCTAGATGTATTATTTGAAAAAACCAAAATCGGCTAGAAATAGAAAACATGTCTGAAAACGTTTACGTTTCAGAAACTAGTCAACATAACCACAGTTTTCCCATATGAATACAGATGCACTATTTGGGTGTTTTTTAGATCTGATATTTGACTCGTGCTCTTCTGACCTGCTACTGAACAATGGTTAACATAATGCAATTTATCTTTTCTGATTAAGTTTGAAAATTATGATCCTGGTCCACATGTCTGTTATTGCTAGCTTGAACTAGTACTTAGCAGTGGTGAGTTAACAAACCAGGAGTGTAGTATGTTTTTTTTTTTAATTTATTTAATCTTTTTTTTTGCTGTGCTAGGGAATTATGTTAATAGACACACACTTTCCACAAAAAATTAAATAAAAACGTATCTGAGTTAATAAGTAGGTAATTTCTGATTTAACTTCCAATGCTCGATATAGGGAGCCCAAGTCTGCCGTAGTCCCTGGATCACACATGTTGTACTGCAATTTAAATAAAAAGTAATGATGGGTGTTATGACTACACCAGTCACATACTTTGAGATTTATTAGCTTGTAAACGTTTGTAATTAGCATGACTATAAACGAGAAATCGGCACGTCGCATATGTGAATCTCCTCTCCCCAAAGTAGCTGCTACTTACCAAATGACCAGATTTGTGGTTGTTCTTTCCTCCTGTGGGAAGTTTGCTGTATTAATGCTCTTTTCCCTCAGTTTTCTCCATGTCTGGTTTGATGTCACTTTCGTGAAGCGCATTTATAGTCCTGGACTTATTTTCACACAAAATCTAAAACAGTGTTTCCCCCTGTTCGAAAATAAGCGTGTCATTGTTATCAAAATGTGTCTTTAAAATTCACAGACATCATATGTGAAATCCATGGCACAAAACAAGCGGAATTAGAAAATAGTCTTTTAGCTTCATTGACTTGCATTCATTTTTTCGTTCTTCCGGGGACCCATGGTCCGGAAGTAGATGGGTGTGATTTAGGCTCCTTGTAGGATAACTGATCCAAAACAAATTTAAGTGCATTTTGATATTTTAGCTTTTACAGAAAGGGAAAATTAGTCCTAATCCAGCTCCGTAGAATCAGATTAGTGCAGATCAAAGAGCAGGCTGCATGGTGGGTTATTACAAGAGTACCAGCCGTTAAAGTGGGCATATGCTTTTTTTATCATCACTTTTTTGCAAATATTTTAGAGTGTGAAACTTACCTTCACTGTTACCATGTGTGATTATTAGGGCTGCACGATATTAGGAAAACCTGCGATATTCGATAATAATGATTAATATTGCGATGACGATATTACTTACGATAAATAAAAACTTAACTCAGGAACAAAATTAATCAAAAACAAAGAAATAAAAAATTTATAAAAATGAGAAAAGCTAAAGATGTGAAGGAAGGGAAAAAGGGAATGAACAAGAAAAGGCAATCAGTGGCTCCCGGGAAAAGCAGAATCAGCGAAAAGAACAGACCAAAGCTAACTCAGGTGTATGCTAACCATCAAAATGAAGTGCCGCCCGCCTCGGGGGCGGGCATCTGACCTATGAGAACCCACCCAATTGGCCAAATGGGTGAAGAGCTCTATTTGATTTGTTAAAAAACATAATGCTTTCATTTGATTGACAGAATGCATTATGTGTAGCAAACATTTGAGCTGAACATTCAATGCAATATTTATCTGTTCTTTGCTATATGCATATTGTGTATGCTGATATCACGATAACGATATATTTACGATATATTGTACAGCCCTAGTGATAATGTAATTTCATGTATGAGTAGTTCACTGACAGTTGGGATTAAAACAAATCTAACCTGTTTCCAGAGCAGAGTGAAGCCCCCTGGGCAGCTGTTGCTGGCTGCACACAATCTGGAATGTTTCGTTGTGGGAAAGAAACGTCACCGCCTTGTGAATGTAGACAAATGATTTCCTTCCAGTTGGTTATGATTATTAATTCTTTATTTTATTGCTTAATTAATTTCTTTATCTAGTCGTAAAGACATGAGCTCCTGCTGTCTTTAAACCAAGTGAGAGGTTTCAGAAATTTGGAATATATTATTATTTATTTAGGCTCTTTAAGAAGTTTGACTATTTTAAAAAGGCCTCACAGCTTTCTTCTAACTGGCAGCCCAGTGACCGTTGGATATAAGTGTGTGCTTTTATCACTCATGCGCTTTAGCCTCTCTTATCTGCTGAAGCTGGACAGCATGTCACAGCTTGGCTACAATGACACTGGCGAGCACAGGCGGGCAAAGTTATGAACCCCTTACAGGGGTGTAACTGTGTTGTCCGTATGTTTACAATAAAGACAGATTGAAACGTAAAATAGACGTTTAAATGTGTACCCATAAACCTTTCATTAGGGCTGCACAATATTAGGAAAACCTGCGACAACAGTGATCAATATTGCAATGACAATATGACTTGCAGTAAATAAAAACAACTCAGGAACAAAAACAATCAAAGATGTAAAAAAAATATATATTTTTTTTTAAATTAAAAAATGGGTGAGGCAAAAGTTTAGATCAAGAGATGTGAGGAAAGGGGAAAAGAAACTGAACAAGAAAAGGCGATCAGTGGATCCCGGGAAAAGCAGAAAGAGCAGAATGAAGCTAACTCCCGGTGTTTGCTAACCATCCAAATTAAGTGATGTCATAAGATAGATGGCGGCAGGCATCTAACTTATGAGAACCCACCCGATTGGCCAACTGGCTGAAGAGCTTTATTTTATTAGTCACTAACTTCTTGCTTCCGTTTGACAAAATACTTGATGTGTAGCAAACATTTGAGCTGACCATTCATTGCGATTTATTTTTTCTGTTTACGATATGCGTATTGTGCATGCTTATATTGTGATGACGATACATTTAAGATATATTGTGCAGCTCTACCTTTCACGTTTTCTGCTGTTTTAACGCACTTATTCATGTGTTTAGTGTTGTAACAAAGCCAACTGTGTTCTGCGTCTTTCATCCAGCTAAGAAGAAGAATAAGAAGGGGAAGACCCTAACTCTCAATGACTTTCTGGCCGAAGACGGTGCCGGCAGCGGCGGCAATCCTAATGTAGCCCCAAGCTACCCGTCTAAGTCTACCAGCTGGGCTGATGAGACGGACGACTTGGATGGAGATGGTGAGACCAACACAGAAATCTGTCTATCTGAGGCAGAACTCTGAAATACATTTTAACTGTATGTGAATAAAGTTTAAACAAATGCAAAGTGAATTTCAAATTGAGTCATTGAT
The DNA here is from genome assembly GCF_043380555.1 of Nothobranchius furzeri. Taxonomy (NCBI): domain Eukaryota; kingdom Metazoa; phylum Chordata; class Actinopteri; order Cyprinodontiformes; family Nothobranchiidae; genus Nothobranchius; species Nothobranchius furzeri. The sequence goes on along the minus strand of NC_091743.1, from coordinate 53,294,798 downwards.
TGTAGCCTGGTTCATTTAGCTGACGACCATTCAAACGCTCTGAATGAGAAAACAATAAACCCAATAAAGTTTATATTTAAATGATTCATTTACAGTTTTAGCCCGCCAAAGTTCACTTCCTGTTCAGAACAGACAAAAGAAAACATGGAATACAGCTGTGCCAGACGTGTAGGAATGGATTCTTTTGTGTGTGTATGCCTTGGTTCTGCATGACGAGTTGTTTTTGTATCCACTCTGCAGAATGTTGATGCAAAAGCAAAATCTCCATCATGTGTGTGCGTGCCCATGTGTGTATGGGTTAACCGTTAGAGTTCAAGGCGTTGGAACTGTTGTAGTGAAATATTGTTTGTAATTATAATTTGAATGTGTGTTTGAGAGCTAAACACATTTAGCACTGTGGTGAATCAGTCAGCATGTGTGGTCAAACACACGAGTGGCTGGTGAGGTTTTGAGTTTAGGGGAAACCTCTTTAGTTTCATTAACTGTAGGAACTAGTTGGTCTAGCTTTTATAATGCTGATCTCACTTTCAGCGTTTCTGTGAGGTTGATGTTTATTCAGCTGTGACCTTTCAAATGTTCGTTTGTGCAGTGTTCAGTGTCAATAATGGCATCAAAAAGACTTGATCAAGAAGATAACGATCACTTTGCTGCGTTTTGTAAACTAAAGTACGGCTTAGGTTTAAATCTGACAACATTCGTTCTCTCAGATGTTTTGGATCTAAAGCAGATCTGCAGCTCTGGGGTCGTGTGGCTCTGCAGCTTTGACCATAAGGAAAGATAGTTTTAATCATTTTTATCTCTTTATTTTTGCAATAAATCAAATTTTATAACAAGACACTGATACTAAAAGGATTGCATGCCAGTGTGGAGGTCCATTTCAACATTGAGCCAATTATTTGCATATTATCATTCTACTTGGTTTATGCAAACTTCACAGATCCATCTAAAAATGACTATTTTCAATATATTTGACCCAATTTACTACAATTAAAGAAACTATTGTCCAGATATTAATGTCTTACTAAACATGACATTGTAATAGCATGCAGGATGTAATCTTTGTAACACAAATATAAATTAGCCTAATAAAAAATAACCCAATTTTGTTTACTATTCTTCTACATGGAAGAATTGAAACCTCTCAGAATGGTCCAGAACAGGAACATAAAAATAGTTTACTGGATTTATTTCTGTCACACATTTAAAATTTAACCAGAAAATGAAATTATAATTTGGATTCATTAAAGTGAATGTGTAGGTTTTTGGGAGGGGGGCTCTATTATAATAATAATTATATTTACTAGGAAAGATGGTGACAATATCTGTGAGTTGTGATTGTTGCAGTGACCATTAACATTGTAATGTTGTGTTGTTCTCCGTTTTGTGGCAGTTGTTTTTTTGCTGCTGCTTCTAGTTTAACAATAAGTGGAAAAATAAAAGAACTGCAGCAGCTGCTTTTCTTTTGTCTGACACACGAAGTGTGTCACTTCAAATCAGCAATAACAAAGTATTATTTACACCTCTGTTATATTTGACAGATAATATATGTATCTGATTTGTGTCTTTACATTGTATTTATTACTGGTTCTTAATTATCTGTATGTTGTACAATTTTGTAATTTACTTTGAATATTTGAAGACCTGAGCCGACACTTTTGATTTTTAACACTCAGCTGAGCAAAATGTAAAGAGCTTCAAATGAAAAAGTTTCTCCCTTAATCGTCACTCTAACCTTTTAGAAAATCTAAGTTTAATTCATTTATATTTTTTTATTAAATTATTTTGAACACTTTGAAATCCCCAAATTTTTCCTATTTAGATGCTTTCAAGTCTTTCTGATGAGTCGGTCTTAATGAAAACCTGATGTCTTTTCTCTAAAGAGCTTCTGCTTCTTGTCTCTTCAGTCTCGACATCGTGGCACACGGAGGAGGATATGTACAGGGCCCCGCCCATCGACCGCTCCACCCTGCCCACGGCCCCGCGCTCTGCTCGTGAGCCAAACATCGACCGGTCCAAACTGCCCCGCAGTCCGCCTTACACGGCCTTCCTGGGCAACCTGCCTTACGAAGTCACCGAAGAATCCATTAAAGATTTCTTCCGCGGCTTGGCAGTAGGTGTTCCTCTACTTCAGCGGGGTGTAAAACACATCGACACATGGGTTGTGATCTAGTGGTTGTTTACGTTTATAAAAGCTTTTTCAAGGTCGTGAAATGCGTGCAGGCATTTAAATTTGGCGTGATCTTACAACGGTATCATTTTTTATTTTAGGATATGTGTTGTGAAACTTCTGTTTACTGTTTTGACAGGATCCCATAACACACACACACACACACACACACACATATATATATATATATATATATATATATATATATATATATATTTGTATTCATGTTTACTAGGTTTTCAAGTTTCTGTGGCTCAGGTATTTTTTTCTTCTGCTTTCTCTGCAGATCAGTGCAGTGCGCCTGCCGCGAGAGCCCAACAACCCAGAGAGGCTGAAAGGATTCGGCTACGCTGAGTTTGATGACCTGGAGTCTCTTCTGAGTGCCCTCAGCCTGAATGAAGAGGTGAATCTCAGACATTAACTCAACCTTATAACTAATACCTCGCCTTAAAATTATGTTGTGGAATTTATTTTATTTTCATATATTTGAAGTCTTTTGTTTAAATAAACGAGTCAGGGTTCACCAGCTTCTTTTTATGTCAACAGAACCTGGGGAATCGAAGGATTCGTGTTGATATTGCAGGCCAATCTAACGATAAAGGTGCGTGTCGGCTGCTGCTTTTAGCCTAAAAAAATGTGGTTTTTAAATTAAAGATTACATGAAAAATACAAGAAAAAAGATTTCATGAAATGTCCCACTGTCCAGTTTCTGGAGCCAAAATGTGACATTCGTCACGTGTCGGTGTCTTACTTTATTTCTTTAGTTGGGACGTTTTAGAATCTTGTATGAGACTGTGTGAGACTGGTGTTACTGGTTTCTGTAATGCTGGTTCTGGTGTGCAGCCCAGTCGGAGTCTTACGTTGAAGTCTGCAACTTTATTAGCAGGAGCAGTGTTTACAACCCAACTAGATTGGTATGGCCAATGAAAAAAGTTGCTGCTAATGCAAAATGGTAAATGGCCTGTGTTTGATTGAGTGCCTTCTAGAATTCTAGAACCCCCCCCCCCCAAGGTGCTTTACAACACAATCATTCACACACTGGTGGTGATGAGCTACACTGTAGCCACAGCTGCCCTGTGGCACAGGGACAAAGGCGAGGCTGCTGAGCACTGGCGCCACCAGTCCCTCCGATCACCACCTGCAGGCAGCGCGAGTCGAGTGTTTTGCCCAAGGACACAATGACAGCAACAGACTGATCGGTGTTCGAACCTGCAACCTTCTGATTACAGAGTGCACACTTAACAACTCTGCCACTGTTACAGTAAAACACATTTCATCTTTCCATCATAGAACGAGACGGTGGGTCCATGGGAGGCAGGGACAGGGGTGGACGCATGGCAGACATGGGTCCTGACAAGACGGACAGTGACTGGAGGGCTCGACCCAGTGCAGACGCTGATGACGGACCTCCAAGGAGAGATGATCCGTTTGGAGAAAGTAAGTCCAGAGGTTTTGTTTGATCTTTGTTTCCGTTCAGATATTCCTGCTTGAACCTGATGAGAAAATCCTGTTTTACTCATCTAAGATCCTCTCTAGTTTTCATCTGATGGAATACTTGTCGGCTGTTTGCAGAATCACGGGACCGCTACGAGTCCGATCGTTACAGAGATGGCCCGCGGCGAGATAATGATCGCTATGACAGTGGGAGAGACCGCTACCGGGATCGCTATGACGACAGGGACCGTAAGGATCGCTATGATGACAGGGAGCGCTATGATGACAGGGACCGTAGGGATCGCTACGACAACAAGGACCGCAGGGACTTCAGTCAAGGGGGTGAGCTGGTTTAGACGTGTGTTGGTTTTCTCCTGACTTCCTGTTTTTCTCAGGTTTTCTTTTTCCAGCAGGATGTTTTCAGGTTTCCCTGTTTCTTATCGGCCCTAATTTTTCATTTCAGGCTACGACTCTCGTGGTGGAGGAAGTCGTCGTGCCTTTGGTAGCGGCTTCCGCCGAGATTACGAGGATGGTCGGGGGAGCAGCGATCGTTACGGTGAGCGGGATCATTATGGGGACCGGGAGGACCGGTATGAGCGACGGGAGGAGAGAGGTAAGTTTTTTTTTGTTTTGTTTTTTTAAATCTGACTACATGATTGTTTCTTCAGACCGGGTCTCTGCAGCGTTCAGTCCTTCTAATCTGGTTTCGTTACCTCCACATTTTCCCTCAAGCTCCTCAGCAAAGACCCAAGCTGAACTTGAAGCCCCGCAGCGTACCGAAGGAGGAGGAAGGTACCGGCAGCAGCGGGAGCACATCTCCAGCCGTCGCCCCCAGCTCCGGCAGCAGGGCCTCCTCCATATTTGGGGGAGCAAAACCAGTTGACACAGCGGCCAAGGAAAGAGAGGTGGAGGAAAGGCTGAAGAAAGAAGAAGAAAGGCTGCAGAGGCAGCTAGAAGAGGACAAAACCAGAGGACCTGAAAGAAAGATGAGGGACAGGTCAGAGATGACTGTTTTTCTGCTTTTTATGCCAAAACATGTGTCTCTAAAACATCTGCTTAGGATTTTTGCTGGAGTTTGTGATTAAACATGTCAGGTTGTCATCAAGTATGTAGCAATCTGTCACTCGACAGCAAGTTATTTCGTTACAAGTAAAAGTGCAGTGAAATAATTGACAGTTTTGTACTGGTTTCCAGCGAGTTTTTTGATTTAATAAAAGTGTTGTACCAACTTTAGTTCTGCTTTGAAGCTAAAACAATATCCAATGTTTTGAGAAGTAAACGGTTGTTGTTTTCAGGGACCCTAGCTGGCGTAATGAGGAAACTTATGGTGAACGATCCCGCACAGGAAGTGAATCTTCACAGCAAGGAAGAGGTAAAATGCTGCTCGGTTTGTTTCTGACCAAACCTGCATTCAGAATAAAAACATGTTCTTTACTGTTTTACATAAACATTCCCTTAAAGGTGTGGTTCACTGAAAAAACATTTTTTTAAATGATTATTCCTGATTATAATCGGTCACTCTTGAGTTTTTCGTGCAGGCTGAACATGAAAATAGTCTCCTACACCTATCTCCTGATGATTAGAAAAGCCTGACAGATCTACGTCACACATGGACTCACCCATCTTGACTCACGACAAGGAAGGCTGTTCTTGTTTTAGCGTCCAGGAAACGGTAGAGAACGTCTTAGCTAGCAGAAGCTAACTGTTAGCATTAGCAACTCCACCATAGGGTTGTCACGGTGTGAAAATTTAACCTCCCGGTTATTGTGACCAAAATTATCACGGTTTTCGGTATTATCGCGGTATTTTTTAAACGTGTTACATTTTCAGACAACTAAATAAACCCTGTATGTCAGGAAAATATTTTCCTCAGTTTGTGTCTAGATTTAGCCTAAAATTTGTTATTTTGTAATTATGTTGTTTATTTGTTTACATTTTTCCCCTTTAGTCTTTACAATATAAATATTTGCCCATAACTTCTTATTTTTTGTCTGTTTGATGTCATCATTCTAAAAATATTAGATCAGATGACACTCGGTACTCAAGTAGCCTTCTAATCAGATACTTTTTTTACCCTTTCTTGAGTAATAAACCCTATACCAGGAAAATATTGTCCTCGGTCTGTGTCCTTCCAGTGAGCTTTGCAGATTTGAGAATAGGCAGTAATCATTGTTTCCTCCCGGCTTGTGATAAAAAGATCAGTGTTGTAAATCAGTGGTAGACGAGATGTCATAGAGCTGGGTCAGGGGTCGGCTACCTGTTCCCATTAAAGAGCCATTATTACCTAGGGCTGTAGCGAAGCCTCGACGAAGTCGACGGCTCGATTCTAAAAATTTGTCGACGTCAGATCCGGAAGTCGACGCACCGCGCCCACTTGTTGCATCCCCAGGAGTTTGTAAATAGAGGAGGAATCTGCCTGTTTTTCCTCTAGTTCGCCCTCTTCTCCGCCTTCACTAACATCTCCGCCAAATACCGAAGACTCGGAACAATGTCCGTCCACTACTAGATTATTTTCCTGTTTTGCCCCTTCGTCTCCCGGCAACGGACAACAACTTCCGGGGTCAGATGCGCTGCTTCGTGTCTACCGCAGATGTAGAAAATCACCGGGAGCGCTTCTCCCTTCATTAAGGAGCTTCTTTCAGACATGAGGAGAGCTGTTTTGGTGGTAGCAGTCTCTCCTCCATGCTGGTCTGTTTGCTGCCGGGTGTTTTTGGTTTATTTAAACTTGGTAACTTGGACTTAATGTTGGTAAAGCTACTGTTAGCATCTTCGCTAACAGCTTCTTGCGTTGGGATAAGCTGTTACGTTTTGGTTTAGAGTTCATCTTTTTTGTGGTGTAGATCTCCCTTTTATTACATTTAGAGTGTTGTGGGTTTTCGGTTTAGTTTAAAATATCACCTGAGTTTGGTTTAACCCGTAAGACCACTCGCCTCACGCACATAAGTGACCAAAACAAAGCAGCATGGAGACACTCCATCTTCTACCACCTCTCAGGCAGCAGCCTGCACTCCCAAGTTCTACATGTCACCAGAACATAACCAACCAACACAATAAACGCAGTGTTATACAAAATGGAAGGCCTGTAGTGTTTATTCTCTTACAGTAAGAATTTATCAATTTTTTTGAGGAATTTATTTGAGATTTTCTGGTTTTTGTTAATTGTGCAATAGAAAAATAATCTTTAGATTAATTTTCTAAATAGTCATTAGAATAGTCGACTATTCGATAAAATAATCGTCAGAATAATCGTTTTAAAAATAATCGTTTACCCCCAGCCCTATTATTACCCGTTTCCCACAGTAAAGAAAACTCTGGGAGCCACAGCAGCCGCGGCGTTGTGGGCGGGGCCTACCCTCAGACAGCAGAGAGCTGCTTTAACCAATCACAACAGGTGACAGTAGCCAGTACCGGTCGCTCGTGTACGTCAGTTATCTTTCATAAGACGATAATCAATAAAACGATTTATATAAAATGGATCCAGAAGTTGTAGCCCGTCTCTGCCTACAATATTTTGATATTTTTCACCCTGTTGGTGGTTTTACTGAGCAGGTGCCACTTTTGTCATACGTTTCTTTTTAAAACATGTTTAGACTGTTCAGAATACAAATCCAGGATCTGTCACGTTTGATTGTTGTAATTAAACTTTGTAGGTGGGGAAGGTCAGAAAAGGATCCGATCAGTTTGTTTTTCCCTCATTTGCAGTGACGGAGATAACGGCGCAGTGTGCCTGGCTCTGGTGTTAATCAAGTTAAATTATATCTCTTTGCAACAATTTTCACAAGAAAACAGAACAGTTAAAAGCAGGGCTTGTGTTGACCGGACAGTTCCCGTATTTGACCGTTTATTTTGACGGAGAAAGAATAGAAAGCATTACCCCGACGCATGCAGACAAACTGACATTATATTCATTATGCACATCGCAGATGTAGCTAAATCACTCAAGAAAAGATTCCCATCTGAACATCTGAGCTGGACACTGCTCAGCGCAGCTCGCTGTCAGCGCATACGTATGGTGCACAGCGAGCTGAAGATGTGGAGAGGGGCTTGGAGCGCCTCGCAGAACCAGAGCGCTTGCAGGAAGATTCCTCCCACTGAAGCGAGACTTGTCACTTAGAAAATGTTCCCTGATAATGGAACTTTGGCTGAATAGTGCTTGTTCCTGTCTCCAATGTGGCGACACATCCAGGAGCCATCTGAGGAGAAGCCCAGAATCTCACGTCCACTTCAGCTCAGAAAGCGCCGATATGATTACGCACAAGCGTGACGCGTCAACCCGGTCTCACAGTAAGACCGGGTTGGAACTGTTCAGGTTTACGCAGACAATCTTTACATTTAGAATTGGCACACAGATGTAAAATTAATTCAGTAAAATATAAAGCATTTCATTTAAATATCCATTCATTATTTTACAAGCACAGAGAGCCGCATCAGATGGATGGAAGAGCCGCGGGTTGCCGACCCCCTGGGCTGGGTGATGTGGCCTAAAATCAATATCACGATATATTCAAGGTTTCACCTCGATAACGATAAATGGACGATAACTAAAGGTATGCGCAGAAACAAAAGTTGTCCACTAGATGGGCCTGTCACATGTATTACTTTGGGTCACATTTTCATCTTAATATAATCAGCTTATAATTTTACGCCTAAAAAACCAGCATGTTTACCTTTTCTAGCTTCAACGTAGGATGTTGTGGATCGACTTCTTTGTTCTAAAAACCCACTTAGATGAGTGTGTAGCGCAGACACACGGGTGCTTTGGGTCTAGCCGTGACATCTGGGAAAGACTGGCAGCATATTTCCACCAGAAAAGTGAATTGTCACCTTTTTTAATAACAGGATTCAAACAGGCGGCTGCTTTTTTAAACTCCGGCTCCCTCCTGTGCAGACGTTGCATGCGCCTTTCGCAATCATCTTTTGTTTGCACAAATGACCTCATCAGTGTTTGTTTGCTTTGAAATGCTCACAAACAGCAGAAGTTTTTTTTTTTACACCAAGTCGGTTGGTGTGCAACCTGCCATTTTTTCTTGCTCGGTGTGTCTCTTCGGTGCTGTGACGGGATGACATGTTCATAAACTTTCTGGAATGTCTCCAAAAGTTGAACAAAATGTTTGAAACTAAAAACTGAAAATTTAACCATGCATCCTCTAAACATTAAAGGACTTATTTATCTGTCTTTTTCATCGTGTCTCCTATCTGGACTGCTTTGTCATGATGGTAATGGAACTGGTATTTTTAAACACCGGCTGTATACGTTATTGCTGTAATATTGCCCAAGCCTAGTGTACCGGTGTATACCCCCCACCACCACCCCACCTCCTGAGTATGACTTACAAGGCGTCCTACTACAGACCACTGCTAATGACTACATTAGTGAACCACACTTTTAAATGCTGATTAAAGAGCTCTTGTAGCTTAACTTTAGAGGTTTCCTCTTCTGAATCCAAACCGTCTCATCCACCAGGATCAAGGTGTCGAGACAGCGAGCGCCCTGGGGACAATGAAGTTTTCTCTGGGAGAGAAGAGAGTTCCTCTCCTGGTTCCTCACCGCTGCCCCCCTCCACCAGCTCCTCAAAGGAGCCTCTGAAAGTGATGCCTGCTCCTCCTCCTAAGGAGAACGTGTGGGCCAAGAGAAGTGCGGTGAGCACAGGCTCCGTTGATGGCGACCCGCGACAGCCAGCCTCTCCAGTCTCACCAGGGGGTTCGACCCCCCCCAAGTTTAGGTGAGAATGGAGCGGATGGTCGCTGAGCGTTATGAATGCGATGCTCAGAAAAGAGTCTGTTTTTATAAAATGCACGTTTTCATTTGTTTTTGTACTTTTGTCTTTTAGTTCCTCGAGTTCTGCAGATGAAAGAGGATCTGGAAAGGGTAAGTCCTGTCAGTAAGCGCTGAACACCAACCTTACTGTGGACTGCAAGAAAAACAGAACATTACAACACATTCATTCATGTGTTAGGACTGTATTCTGTCGTCACATCAACAGTTTTATTCAAAAAAAAAACAATTATGGACTTAAAAAACATTTTATTCTTAGGAAAGCATTGTTGCTCTAATCACACTCGAGAAGAGTGGGATCTTTTTAATTTTTGAAATGTAAAATCCATTCCCGACTCTGAAATTAAATTTTTTTTAAACCCTTCCCGTAAACATTTTTGCTGCTTTTGTGTCCTGTTGTGTAAAGACTGTCGAAGCCTACATCGTGCATGTCATTTGCTTCTGTTCTGACTTCATTCTTTGCAACATAAAATGCCACAGTTATTGTTACACAAGCCAACAAGACACACAAGAGGACAGTCGAGTGTTCGGGTAGACCATGTAATAAAAACAATAGACCAGTCGAGCCAACGGATCTGCCACCACGTCACTTAAAATCTCTTCAACACATGTTCACACTTCCATCTAGTGTATTCTGATTTTCTGTAAAGACAGATCACTGTTGGTCCCATCTTTCATGCAAGCCGATGTTCTAATATTGCTATTCTGATTAATAAAAGCTGTTAAAAACTACTGTTTGTGTTTGTGAATGCTCATTGCACTCTGACCGACGTTTCTGAATACTTACTGGTGTCTCTGAACACAAACGGGCTCTGCAAGGATTCTGAATCCAGCTGTGTGTGTGTGTGTGTGTGTGTGTGTGTGTGTGTGTGTGTGTGTGTGTGTGTGTGTGTGTGTGTGTGTGTGTGTGTGTGTGTGTGTGTGTGTGTGTGTGTGTGTGTGTGTGTGTGTGTGTGTGTGTGTGTGTGTGTGTGTGTGTGGTGCATTAAACGGCATTCACAAATGCAAGATCTCAGTTTTGGGGGTTTAATTAAAAATTATATTCAGGGATTCTGGAAAGATTAAGTTTTCACACCAAATGAGTGCTTTTCCTAAAAACAGGAGCTCAGCGGGACTAGGGACTGCATTCTATTACATATGTTTTAATTCAAATATGGTTTCTTTGGTCTCATGCTGACCACATTATCTAATTACTGTTATCTGATGGGGAACAATTTAGTCAAATTACGCAGAATGCATTGGGATGGAGCGAGTCTAGCTAATATCTTGATTTCAAACTTAAAATTGGTAAATCCATAAGCTACGTATTTTACAATAGAGCTGATTAGAATTGAGAATTTTATCAACACATTTTGAAACTTGAATGTGTCTCAAGCTCCACACAGTTTAACCCCCACCGGTGTCTGAAGGCCTCCAGCCTCCCTTCACTCAACTCTCTGACTCCTTCCTTCAGATGAGAACAAAGCTGACGGTGTGCGTCGGGACCGGGGGATTCCGCGGGGACGAGGGGGGCTCGGAGCTGGGCGAGGCCGAGGTGAAGTCCCCAGCAAAGACCGAAGAAAGGAGGCAGACAGGTCAGCCACGTAAAACGTGTCGTCTTGCATTCATACCGGACTATAAGGACAGTCTGGGGGACGTCTGTAATGCTCTTACTGTGTAGCTGTATTTTATCCCTCTGGTCTCTGAATTTAACAGTTTGAGCCAACTTGTACATGATGGAAATAAAAAGGTATTTGTTTTGTTTTTATGTTTTTTGGGGTTTACTGGTTTGTTTTACTTTATAGAAAGGACAACAAAAAAGACTCCAGACCACCTCCAGAGCCAAAGAAACACGAAGACACCCCCACCCCTGTAAGTATGCATCCTTATGAGTTTGTAGTGGAGAAACGGCTCAGATTAACTTCTTTTCCTGTTAGTCTGTGGAGTCTTCTTCCAGTGATTTGTTTTTGTTAACTATCAACAGAAGTTCAGCTCAGCCAGCAAGTACGCCGCCTTGCTAATGGATGGAGACGATGCCGAGGATGTTGAGTAAACGACGAACGAGGAGAGAAGAAATTTACAAACTCAAAAAATAAATAAATAAATACATTTAAAAAATCTCAGTTTATGGTTGAAAACCCGCATCTGTGGGCGAGGTACAACCTCCTTATCGTTTTCCTTTTTGCTTCCTTCTACCAATGACCTGCCCTTTTAATTTCAGACACCCCCCTCCCCGCCCTGCCCTGCCTTCAGGACTTGTCAGGTTCTAGCGACTAGTCACTTACATGACTTGTTTTAAATGGAGAAGAGGAATGGCTGACACATTGAAAAAGTGATGGCAAACATTGAATTGATTGTAATAAATGGAACAAAGTGAGGAAAAGGTGAATCTGTATGTTTGTGGTTTGCAGGTGTGGTGAGTCGGAGCATGTAGATGTAGCTTATTTGGGTTTGACTTGATTCATTCTGGCAAACGCACACGTTTAGTCCCAACCCTCGTCTACGGCCTGGTAACGGTTAGGGGTTTAAAAATCGTAGCCTGAACCCTGTCTTCCAGTATTAACACACCTGAATGTTGACTTGCTAATTTTAAAACCTCTGCCAATCACAAATATGGATTAAAAAGATGATTAGATATTTGAATTTGTTCTGAAATGATCCAGCCCAGTATTAAAAGAACTGAAGCCACCAGGAGATTCTTAGAGAATCCAAGTGCCATTACTCTTCCCCATCAGCAAACCTCAGCTAAAGGCCCCTAGAGGTCTCATTTCCAGCTGTGTGGAATCCCTACAGCTCATCTTCCTTCGTACCTCTGATGCTGATTTGCAGGAATAACAAAAGTTCTTGATTTTTGCCAAAGGAGAGTTTGGGGATTTTCCATGAAATGACACAAGCTTGTCTTCCGGTTTGCAATAAATTGGAGTGATGTACTTTCCAATAGTTTGTGGTCATTGCTTAAGCAGCAGCAGTGTCGAGCTAATTCAGGCTGGAACACTTCAGTTCTTCCTGTACGAACCGTGGAGCACAACTGTGAAGGGTGGTGAGCCACAACAACATAAAGGTGTTCCAGCTCTTCTAGTGTGGTCTAAAGCAGCCGGTCTGTTTTTTCAGGCTTGCTCCCCTGCTGATAGACTTCTGGTAGCAGCTGAGGGTTACTGCACACAGGTGTTCGCTTTTCCAAACAAGTTTTCTGTCCACCGACAAGTAGTTTTAAATAGTGTGTGTGCGTGCCCGCCCTGGGGCACACTGACAGAAGCGAGGGTGCTGAACACAGGTACCACCGGTTCCTCCGACCACTACCAGCAGGCAGCGCAGGTGTGTCTTGCCCAAGGACACCTGCTGATAGGGATTCAACCCCACAACCTGGAACAGGCACTTAACTCTTCATTTTTTGATCAGAACCAGCTCCAGAAGATGTCTGTCGTTAGTTCTAACTGGCACATGAGTGTAATTTAGTGGAGTTTGTTAATGGCTGACTCCAGATCACATCAGTAGGCAGATATATGAACAACTTTTTATGTATGATCAATTTAAGTTTTCTGATTAGAATTTCTCTTAAATTCTCCCAAATTTCATATAAATGTCAGTAATGAACGTGCATTCAGGGGGATTTTCTATGGCTTAGAGAGGAAATCTGAAAAAGACAACAGTGATCAGTTATGTGAAATAATAAATGTGAATGGGCAGACTGGTTTGAGATTATATAACATTAGGAACCACTGGTCCCTAACGGGGTCTACAGAACAGCATTATTGAACTTCAACATATCGAAGTATGAAGCAGATGGACTGCAGTAGCACAAGCCCACATCGGGGGTCCCTCCTAAGCCATCAGGAAACTGAGGCTTCAATTTACACACGATCACCAGAAGAGACTGGAAAACCTTTCCTGGTCGGATGAGTGGATTTCAGCTGCAACATTCAGATGGTCGAGTCAGAATCTGGTGATACCAACCTGAAATCATGGATCCATCAAGCCTTGTGTCAAATGCTTCAGGCTGCTGGTGGTATGATGGTAGCGGGGAGATGTTCTTGTCCAACTTCAGACTCCTTTATTCTGAGCCTGGTTTAAACACCTGAGTAGTGTTGCTGACCATGTCCATCCCTTTATGACCACAGGGGACCCTTTTGCGGCTACAATATCACAAAGGTCAGATCATCTCTAACTGGTTTCTTCAAGAAGTTCACTGAACCCCAGCAAACCTCCACAGTCATCAGGTCTTGGTCCAGTTAAGAGAATATTCTCATAACTGTGATGCTGTCGTGTCAACATGGACCAGAACTTCTGAGGAACGTTTCCAAACCATTGTAGAATCCACGATGTGAAGAATTACGGCACTTCCAAAGACAAAATGAGTCCAACCTGGTTTTGCTAAGGTGCACCTAATAAAGCGGCCAGTAACTGTATTAAACTGTGATGTTTTTTTACATGGCCCTTAATGGAAACTTTACCAGCTGCACAATGATCAAATTCTTATTTCACAGATGTATACGTTTTAAATCTCAGATGCAGTTTGCTGCTCTTACAACCCCAACGCTCTTTTGGTGTAAAGCTGCATCTTGTACCCCCTGTCAGCCATCACCAAGCAACCCCACCCTAACCATCCCTGTTGCGATGCTTTCCAGCAGCTGATCCACTCCATCTTCATCACACCACATTAATCTGTCATAAAACAAGACTTTGAGAATTAATTTTTATTCTGTTTTTATATAAAAGAAACTTAAAGCTAACCTGTTGATACCTACACTTGATTCATTTTGATGTTTCTTTGGATTACAGTTTCTGCAAAATGCACACACTATAAGAGAAACACATGTTGGTGGTTTTCCTCCTAATTTAGCTCTCAATTGTGGATTTGTTTCAGTGTCCCTCCAAAGACTGCTTTGTATGGATTGACTAGAGGCTAAAAGCATGCTCGTAGAAGGAGCTTATTGTTGGGTGTTTTTCCCCTTGTAACCTTAAAAAACCTCCAACTTACAGCAGTATTCTGTCTGCAGGGGAACTCACTCAGAGGAACTGTGTGAGCTACAGAGAAGCATGCAGCAGCTTGAGGGAAATCATGGAGCAGGCGGAGTCCAGATCTCTGATTTAAGCACAGAGCCTGCCATTGTTTTCATTTCTGTGGAGAGCAAGCAGATTGAAGAGGGAATCAAGGACGTTAATGTTGATGTCATGTTCTCTATCAAACAATGTGGTGGACCTAATTGCATCCAGAATTTCTGCAGCCACAAGGATGTAAGAAACATTTTATTCCTCTTTGCAGAATGCTCACTGAGAGCTGAGAGGAGTGAGAGGTGAGATCACTGGTATCAAGTGTGCAAAGTCTGTGAAAGGAGTTCTATCTAATCGCGTCTCTGTGAGGAAGATGAGCACGAGAGGCCCTGGCATGAGGCCAAAGGAAAGGGGAAGGGCCTGACATCAGCAAGCCAAAACAGCTGCCCCTTCTCCTCGGAAGAGAGACAGCAAGAGGAGCCTGATGGAGTGAGACAGGTAGGGGAAGACCAGAGGGTCTCTCAGAGAGAGGGAGGTTGTTATGAGGTTTGGAGGGGAAGAGAAGGGAGGTACTGGCAAGTGTGAAGAAGGAGGAGGAGGGTGGGTGGAGGGTCGTGTCTCAGTGACACTTATTGAGGGTGAGAAAGCAGAGTTGTAAGAGGAGAGTCCAGAGGGCTGCAAGTCATCTGGGGTTGGTTTCAAGACGGAAAGGGTGGCCAAAGTAAAGGGCAGAGGTGTGAGGAGTCACTGTGAGGGGGAGAAGAGAGATGTTAGGAGTGGACGGAAACCTAACAGGACTCAAAACATGACGTGACATGAGAAGTGGGACCTCTCAGTGTGAAGCCTTGGACCGGACACGACGGATGAAGGACTGAAGACGTTAAAAGGTGAAAGAGTAGGAAGAATGGGTTGCATCTACAGCAGTGGGAGGATGAAGGAGCAGGGACTGGGTACAGAGCCAGGAGGAATCCCCGTGGAGGCAGGACCTCAGGAACATCCTGAGATCCTTCAGCTTTCTGAGGTAAGTAAAAGCTGCTTCTTTACTTCAACTGAACTGTGCATTAAAATGAGTAACAGCTCTTTTTTGAACCATGCTTGATGTGCCTTGGTGGGAGTCAGCCACACACACACACACACACACACACACACACACACACACACACCAGTCATAAACAACCACCAAAGAAATCCTAGGAATCATCACTATGCCTCCAGAATAGATTACTTCAAAGCAGGTTAGCCCTCTTGTAGGAAACATTTCATCAACTTGTCTTTAATTCAGCACAATTAGAGGAGCAAAGCTATTTTTTCCTCTTGCACAAATGATTTACAGGAGGGGAAAAATGTACACACAACAGCTGATTCACTTCATCAACTGTTAGTGATGTCCCTCAGGCGTCGAGGATCAAGAGGAAGTGGTGTATGTTACTGTCTGGTTCTGACCCACAGCCCTCTTGTCTCCTGGTTCTATTTAGAAGTGTGTGTATGGATTTAGGAGCCAGCCACACTCCTACGCAAATAAAAGCCTCTAAAGGACTTTTATAGAAAAGCAATAAGATGTTGATTTAACGCCGAGGCTGCTCACACCAGTATTTGTGTTCTCACATGTCGGAGTAAATCACACTGTGGCATGTTGCTGCTGGTCAGTGTCACACAGCAAAGAGGAGGAGGGGGAGTTTACTTAGTTTGTGTTTTGAAAAGAAAAAACTGTTTTTGTGCAGAAAACTATTTGTAAAACAGGTAAATGTGTGGTTGTGTGTGTGAAGTTTTACTTTTTGGAGGTTTTTAGGTAATTCCTAAACAAATTTTCATATAATAAATTATAAAAATATTAAATATATGTATGATAGTTAACACATTTCACTTCTGTAAAGTCAGATTATGTGTTATTAAAGATTAAAATTCAGATTAAAAAGATGGATGAACACCAGTGGGTTGCATCAAATCTTTTTTTTTTCCAATTTAATCCCTCACATGTGGATTCAAGTCTCGCAACAGCCCTGAGTGTGTGTGTGTGTGTGTGTGTGTGTGTGTGTGTGTGTGTGTGTGTGTGTGTGTGTGTGTGTGTGTGTGGTGTGTGTGTGTGTGTGTGTGTGTGTGTGTGTGTGTGTGTGTGTGTGAGTGTGTGTGTGATTGTATGACAATGCCAGAGTATGATAGCATGGTCCCCTCTGAATGGGTGGACGTGAAACAGTGGAGAGTAATGAAATTGGTCTTTCATGCAAGGAGGTTTTCATTTCCAGTGTTTTCTTTCCCTTGCTCACACACACACACACACACACACACACACACACACACACACACACACACACACACACACACACACACACACACACACACACACACACGTATCTACATTCTCATGCTTACACCTATTTTCAGCATTTTCATGGCTGTTCAGGGTGACGACCTCGACTTACACAAGTTATAAATACCCAGGCAGAACCAGAGCGTACCCACTGGCTCACCACCTGCTCCTGTCTCTTCCTGGGATGATTGTGTGTGTGTGTGTGTGTGCGCGTGTGTGTGTGTGTGTGTGTGTGTGCGCGCGTGCACGTGTGTGTGTGTGTGTGTGTGTGTGTGTGTGTGTGTGTGTGTGTGTGTGTGTGTGTGTGTGCGTGTGTGTGTGTGTGTGTGCACATGTGTGTGTGTGTGTGTGTGTGTGTGTGTGTGTGTGTGTGTGTGTGTGTGTGTGTGTGTGTTCTTGAGGCTGTGACTCTCAGGCTCCTGCATGTCATCACTTGTGAGGTGAGGTGCCACTGAAAAAGAGCAATGAGGCATTTATTGCCAAAGGTGTGTATGTGTGTGTGCACGCATGCATGCATGCTTGCGTGTGTGTGTGTGTGTGTGTGTGTGTGTGTGTGTGTGTGTGTGTACACTACTGTACAGTGCTCTTCGATATGTTCGTGTTTCAATTCAAGGACATGCTGAGTACATTTCTGTTGGTGTTTGTACATACATTATAATTTACTGACATGCACAGCTGGATCAGCTTGATCAGTTTCAGTATAGATGAATCAGAAGGCTGAAATGTAAAAGATATTTCAGCTAAAGAAACTGTCTTTTTCCTATTTTTGCAGCCAGTCCCTGTTTCTTTCTCTCCGCCCTAGATGTGGAAGGGCTTCATGCTCGTATTAGTGGTCAGAGATGTTTGGAGAATGACATAGGCTTTTGGCTGCAAAAAAACAAAAAAACTAGTGGGGTGGGGCTCTATTATTCTGCAATGCAATACCACAACTGTGCTGGAGACTGAATGTCCACTCAACGAGAGATCCTTTTTATTGGTAACAAAAAAGTTTTTCACAGAGCGGAAATTAACTAAGAATGCGTCTGCTGTTTACGTTCTCTATACTCAAATGTAGCATTAACTAGATAAATTGCATTTCTTGCAGAAATGCTGTTTGAATGCTGGATAGCTTAAACTGTTAGCTGAATCAGCTTAATAGCTGGACTGAAGCTGAAACAAAGCAAAACTGTCAAAATGAGCCAAATGTATTGAAAGATGTAGAAGCGAAAAGCACCAACCAAGTAAAGCACAAAAAGTAAGTGAATAATAGAGAAAAATAATCCTAAACAGCAGAAAAGTGAAATCTGTGAACATTGTATAAAAATCTGGACAGCTAAAATGTCTAAACACCTGTTATTTCAGCAGGACACGTTTAACAGTTTAATATTTATATTTAGCTGAACTGTGAAATTAGCAGCATATGCTAAATTTGGAAACTGATTGCTGAAGCTGCTGAATAGCTTAAGTGAAGCTGAAACTAAGCTAAACTGTCAAAACGAGCTGAACATATAAAGATTTAGAAGCAAAAATCACCAACAAGTGTAATAAAGCTCAGAATATAGGTGGAGAATGGACAAAAAATTCTAAACTGCAGAAAACAGCAAATCCTTGAACACTGATTAAAAACTCAAAAGTTGAAATGTTTAAACAGCTGGCATTTGAATGAGAATAGTTTAATAGGTAGATTTTTAGGTAAATTAATAGGTAAAAAAAAATTTCCCCCGGCTGTTGGGGGCGCTGTACTCCTGTTAATGAGAGAAGCCTTTAAATCTGTCCTTCAGAAGTGGAATTGGACGTGTCAAACTTCTCATTACCATTCGAAAAGTACTGCACCGATTTGAAAATTTCAAAAAGCGTGGGCGGCAGAAGGCTTTGGTGGTCGTGTGTGAAGTATTGTGTGCCTACCACAAATGTTCTAGAAGATATGAGGAGAAAATTTCTGCTGTCGGCCACAGGTGCCTTTTTTAAAGGGATTTAAATGTAGGAAAGCTGGCACAGTTCTCCTTCTGGGGCTTATAGCACAAAAAATGTAAAGCCAACAGTAAAACTGAAGACATCACTTTGAAGCTGACAAAAAAGCCTACTAAATTTGAGAAAATCATTAGTGTACTATAAAAGATGTGGTCGGTGGAAATTTTTGTTTCAAGATTTCATAAATCATGCATTTAACAGAGCTCAGCTGCTCAGATGTCATTTCAGACCTCTGACACGTCTCATCGCCATTCAAAAACCACTGCACCTATTGGAAAAATTCAAAATGCGTGAGCGGCAGAAGGCTTTGATGGTCATCTGTGTGAGTTTTATGTGCCTACCATGAATTGTCTAGAAGCTATGACGAGAACATGTTAGCTGTCTGAAGCCGATCGGAGGAGAAAATCTCTGTTCCTTTAACATGGGTTTCAATGAGACAGAATCAGGGTCTCTCCTCCTTCTGAGGCTTGTAGAGAAAGAAATGTAACACTTAAGGACAAAATGAAACCCATTCTGAAAAGTTGACAAAAATTCCTACTTTTTGAGATATAATTTATTTCGGTACTCCAAACGGTCTGGGTGTTGGAAAGAGTTCTTTCCAGAAAATGTGAAGGTCAAAAGTTAGAGTGCAGAATTTTCATTTTAGAGTGGTTGAAAGAATTTTTTAAATTTAAATATTCTCAAAGAAATGAACTGTACGACCACAATGTTTGGAGTATGTTCATGAATTACAGCTCAAAACAAAAGTATATTCATAAGCTGTAAGCCAGCATGCATCTCATTTCAATCAGACCTACGGTTCTCTCGGGACAATGGCAGAAATGGAGCAAGGGAGGGTCACTGCTCCTATCTTTCCCCATTATAATTTTTGTGATTTTTTCTGAAAATCTCAAGCCGTAACTCAGCTTCTACCTGTGATTTTAGAAAAACTGTAATAGATATCAAAATGATTTTTTATCCAGTAATAGCTGAAAAACCTGTGAGTTTGTTGATACTTGAATGAAGTCCCTAGGTTAAAGTTAAACCAAAAGAGTAAGAGTTCAAAAAAGTGATAGGATTTAGCTGAAAATTGAGCAATCCCATTCATTTCAATGGGACCAAAAATCACAGAAAAAGCTCAATATCTGAAAAAGTATAAAATATTTTAATACCAAAAGTCATTGCCGGCATAAGCTGAACAAGCTGAATGTTTTTATACCAAAATTGTGTAAATAGTTGAAGAATTGTGGAAGTAGTTAAATGCCAAAAAATGTACGGAAGCAGAATAATAAACCGACTATAAAGAGAAACAGGATCACTATAGTTTGATTACTTTACAGCATTCAAACAACAGGTCACTGGAACAAATAACAAAAATACACCTGATCTGTAATTGCCTGCTTTTCCCCCATGCTCATTTTATTATGGTCAAATCTGCTTCTCACATAAGGATCTAATTGTGAGGTAGCTTGTTTTTGATTGTTTTTAGGTACAGAAATCGTCAAATGCAATCTTTATTAAACTTGTTTAATATGATTAGTGTTTTAATAAAATCTAAAGCTTCAGAGAATTTTGAATCCACCAGCCAGCTGTTACACATGTAAGCCTTTGGCTGGTTCTTATGTGGATTTTTGTTTTAAAGTACAAGTCAACCCTTTTCCACTAGGTGACAGTGTTGATTCACTTATTCAAATGTGTGATCAGGTCCACCTGATGAAGTGAGATTGATGGACTCCTGAAATTATTTCAAATAATGATTGCGCGAATAATCTCTATTAATCTCTATTAAAGCTGTTAGATCTGAAGTTTCTTGAAAAATCACACTTTTATCTAGTGCAGCTTCACCTCTGTCATTGTCTAAAACTTTGACGATAAAAAAATCATGTAATCCATTTTGGAACAAGGCTGTAACATAACAAAGTGTGAAAAAAGGAAAGTGCTGTGAATACTTTCTGGTTGACTATATACAGAAACAGAAATGTCACAGTCAAAATTGACAATTGATAATTTACATTAACTGCAGTAAGCATCTAATAATTTGTATCATGAACACATAATGTGAAAAAGCAAGATGTTTAGATAAATAGTGATTTATTGGTTTTCAGTGAACTTTTCCTTTCTTACCCTTTGAATTTAAATAGATTTAGGGACATTTTAACCAAATATTGCATGCATTTTAAAATAAAGTTTATTATTTCTGTAATTAATAAGTATAAATGTTCAAATTTAAAATCCTTATCATCAAAAATAAAACTGCAAACTGTCATTTTGTTTTTTGAGCAAAATTTTTATTTTTTTAATCAGCTATTTGAATGTTGCTACTTAATAAACAACAGCAATCAGTCTAAATACATTTTAAATCATACAAAACAGCAACAAAACATCACCATCTTCTGCTGTTGAAAAATGAAGCAATAATGTCCTTTTTACAGATCCTGCTTTATGCAAACACTGGGACAATTTAGCTGAGGTGTATTTTTTTAACTATGAAATTCTCCTATTTGTTTAGATGGAGGGGGCAGGGCTTACATTTTATTCTGAAACCAGCCAGGGGGTGTTCAGTTGTATCTTAAACTTCCAGGCTATATCCAAATCTTCAGTTTCTATTTAATTTGGTGGATTTTATCAAAACATTTTATTTTAATGGAGTCACTTTCAGTTTTGGTGCAGCAGTATTTATAAAGATTGATGAATGTGGTTAAATTATGTAATCCTGCAAGGCTCAAGGTAGGGGCACATTAGTTATTAATTACACAAAAGAAAATCTGCACATAAGAAACCCATCTGATTTATTATACATACCAAATTCGGTTGTTATTTGGAAAACCCAAATATCATTTAGAGTTAAAACACCTCTACTGAGAGTTTGTACCAAGCCCAAGCACATGCATGAATCTGTACTGGTCCAGAAAAGTTACGTCTCTGTGTTTGTGTTAGTGGTGGGTGGATACTGTACAACGCTTCACTCCATCATACAAACCACACATTCATCTCTCTGCAGACACCTCCTCCCTTCTAATGTTTTCAGGTCCCTTCTCTGTCGCTGCTCAGGGAAAATAAAATGCCACGGTTTCATGTGCTTCACTTGCTGTCAAATGGCTTTGCTTTGGGAGGACATCAGCAGAACTTTATACAAACGCTGCTCTTGTCTCTGGGACGGTTGAGTATTTGGTTTATGAATAAAAAAAATAATCCACAGACTCAGGGTGGAGCAATTATTTGCCTTTAGAATTCACACTTTTAACAAGAGTGGACGATTTCCAAAAATGAGAACATTTTTCGTTTGCTTTCATTTCCTTTAGTTAATTTACTTTAAATTTGCTCCAATATTCAACCAGTTACGTCAGTTTGTTGCAAGAATATTAAAATGCTGTATTTTCAGTGACTGTACATTTCCGTTTGTGCCCACAGAAGTCTGATATTTACACAGCTGCCATGTCTGCCTGGTGTTTTACCACCTCACAGTGATGAAAGAAGAAACCACATAAGAATAAAACCAACTGCATCAGAAAAAAACATGAGCAGAAACAATAAACACATGTGACTATAATATATTCCTATCTGCTCTGTTATACCTTGAAAAAAAAATCAAACTGGAACCAGCATCACAAAAAGCTCCTTAATTCCATCCTCAGATGCTCCCGCAGTCCGAGGAAAAACTATTTAAAAGACAATGAGATATGACAGGAATGTGTTTGTAGAGGATGGGGTTTGCAGTGTGCTCATGCTGGTGTGTCACCAAACCAGCGCACATCTGTACTGACAGCAGCAACGTGTGGGACAGCGAGAACCCAAATGCCTGAGGAAACAAGAAAACTGCTGAACCTTAGCACGTGCCAACCATGCACACTCACAGTGCATGTCAAGAGAGTGTTCATGCTCTTTTCACAAGCACCAATCTGCTAAATTTATTGTTATTTTTTCTTCTTCGAGTGTTGCACATACATGCATTGACTGCTCTGTGTGTCTCTGCAGATATCCAAAGCAGGGAGTCACACCTTCACAGTGAAGAGTTTTAACAAAAGTCGTGTGTGTGATGTGTGTGAGCAGAACATCAACAACCCTGGAGTTTTCTGCAAAGGTGAGACCATGTCTCAGTCGGGTCAGGTGTGATGGATCGCGGTCAAGCCTGTCCCAGACAAGCTCACCCAGTCTGTCTTCTTCTCTGTGTCCTAAAGCTAAATCCCAGAGTTAAACATGTTTGACTCTGTTGTTTTCAGCGTGCAAGTCTGCAGTTCACAAGATGTGTGAAGCCAAGGTGAGTCAGGCATGCCTTCTTGCCTGATGTATGTCTAGTTCTCTAACATATTTTCTGAGTTTAAACAAAATGGGGCATATTTTTAGGATATAGTTTTAATCTTGATTGCAATTTTATCAGAGTACCTGAAATGCATTTATCTTTGTCTGGCGTTAAATCTAATTATTATGGCTTTATATGAGCTTCATTACCAAAAGCTGCAATGGTTGGGCATGTACTTACAGCCTTAATATGATACAGTAGTGAGTTGTCAGATTTGACGCTAATTTCTGAAGCACCCAGCTGTTTTTACCTTAAATAAACAATGTGGAAAAAAATCCACAGAGCACGCTAGACGTCTCAGTGTGGAAACTGTGCAGGAAACCTGGTTAACGGGCAAAGAAGAGACTGTTTCATTTAAAGATGTGATGTTTCCACTATGTGAGACAGGCAGTCTCTCTGTCCATGTCCTCTGCCCTTATGTAACATCAGCTCAGTATCACACTCACCAGAGTTCCCGACCCTGCCATACCGGAGCTGTCAAACCTTGCTGTTTATGTGCACAAATCATAAATACTCCAAAAAAGAATGGCCACACCTGTTCTCTGACACACAGAAACCAAACGGATTTATTTCTGTGATTTTGCAGTCTTTAAGGTGGTTTTACTCACTGTGTAATTCAAAACACAACAAGGTTATGCTTAAACCACGTCTGGAACCCAGAAGTGGTTTGCCTGGTTCAGACCACGATTTAGTCCCCATAAACACTGTTGTCCTAAAAAGGTTGGAATGTCTAAACAAGAGAGTCCCAAAAGATCACAAAAGTGAGAATACACACACACACACACACACACACACACACACACACACACACACACACACACACACACACACACACACACACACACACATTTTGGTATATTTATACTTGTGAGGGCCCTACATTGACTTCTGTTCATTTTTGTGACTTTACTATGCCTAACCCATACCCTAACCATAACCAACGTTGCTGTATTCCTAACTCTGACCTCAACTAAAAGTTATTCACACCATACCATTAAAACTAACTGTTAGGGATGTTCCATTGTGAGGACCTGACAAATGTCCTCTCAATTTCAAAATGTCCCCATGTTAAAGGTGAAAAGTCAAAAATGTGTCCTCACAGTGGATGTAATGAATGTGCACACACACACACGCACGCACACATGCACATGCACACGCACACACACACACACACACACACACACACACACACACACACACACACACACACACACACACACACACACACACACACACACACACACACACACACTCACACACACACACACAATCACGTTTGGTAAGACTTCAAGAGAAATTATAAAATTTAACATTATTTTAATAATTCATATTATGAAAATGCTTTCTCGGTAAAGCGGCAGATCTGCTGCAAGTTACCACAACATGGAAAGACACAAACCGTCATCTCACACACTGTGATAGCGCACCACTGAGCACTGCCAGCTGTTGTGCCTAAGCAGCACACATTGAAAAAGAATGTTGTTTTTATCATAGTCAGCCGTTTGATCATTACGGCGATAGCTAAAAACGTTTTTCTGAGGCTGCAACAGAGCAGGCACCACAGATGAGAGAGGACGTTGGTGATCAGTCTGGACGGGAAATGTTAAGGTGGGTAAATATAGAAAATAACAAGAGTGCCGTAGATGCTTGTCAGCAAGTGATCACGGGGTACACAAATAAGTGTCAGGCAGCTGTGTGCATGTGTAATAGCTCCCATTTGGGATGTTATTCCTGCATAAAGGGGAACATTGGGTCAAGGCTGCAGACGGATGTCTGCTTGTCACCTTCTGTTTTATCTTTGTAGGAGCGTTGATGTCGCTGTTGAAGCACTTCTGGGTTATTTTAGTCACCTTTGCACATGTTCAACTCAGTTTCATCTGTTTCATCCCTCCTGCATCTCCTTGTCTCTGTTTCACATCAGTTCACGGTGCAGGGATGCACACAGTCTGCAGGGGGCGTACTGAAAGGGAGGCAAAAAGGTTTACACAGACGAATTTAGAAGGGTTAATGTTACAGTGTATGTGCTGCTGACACACTCTGAGTGTGTGTGTATTATTGTAACGGAGAAAGAAAAGTGAGTTGGTTAGAGTGTGCAGAGTTTAAGTGTGTGAGTGTGTGACAGAGGGACGAGGGAGGGGGACGTAGTGCATCACCGTACTTCACACACAGGACTGCTTGGAGGCAGAGGGAAAGACTGAAGCTCCTTAACAAAAGGTAAAAACACTCCGCACTGTGTTGTTTTTCATGCTGATGTCATCATTTTTAACTTTTCTTTATGGTTTTTGATCATTCATCAAGTAACAATCTGCCTTCTTCAAAGAGTTTCCATGGTTGCTCTTAGATCATACATAAACATTGCTCTGGTTTAGATGGAACCTGGGTTTTGCTCAAGGCAGAGAATGGATTTTGCACAGGAATTGAAGCAGATATTTCTGCTGTGACCTATAATAGTACACAGATTTTAATTATTTATTCTCAAGAACAAATTCATGACATTTATTTTTTATGAGGTAGTTGTGAAGTGAATGGTAGCAGATTATGGACAATGTGTTTTCACTCCATCATGTCTTTTTACTATAAATGCTTTTCCAAACTAAAAAAGCAAAGGACGTGTGGTAATAATAGAATTTTCTGCACATATTTCTTTGCTTGTGTTTTGAATATCTGCGAGTGCCAGTAAGATTTTAATTACATAACTTTCATTTACTAACTGGAATGTGTTGAGCAATGCCACTGCAGCTACTGTCTGAAATTCCATCATCAGCTTTGTAAACATCTGATCAGATTGTAAGAGAGAACCAAGATCTACAGAAATGTTAAAGCTTCTGCCAGTAGCTCACTCAAATCACCATGGTAACAGCTGCTGTGTGAAAACTAGAAACTGGATTGACAAAATATTTAATTCTGACCACCATGAGGTACTGGTTGGCCCACTTTAGTAGGATATACATTTGAGGAGAATAATTATGCTACAACATAACTGAAGCTATGTTGTCTGAGTGCATACTTTCTGAACTCTGAGGAGATTTCAAAGAAAACTACAATTCCCATGTCCATGGGAATTACAGCAGATGAAAGAAGACAAAAATGTTTACTTTTTGATGTATAGTTTACATATGTACCAATAAAGCTGAGGGAGTTTGAACAGGGGTTTTACACAATATTTGAATCTTTTAGAGCATGAAAAGAATGCATTTCATCACTGATGCATTAATTTGATGGTTTAAGCTTAGTATAGGACATCTCTGTTATTGTGTTGTCTTAATATAGTTTCAGTACTGCATAAGACCATTTTTATTATTAATTCAGTTTTCCAACCAGGGACAGGAGTTGTAAATTAGCGCTAGCTATAAACTCTGAATGCGTCACATCAGTTACATCTTGCTGGACAGCAATGTCCCTTTCAAATTAGGATTGAAAGGAAATGAAATTATTTTGTTGAAAATTAATTTGAAAAATTTCCATACTGTCAGTTGAGGTTGTGTAAAAGCCTATAAAAGTATCAAAATGCTAGTGTAGTCAGGGAAAATCTAACTTTCACTTGATGGTTTAAACTCAATATTACCTTCTAACTGTGTAGTTTATATGAGCTGAAGTGCCCAAAGAGGGACAGGCTTGCTAATCTTGCGGCCCCAAATCCTGCTATTGTCTATGGGGAACTATCCCCGTTTGTCTTGCTAATTTTTGTCAACTTCACACGACATATTTCAGCCACAATTCACACTATTTCCATTTGAACCATTATGCTACATTACAATGCATCTAATTTTTCTAAGCTGTGGCATATATTAGCCAACAAAAATCATGCCAGGACTGAAAACAAAACAGTGATAAGGGTGCTTGAATCATTGTGCACATGCCCCATTAACAATAGAACAATGTACAACTTTCTGGTTTTACTGACTGTTTGTCGTAGCTTCATCTTCAGCTCAGAGGTGGTCAGCATTGTTGGATGATAAACAGTCACTCTGGACCAAAGGACACCTGACAGACAGGTGGTGGAGATCCAGGCAGGCAGCTCACCTGTCACCAGCTGATGGATCCTAATGTTAGATTGCAGCATTGTCCTCTCACACGAAACAGCTGCTCAGCTAATGTTTCGTGTTGATTTGTGAATTGATATTCTTCTTACTCAATGCATCGTTGTTGGCTTTTGTGTTTATTAGTTTGAGTGTGGATTAAAAAATATTCCCTGCAAAGATAAATTTGTTTCTCAATAATTCTCCCTACATGAGAGCCTGGTTAAAGCAGATGTGAGTCATTAGACAAGCTCTGGTCCAATTCTGTATGTTTTAAGGCCCTTGTTGTAGGGAGACACATTTTCCAGCCTTTTGTGAGTCGCCGCCGGAGACCAGGTAAACATGTTGTCTAGTGGGAGCAGAACCTGTCGCCATCAGCGGAAAGTCCAAGACTGAAGTGGATGTCATAGAGCGGAAAATAAATTCTCATTAGATGAATTTCTTTGTAAATAGAATCGGCAGCTTTTCAGAGGCCGTTTGTTATTACTATCTGTGGTCATGATGAGCAGAGCACGGATAATTATCGCGGCTAATTTAATTTTACTGCTATCTTCACCTTAGCAACGTTCAAGTGTGGCACAGGAGGCATGCATGTATGCACACACACACACACACACACACACACACACACACACACACACACACACACACACACACACACACACACGCGACTCCATGCTTTTAATTTCCTGGGAAAAGGTGCACAGCAAGCTTGGTTTAATATTCCTGGAATTGTTTTTGTATTTTATTGTTTTATTATTTGCAATGCCTGTAAATATAACATAAAAATGGTGCTGTGTAGGCTAACTGAATGCTTGGATGCAACCAACAAATCCACTGCTCAGACTCCTCAGGGAGATCCCTAAAACTCATCGTAATTTCAATGGATTTGTGAGATGAGTGAAACAGGAATAGATAAAATGAGCCTTTGAGTGTTCAGACAGAGTTTCTGTTTCATCTAAAATAAGGAGCCATATCAAAATAGCTGTGTTAAACCTCTCTACTCTGAGAGAGTAGTCAGGAGGCATGTTCAGCTGTTGACATCTTTCTCCCAGCCAGGACTCTCCCTCGATGTTTTGTTTCTGTTTGTCTCTCTCTCTCTTTCCTCTTCCTGTCATCCTGTCCTTTTCCTCCTGTCGTTCTACTCCCTGGATGATTTGCTTCAGCTTTGAGCTCCTGCTTCCTCCTCCTTGAGGCCGGTCAGTTGGTGACGTCCCCTGGCTTTGTGTGGCGATGCTTATCTAGCTGCCATTTACTTGTGTTTGCTCGGGGGGAGGAGGGGGTGTATGCTTGGATCTCATGGTGAGGTACATGTTTTTGTGCTTCTGTAGGCAGTTGGGGGGGGGGGGGGGGGGGGGGGGTTAAAGGGGACATGCTGTTTTCTAGAAATGCCTTCAGCCCCCCCCCCCCCATAATTATTTCAGCTTTCCACATGGAACATAAAATGTCTGAAAATATATTTTTGAGCTTTTTCCAAGCTTGTGGAATTTTGGATAAACTGTGGCCGCCTAGCTTGTTTTCCACTTTCACAGAGGACGTCTTACTCACTTCTCCCTCTCCAGAGTGTGATGTCAGCTCAGAATGAAGCCTGCTCCTCCTGGATACCGCCGACCATGTCTGCAGCGCTCACACGTCTCTCCTGGTTCCACTACTCAGATCTGTGTGCTGGATTTCTGTTTTCTTGGAAAATAAATCTAAACGTGGCAGTTCACCCATGCTGTGTTGTAAAGGAGGTTAGCCGCCAGCTCCAGGTTAAATGTTTGAGTGTGATCAATGCTGACTTATTTCTAATGATCAGGTTGGCTTTAAATGTCAGAAAATATTGAAAAGTATTGTTGACATTTTCACAGATTCCAGAGCTAATGTCTCAAAGGAACAGTTGAGCATTTTCTGTAGGAAATGAGAGCAGGACCCATTGGAGTTGGATCATAGAACTCCTTTAAAGATACAGACTAGAAGCAAAGAGGAAGCAGCTCTGTTTGCTCCATTTGGAAGAAAAACAAAGTTGTAAACATATCTTGCTGTGATACAGATGTTTCCTGGAGAGTTCATTAATGTTTTCGGCTTGCTGTAAGTTAACTGGCTTCTTCTGGACATCACTTTACCTTTATCCATCAAATACCAGAGGCAAAATGTACCCAAATCAGACAATTTAAGCAGTTTGAAAAGCTTAGCAAAAATAAAACCAGCCATTTGGGATTAGTGGGACGTTAACAAAGAAATTAAAAAAATTGTAAAAAGAATGCTTTTGTTTACCTAAAAGGTTGGCTATTTCCAACTGTAGCCAGGTCTCTGAGAATAACAAGCAAAGTAAAAGCAAAAAGACAATATTCTCATCTGAGCAGGATTTCATGAGGTCAAAAACAGTGTTCGACCAGCCGGAAGAGACCTAAAGCACAGAATGCAGGCGTCAGCCACCAGGAAGGGATGGAGTGATGTCACTGGCACCTCAGTAAATACTAACTGATGAACAAGACAAACTGAACCAGATGGCCTGCTTCCCAGTGGCCCAAGCCTGCATTAAAGAAGACCCTCAGGCTGGCAGAGCCACACCTGTGTGTGTGTGTGTGTGTGTGTGTGTGTGTGTGTGTGTGTGTGTGTGTGTGTGTGTGTGTGTGTGTGTGTGTGTGTACCGTTCCTCCTGGATTTGCACATCATCAGCTATTTAAACATTTTAGAAAGTTTTAGACTATGATATATTTTTTTTTGTTACTTGCCTGAAAATTGCTGCATGGTGGAGCAGCTGGTAGCACCACGGCCTTGCAGCAAGAAGTTAAACACTCAGTTGCAGCCTTTCTGTGCTGAGTTTGCATTTTCTCTCAATGCGTAAGTCGGTGTCCTCCACCACTGAGCATGTCTTCCTCAGCTGTTTAAGGGCCAAAGACACAGCATCTGCTTAAATTTAATTCAAGAAAAATTCATTTAATTCACATGATGGTCTTTTGAAGAAAAATGAACACATTGTGAGATTATGAGACAATTTGCTTCTAAAGCAGGGATTCCCAAACTTTTTAAGACAAGGGCTATAATCAGGGTAATCGTCCTGAAAAATGTTGGAAAATATTGATATTCCTTAACAGCCCACTGAAGAAACAAAATTCATCCTTTATGAGTTCTAGTGATGGCCACACAAAATCACTATGGACATGCCCGTTTTAAAGCATCCAAACTACTTCTGGACAAAGACTAAAGCAGTCCTGCATCTGCTGCCAGTAGGAACCAACATTTCTTTGGTACCCATATAGCAAGAGCTAGATGTTATCATTAAACAAGCAAAAAGAAAATAATTTTCAGAGTTTGTCGGGAAAACATTTAACATTGTTGGCATTCATCATCTATTCTAAAATCGATGCTAAAATGTTTTCATCGTGTATGATTTTATTTCTGAACACATCCATCCATCCATTTTCTGAACCCGCTTTGTCCATACAGGGTTGGGGGGGGGGGGGTTTAGCCAGCCAGGTTAGTCTGCCAAATGGCTGAAAGTAAAAAGCTGACAGTTTCTGTAATGTTAAAGACGTGGAACACAGAAAAAAATATTTGTTATTGTTATTTCTGATTATAATCGGCCACTCTGAGTTTTTCATGCAGGCTGATCATGACAATAGTCTCCTACACCTATCTCCTGCATTAGCTTCTGATAGAAAATAGATGGTGAAACTCTAGGATTTGAAAATCCTGACAGATCTACGCCACACTGTTACTTAACATTCATGGACTCGCCCATCTTGACCTGTGACAGGGAAGGCTGTTGTTGGTTTAGTGTCCAGAAAACAACAGAGGACGCCATGACTAGTAGAAGCTAAATGTTAGCATTGGCAACTGCACCACACAGCAGAACTCCTCCCGGCTTGTGTTGTCTGCGGAGATAAAACATAAACATCGCAAAGAAAATGGAATCGGTGAAAGAGTTGCTGTACGCCAATCAGAGGTGAGATGTTCAAATATCAGGAAATATGACTCCAGATCCTGCCGTCTTAAGCTCTCCTCTGATGTGGTATTTTTCTGGTTCCTGAAACTGGTGCACCAGAGCTTTTTTTCCCCAGAGTACAACTTACAAGGCATTCATTCCTACTAGAGACCATTGCAAATGTATTGATTAAATGAGTTTTCCACACCTTTAATTATATTTCTTCCCTAGTTGTCTTTGATATAATTCGATGCATCTTCTCAAATACTTTTTTATGTGAATTTTATAGTTAAGTAACTATATTGTCAAACCATCTTATCTACAGAGGCTGTGGTGAGGAATTTATTATATTTTGGCTGTTGGATGACCTCGACTTAGCTCTGTATGTGTTTGGGGCTTTGGCAAGTAGCTGTTGAACCATCAGCAGAGTACAAAGTCTGCACAACACATGCAGGATAATAAATTATACTATCCTTCTGTTCAAGAGAACAAAACTAACAAATTAATCATTATTTATTTCTACTCTTCACACCCTGAGCCTTG
Source organism: Nothobranchius furzeri (assembly GCF_043380555.1). Classification (NCBI taxonomy): domain Eukaryota; kingdom Metazoa; phylum Chordata; class Actinopteri; order Cyprinodontiformes; family Nothobranchiidae; genus Nothobranchius; species Nothobranchius furzeri. The sequence continues at coordinate 53,263,441 of NC_091743.1, read as the reverse complement.
TAACTTTGTTTTTTTAACCATTAGGATGATTATAATGCCCAATTCTCTATGATTACACAGAATGATAAAAGTCACGTTTGCACTATTATCTCCAGAATTCTGCCTCTTGTGGGGATTTCTGTGATCTAATTCATCTTTGTTGATGTCATTTGTCATGATATGTTTATGTGGAAATGCCAAATCCTTGCCTGTGTGCTTCTTGAAAGCAGCTGCTGCAGATGACAACAGGAGAGGAAGAATGAATTTCACTGCCCTCTCCATCAGCTTTCTCCTCCTCTTCCTCTTCCCACAGCCTTCAGTTCCTTCATCTGCTGGAGTGGGACTAAGAGCATTAAATCAAGCACATGACTAGACATGAGTTGGTTCTGTCCCAGTCGTGCAGAGGACCGAGTGTTTATGCTGCGGCTGAAATCTAACCACATGCTTCTCTTTCTCGTCAGGTGTCTGCCACCTGCACCCCGGTGCCTGACCTGGTGAGTTTGTGTGTTTGTTGTTTGAGAAGTGTTACATCACAAGTGTCACTGCAGCACTGCGCTGCTGTCTTCTGTTTGTTCCTCAGCACAGTTCCACCAAATCCACATTGCCGAAGAAGAGAGGCTCTATGCCAAGGTATTACCAAACCTGAGCTGAACATCTTCTAACAAGCATATGCCACTTTATGAAAGATATTTGTATATGTGTATATATTTACATAAACATATATGGTACAGTTAGAGTGAAACCAGGTGTAGAGTTGAGTATTATAGACTATTTTGGCTGAATGGATTTTTTTCGTGCAGAAGTAAAAGTCTGGAGCAAGTGATGGAGTGCCACTACGACTTTGACCTAATCTACATCACAGAGAGGATCATCTCCGTGTTCTTCCCGCCAGAGCTGGAGGAGCCATGTTACCGCAGGAACCTGCAGGAAGTGGCCTCCATGCTCAAATCCAAACACCAAGACAAGTTTCTGGTGAGTCTGTGAAACCGACCTCTAACAGTACACCTGGCTAGTGGGTGATATGTATTTTAGGTAGTTCTTCATTTATGGCCTGTTTATTTTCATAATGGGTGTGTCGTCTTTTTCAGCTTCTAAATTTATCCGAAAAAAGACACGACATCAAGAGACTTAACCCAAAGGTACATGACACCTTTCAGGGCACTTTTAAACAATACGCTGCTGAATAAACCACGACTAAGAATCCACCTCTGTGGTCCAGGTGCAGGAGTATTGCTGGCCCGATCTTCACTCCCCTCCTCTGGACAGGATCTGTGCCATCTGTAAAGCCATGGAGACTTGGCTGACCTCTGACCCCAACAATGTTGTGGTCCTTCAGTGTAAAGTTAGTAGAACATTAATATACATGCTTGGTTTTATGTAAAAAAATAAAAATAAAATCTTAATGTTTTTCCTGACAGGGAAACAAAGGAAAGATGGGGGTGATTGTGGCAGCGTACATGCACTACAGCAAGATCTCATCTGGGTAATGTGCATCTTTACATGGAAATAAGGTCGTAAATATTCCAGTGTGTGTAGGAATTTACTGCATAATGTATTAACATGCTGCTCACTGTACTTCACAACAGTCTTTTATGCTTATCTTTTGATTGAGGAGGGAAGTGACAAATAACATTTTTGTTTATTTATATATTTTTTAAGTCATATTTAAAGCATCTAATTGAATTTTTAAGTTTTTTATGTAGCTGCATTTTCAGTCATGTTGGTATGTTGGTATACATGTTGGTATGGTACACATTTATGGGCCTATAATAATTAAAATATATTGAGCTTTAACAAAAAAAAAAAAAAACAATGTCCGCACAGAATGTGACACCAGGAAGGGGCAACAGTGTGGATTTAAGATTCATATCCCGTTGTGCTTTTGCTCTACTCAGAGGAGGCCATCCTCACGCTGTCAAAAAAGTAACTTTTAATTGAGTACAATTTTATCAAAGTATTTGTTTGTACTTTAACTTACTTTCCACTCCTGTCTTTTGGTAAATCGTCGCACGTGTGTAGAAAGTATTATGAAACTTGTGCTTGTGTCCACAGAGCAGACCAGGCTCTCACCACACTGGCCATGAGGAAGTTCTGCGAGGACAAAGTCTCTTCTTTTCTCCAGCCATCTCAAAACAGGTCAGACACACTCTTGCTCCTATCATTTTTCTTTTCATCATCACATCACTGATGTCATTTCCTCCTCCGCAGGTACATCTACTACTTCAGCGGTTTGTTGTCCGGTTCCATCAAAATGAACAACAGTCCTCTGTTCCTTCATCAGATACTTATTCCCTCTCTGCCAAACTTCCAAACAGGGGGAGGTGAGTATAATGATACGGGTGAGGGTGGAACAGTGAACAGAATGTGTTTTAAACATCTTTTCTTTGTGTTCCTTTTGCAGGATTTTATCCTTTCTTGAAAATCTACCAGTCTTTAAAACTGGTTTACACCTCAGGCATCTAGTAAGCAGCTCTTAACTTTTCAGCGTGTGTGGCTGTGTGTGCATCTGTGTGTGGTCTGAGCTCATCTCCTGTGGCGGTGGCTGCTTTTCCTTCTCTCGTCCCTTTGACAGATGTCGTCCCAACAGACCACTGTCTGAGTTTAAGTGAAGATTTCTTTGTGCTTACATTAAAGTGGAAGTTGTTTATCAGTGGTTTACCCTGAAGAGACAAGATTCACCTTGTTTAATGTATGTGTGAAGCAAGTGAGGCAGTTTCCTTTATTTCCTGTCTCCATGCAGTGATCCTCAGAGCTCCAGGGCAAGAAAGCTGAGTGTGACTATGGAGCCGGCTCTGCAGTTAAAGGGGGACATCATGGTGAGATATGAATTATCAGTCATTTAATGTTACTGGTGCAAAACTTTGACTTGAATCTAGTCTGTTCCCACGCATCTAAATGCACGTAAGTAAATTATGACTTAAAGCAGACCATACTGGCCCACACTGAGTAAACGGCCCACCGGGACATGCCCGGTATTCCAGATGGCTAGTCCACCCCAGGTTGGGGCATAACAATTGAGCGTGAAGTAGTAGTGTTAAAGCTAGTTTATACTCTAACTAGAGGTGGGGAGAATGATCGATTCTAAGATGCATCGCGATTCAGCCGTGATTCCGCATCGATGCAGCAAAGTGACATAATGAGATTTTCTCCCTATGTCTATGCGAGGACAATAAAGTTTTGAGGTTTTCCAATTACTTCTGGGGGCAGAGTTGCAATGACATGCGCACTGCGTTGCCCTAGCGCCAACTTAAAACAGAAAAGGCGGACAGGGATACAGGGCCAACATTACCAGTAATCAAATATGTACCCGTTACATTTAAATCGGATGTCTGGGCTAATTTCGGTTATTAGTTATTAGTATTTGTTTACTATTTTTAAGTTCAGTAATATTCTATCTTAAAGCTATACCGAAAACATTATTTCTTATATTATTTAAGTAATTATAGGCAGCACCCTTTGAACATTTTTGCTCACTATAGTGAATAGATGAATGTTCTGTTTTTCAGGGATTTTGAAATCAAAAAGAAATTGAAAACTATTCTACTGCTTTTATTAGGTAATTAAAATTTTTGTGTGAAGAATTGTGATGCATTTCAGACTCAAATCGAATCTTTAGGCAGATAATCGGAATCGGATCGAATCGTGAGGCAGGTAGAGATGCACACCACTAACTCTAACCCTAACCCTAGCAACCCTTAGAGCCAGAACATACCTGAACCAAAATTATTTGGAAAAAATCTGTGAAAGGACAGACAAATCTCTGTGCAAAATAGGTTTTACTGTTAATTGTGTGACATTCCAACTGAAATCCACCCCGATGCTCTTTGTAGGTGAAGTGCTATCACCGGAGCAGCAGAGCAGCAGAGCGGGAGGTGGTGTTTAGAGCCCAGTTCCATACCTGCACTGTCCATGGTGCTCAGCTGTGGTTTGGCAAGACAGAGCTGGACATAGCCTGCACGGGTATGAATAACACACAGTCATCAGGATAGACACAAAAGTTACATCAGGAGTTTAAGAGTTTTACCAGTATACTGAGAATATCTCAATGCTTTATGGACTACAATGTGAATAAATGAACAAATAAGCTGCTCTTTGTTGCTTCATTGTATGTATGAATCAAGACCCACTTTTTCCTCAGACCTCTGTGGTGTGAGTGTGTATTTTGAGACAAATAGTACATGACAGAGTCAGGTTAGATGACACAGAAACGTTTGCACATGGCCCAGTAGGCAGCAGTCTGACTGCAGTTGCTCTAAGTGCTGCGTGCTGACGTATGCATACAGTATGATTTATAAATAATCTTACTTGCACTGAACATCACAAAAGACAGCATCTTTCAAATAATTTGAAATGTTCTTTTTGTTTTACTAAAGCTGTTTCTATTTGGACCATTTGCTTTTAGGAAATCACAACGTTTTTCTTCTAGTTTACACCTTATAGTGGACGTTTGTCTCACTCTGCATGATTGTGCTTTGGATATTGTAGTCCCTGCTTTTACACTTGTCTCTCTGTAGAAGACAGATTCCCTCCAGATGCCACAGTGGAGTTGATCTTTGAGAACGGAGCAGAGAAAATTAAAGGTATGCGTCATCATCTGTCTGTCACTGTACTCTTTTGTGTATTTTATCGTTGAATCTGATTTTGTTATTTATCACATTTTCATGCTTCTTAAGGTCGAGAATTCTGCAAAAATGACGCTTCCATCAAAGTAGACTACGACACCTCAGACCCTGTGGTCCGATGGGATTCCTATGAAAACTTCAATCTCCACCACCAAGACAGCATGGAAAGTATGTTTTAAACTAAGATCCTCTTACGTTAAGAACTGATGGAGTTACAGACAGGTTTATCAGTTCTTTAAAAAGCAGCTCTGCACAATGTCAAAAAACATTGCCAAATTTGCACTAATTTTGATCTCAAAGATTTTGTGTGTAATTTGTGAATTACTCTCAGCTACTATCACATGGAAATGTAAGTTGATGTCTGTAAAATCGACTGCCATGTTGTTCTGGTTCATGAGCTTTTTTGTTAACAGGTGATGACTTGACTCCAGTAGGTATTAGCAACATTGTAAACAATGATGCTATGTGATCGATTAGTTTAGATGGAGCATCAAAGGGGTTCAAATGAAGGCAACTGGACTTATTTGATATTTTGAAGACATTTTGCTTCTCCTCTGAGAATTCTAACTGGAATATGGGAGAGTCAAGCTTACAAGCTGTAGCTGTCTGTTGTTATTTAACGAGCAGGAACTACTCTGGGTACCCCCCCTCTCCATCCCCTGTTGAGTCGCTGGCCTCTGTTGACGGGGGGTTGTTGCGTTGATTAGATGCAGGAAGGTGTGGCCTGGACTGAAACTGCTTTGGAATGAGCTTCAAAGCGGCATTATTGGTGCTGGAAAGGTGAAATCTAAGCCCTCCACCCCTATTTAAAGTGGGGTTTTCACGTTTGACATAGCTTCTTTTACCCCTCTCTTAAATCATCTATCTTCTCTGTCCAGAATGTGTACTTTGTCATCTTCAAAGGTGTGTCCCTTGTCCTTCAGGTGCAGGTGTACTGCAGAGCCTTGACCTGAAGAGGTGGCTCTCCTGTGTTGTGCCATGCGCTTGTGTAATTGTTGTTTAGTTTCCCCGATGTAAAGATCTGGACAGTCCTCACCTCATTGGACTGCAAAAACGACGCCACTAAGCTTCTGGTTGGGTGTTTTATCTTTTGGATGGACCAGGTTCTGTCTGAGGGTGTTGTTGGGTTTAAAGTTTACTGGGATGTTGTGTTTGGAGAAGATTCTTCTAAGTTTCTCTGAGACTCCTGCCACGTATGGGATGACGGTAGCCTGTGCGCCTGATGGCCTTTTCTTTGCTATTTGCAGCTGTGGATGCTTTTCCAGACTTTTTTGTAGATTTCACAAAAGCCCAGTTAGGCCGCTCGATTCCCTCAGAGACACGCTGACTGCAGGAAGCAGCAGAACAGCAGAAATAATTAATAAGATGTGCAGACGGTTGAAAGTTGTTGTTGTGTTTTCTTTTTATGAACTCAAAGTCAGTGCTGTGGCAGCCCCCAACCACCACAGTGACAAACTGCCTTTTTGATTTGTGTAGGCTACCAAAGAGGCAATGCCTATTCTGGGTGGCATTAAAGAGTCAAATTTATTCACACTCTGGGCCTTTAACAAATAAACACTGGCAGATAAAACATTGTGACTTACCTGTTATTTATCAGCGGTGGGGTGATAATAGAAAATAAATCTTAAAAATCAGATCAAATATGCAATCAAACTTTCTTTACTTTTCCATCAGATATCGCTCATACACGAGGCCCTATCGATGGCAGCTTGTATGCACAAGTGAGGAAGCGTCGTGGACCAGGTTCCCCAGCCTCACCCAATGGATGTCTCAATACAAGCCCAACTGTGAAACCTCAGTCCGCCTCCAAGTCCCGGTCTCTTACCTTCAACTCCAAGTCCAGTGATTCTACAGTCCCCTTGGGTCATCTGACGGAAGCCTCTCCAACCAGAAACTGTCATGAAAGAGAAAACAATGACTGTCCACAGAGGAGAGGGGATGTTGAAGACAAAGCAAAGGAAAAGATGAGAGGGAAAGAAAGTGATAGAGAAACAGCTATTTTGGATGATGGAGACCCTTCAAGTCCTGGAGTTTTAAGGCGAGAGCACTCTTGTTGCAATCCAGTGGCCACAAAATGTAGTGATATTGGATGGGAATGGGACAGAGAGCTCTGTCTTCCCAGTAGTCACTGTCTTGGACATTGCAACAGTATTAAAAAGCATCCAAAAAGTCAAACACTGCCAGCTTTGCCATTAAAGTCTTTTTCACCTACTCATCATTCAGCTCACATGGAAATCTGCCACCGCCATAGCACCCAACCTTTACCTGAGTTACCATGGGAACGTCCGCTTAATCCTCCATCCTTGCCCTGTCTCCAAAGGCCATACTATCCCTATCCAACTCCTGAACACAGCGTCAGACACAGCCACACACTACCGGCCTCAAACAGACACTGCACTGGAGAAGAATGTCCCCTCCTTCACTATTCGAGCCATGGACCACGGTCTAACCCCTCCCAGCAGCTAAAACGCAGTAGTCCTTACAGAGAAATATTTCTCAGCCCTCCAACATCATCCTCTTATTGCTCCTGTCAGGACTGCTCCAGCAGGCGGGAGCAACAATCAGCCTCATTCAGAATATTTCACCAACCACACCCAGACCAATCAGGAAACCCACACTGGTCCCAAGGTTTTGGGCTACAACAAACGAGAGAAGAGCCTCCAATATGGGAAACTGAAAAACCATGGGGCGTGAAAAGAGAGGCTGAATTCTGGCAGTGTAAACCATCTATGTCGGTATTTCACCTCTGCCACTCTACTCTGGATCAGGATCCAAACCCAGAGCTACCTAGATTGGCCATTGCACCTCATCAGAACTACCCCACCCCTCAATCACTGATAGATGTAAGAGATGGGGCAAGCAGTGGATACCACTCTCCTCCTCAGCCGCGAAACTCCTGCCTCTGCTCTTCATATCAGTCATCCCCATCCGAAGGCCGTGAAAGCCGAGGTTATGCCTCAGGATATCACTCTGGATCAGCCTCACCTATGCTTGCAAGCAGTCCATCTCCTGCCAGAGGAGGGTTGCCTGACGTGCCTTTGGGACCAGGGAACCCGGCACATACTGATCAGCACAAAGGTGAGCTTTATCAATAACTTTTCTTTAGAGCTTGTTTGCTGTTTTCTTATTTTTACTCCTTTCTATCTCCCCTGTTCAAGTGGATAACACGAAGACATATGCTGTAGATGAGATATCTCAACGATCAGAGGGTAAATCTGACTCTCGTGGTCAGCCAAGCACCCCTGGAGTGGACTCTGATCATGACTACACTCTCATTGGTAGCAACAGCCCAACTCACACAGAGGACCGGTGGGTGAAGTTGTCTTATATATGTATGCTAATGTTGGCAGTACAAGTAAATGTATCCAGATTTTTTAAATATATTCGAATTTTCCTCTGACTTTGATTTTTCATCAGCCTAACTGCTGACAGCGCCATTCAAAGCCGAGGATTTGCTACACATCTGGAGTTCAACACAAGCAGCAGCAAGTCTATCACACCAGTGCCATCAGAGGCACAAACACAATCTCCAACATCTGCAGACTCCACACAACTGTCAAACGAGTCCTCTCTATGTGCTAATGATAAGTTCGAAGCAGCTGAGATCACATCAAGTACAGGTGGACATTACCAACCAAAACCTTCAAGCTATGCTACCGTCATCATCACTCCAGTTCAAGTGCAACTTAACGGGTCAGCCCTTCCAATCGATGTCCCATCTGATTGTTCCAGAGCTAAAGACATGACACCTTCTGCCAATCTAACGTCTTGCTCCTCAGTCACTCTGCCAAGTTCTCCAGCTGGCTCTCCAGATCTTCAGTCATCTGCTGCTGACACAGCAGGACATAGATTGACCCCAGACAGAGATACCGCCACCAAACCTCCATCCCCTGTACCTGATGGATACCACACCCCCACCTTTCCTTTAGCATCCTCCTACTACTCATTACTAAACGTTCCTCATGTACCATACACTGGATACACGGCCGTAACGATCCCCACCATCCAGCCGCCGCTTCCAGAGAAGAAACGATTTTCCTCTAATGCAGCATCTCTGAATGGACACAACGCTTTGCTCCAGGCCTCCTCAGGTCCTTCCCCGATGCACCATGTAACTTTCTCTATCAGTGCAGCCGAAGAACGGAGGGGCTCTGCACTGCACAACTGTGCAGAGGAGGCAGATATCAGGGTGAATGCTAAGTTTGTCCAAGACAGCTCCAAGTACTGGTACAGGCCAGGAATTACCAGAGACCAAGGTGAGATACGTAAGAAGGTTAATCAGTATTTATTATTCCATATTTATCATTGCATATCCACCCTAATTTGTCATCTCTGCCTTAGCCATAGCTGTGTTGAAGGACAAGGAGCCAGGAACTTTTCTTATTAGAGACAGTAACTCATTCCAAGGAGCTTATGGCTTGGCTCTCAAAGTGGCCACCCCTCCGCCTAACGCCAACACCACTGGAAACACAGGTACACATTAAGTACTTTGTCCCGAGTTACTTTCTGATTAGTTTGTTTAAATTACTACACATTTCAGAGGACACCAATCCCTCTCCAGAGAATCAAACTTCAAACCTGAAGATAAAAAGAAAAATACAATGAAACGTCTTGGTACATACCTTTTAATGCACCACGTATATCCCAAATGGGTGTCAGTACACTTATTCTGGTCCCCAGCAATACATCATCCAGATATGAAGTGAATCTAACATCTGGTGAAGAACAGACAGATGGACACTCTGAGAGACATCCTCGATTTATTACTGAGATGTGTGACAGCATGACTGTCTGCCTCATTTTTCATCCCCCTCTCCTGTTTCCCAGGGGATCCTCAGGAACAGCTGGTGAGACACTTCCTCATTGAGACAGGGCCACGGGGAGTGAAGATCAAGGGCTGTCAGAATGAGTCCTACTTCGGTCAGTGTTTTGGCTGACAAAACCAAGATATTTTGTCATGAAAACCTTGAGAATTTTTCTTTTTATTTACAACATGTAAATCTCTCTTATGTTTGTTTGGTATAGTTTTAATCTGTCAAAGTTATAACCTTTGTTTTTTTCATCCAGGGAGTTTATCTGCCTTGGTGTACCAGCATTCAATCACTCCCATTTCTCTGCCATGTGCCCTTCAAATTCCAGAAAATGGTAATTTTAGCATTCCTGGTGGCACATTTTAAAAGTAGCATATTGTATATGTTAAAATGTTGTCAATTTCACAGTTTTGTTAAATAACAAATCCATCATGTTTCAGATCTGGTTGGGGAGCTTCAGGACATGCAGAGTGCAACAAATACCAGTACAGCAGCTGAACTCCTTAAACAAGGAGCAGGTGTTATTCATTTTTTTATATGGCCAAACGTGTTCTTATAACGTTTGATACCATGATTTAATTCAAATGCCTGACTCTTGGATCTCCCCAATAATCCAGCCTGCAGTGTGCTCTACCTGAACTCTGTAGAAACAGAGTTGTTAACGGGACCGGAGGCTGTTTCCAAGGCAACTAAATGTACATTGGCCCTGAGTCCACGTCCAGTGCCAACGGTGGTCCACTTCAAAGTGTCCTCCCAAGGGATCACGCTAACTGACAGTAAAAGAAGGTACTTCCTCTGAAGCATGTTCATCAGTGACCAATAATTTTGCTGTTAGGTGGATGATGTGTACTTATACACTGTTTGCTACTGCAGCCACAAACTGCAAACTGTTAAAAATTTGCTCTAAGTGACAATGTGTCTGGTCTCTGCAGCTGCTTGCAGAAGTGCTTCTTCTTAGTTGATCTGGCTGCTGAAAGCTTTCAGCAGCTGTAGTACAAAAGCAAAGAAGTTTAGGATAAATTCTTATTATTGTATTTGTACATTTGTACAGAACAAAAACAGCAGCCAGTATGATATTTAGCCCTTATTAGAGAAGTCCAACAAAGAACTGAGCTTAACCGCATCTCCAATCTTCAACTGACGTCTCTTAAAGGAACAGTAACAGTAGGCTACAACAGCAAACACAATCACCTCTTATGGATCCGTTTTCTGAACAATTCTGTTGGTTTATTTTTTCTGAGCACTGGGTGGTAGAAAATCTTTAGCATTTAGCAGAAAATCACATTGAGGTTTTTTTTTTTCAAATAATTTCATATTGTCACAATAAAAATATGTATAATGTGTAAATAATAGAGGTCACTACAAAACCCACCATTAAATAGATACCAGTCTGAAGTCCAAGTTGTCCTGGTTAAAAAATGTCCTCCAGTAGACACTCCCACATCTGCCAGTTTGGAAGGTCTGGCTCAAATTGTTTTCACAAACACTGCTTATGCATTATGAGCAGCAAATCATTGTGATGTTTTTTATTTTTTGTTTCCAACACAGACTGTTTTTTAGGCGTCACTACCCAATCAACAGTGTTACTTTCAGCAGTCTTGACCCCCAAGATCAGAGGTGAGTCAATAAGCCAGAATTTCCAGTGAATCTAACATTAATGTGCGTTTTCTTCTGCTGTCCAAATCTTTGCTTTGCATTCACATTTTTATGAAATATATGTTCTCTTTGTGAGCTGCTTGTCTGCCTTTTTTGCTCAGAGGTGTGGTGCAGATCGCTCACGAGTGCCTAGTTTATTTAAATGGCCTCCGCATCTTTGTAATTTATGCCTTCCTACATTTTGTCCCTGTCTCTGCGTGTCCATGCTTCAGGTGGACTAATTCTGATAGCACATCAAGCAAGTAAGTGCTTGTGTTACCGTGAGTTTGTCAGTTTGTGTGACGTGCCCTTTGCATGGCAGCTGATAATCTGGAGTCTGTTAGTTACAAAGGAGATAATACAAAACTCTAATTTAATATTTTCAATATTTTCTTTCTCATTACTAACTTCAGTGGTCTGACATTTTCAGATGGCATTAGTAGAAGGCTGCAATAAACAAATAAATACCATAAGGAGGGTGTTTTAGGTTTGGATAATGTAGAACCTGAACATGTTATGTGTGGTTTTCCACATAATAGATGAGTGCAGTGATAAAAATTGGCATTGTACGATAAAAGTTGAGACAAAATATGGAATTTTGACCAACGCATGCTACAAACATTTCATTAAAACTGCAGAATGTGCACAAAAAGGTTGGCATATGGAACAGGAACACCAAAGCGACATCTAGTGTGTGAAGGTTGTAGTTATGTGACATTTTTTATTTGGGTCCAGTTGAGGAGCCAGTTGAGGTGTCTCGGGCATCCAGTTAGGATGCCTCCTGGACGCCTCCCTGGTGAGGTTTTCCAGGGACATCCAAATGAGAAGACCTAAAGGAAGACCCAGGACATGCTGGAGGGACTTTAGTCCAATCACTTACACCCTTGCACCCCTCAAATGCGTGTTCCCGGCCAGGGGTGCGAGTGCATAGGGTGTGCCGATTTTCAAGTGCAGAAGTTGACCACGCCCCCATTGCACCCTTAATCTGCACTTCACCCAAGTCTGCAGCGATGCGGACCTCGGGAAAGGGTATTACCCACAAGTCATTGCTCCAGGAGAAAAGGCTCAAGTTCCTTTTCTAAAAATATGTATTTTCTAATGAAATTAGTTAATTTTAGGGCGATTAGTTGGTGCTCTAAAATTTTTAGACAAAGCAGCAATAAATGTAAATTTATTTCATATAACTGTTTGACTGTTTGTTTAAAAGTTGTTGATAAAGGTTTTTGAAAAAAGTATCACAGCAACCAGAATCCCGGCATGCGTTGGTGTTGATCAAGCCCCCACAATGCCAAAAGGATCTGCAGAAATTGGTCTCAACCCGGAAGTACCAAAAATTGCAGTTCCACCCTCATCCGCTGGGGGGCTGGTGTCAGAAGCGAGCAAATCCTCATTGACTCCCATGTTAAAATTACCAATTTCACAGCAGAAATAAACATGTTTACAGCCTGGTACCAAAACATGTTTTTTGTTTAAATGATCTAGTTTACACTCATGACAACTCTGAGGGGGGTGAATTTTTTCTCACTCTTCTGTTTAAGTGTATTAAAAGCCTAAAATTCTGAATAATTAATGAGCATCCGACCCACGTGACCACAGAGCTAGCTCCGTGGAAAGGCCTCAGTAGAGGCCTCTGAGACCTCTGTGTTCCACCCGGTTTTACCCAGCGGTCAGCCCCGCGTATCTTTGACTCAGAAGCTCTGGTGTTGTGCACAGTTAACTCCGGTTGTAGCTAGGTTGATACCTCCGTTAGCTTAGCTCCCACCTCCACATTAGCTTTGGGTTAGCTTCAGGTTAGCTTGTAGCTAGTTCGACCGGGTGTCATCAGTTGATCCCAGCCTTACAGCCCCACCCTCAGCTCCACCTCTCTTCCCTTTTATGGAATTGTCTGGGCTTGACGGAACCTGTGACATGGTCAAAATGGCGGTGGTGGCCACCACCCAATTTTAGTACAAAAACTTATTATTGGAGTCTATGGAAACCCATTGTCCATATATGTATGTCGATGGTTGTGATCGATGATGCAATGCACCCTGTCTCAATTCTGCATTTATTTGCACACTTGTGTACTACGCACTCGAAGCCTACTGCACACTTTTTCGAAGTGCACTTTGCTGAAGTCCACAGAGCACAGAGTGAGTACTGAGATTGGGCCTTTGTCTGTCGGCTGGCCAGGGTGTGCCTTAGGATTCCCCCAGAGGAGCTGGCCCCAAGTAGCTGGGGAGAGGGACGTTTGGGCCTCCCTGCTTAGGCTGCTGCCCCAACAACCCGACCTCGGATAAATGGCCGAAAATGGATGGATGGAGTGTACCTTCATTCTGCACACCTCTAAACACCCTGTGGATATGTCATTTTTTTAATACAGCTTTATAACAAATTGTTCCATATTCAACCTTTAACTTATGGAAAAAATTACAAATAATGTCTTTTTTATTCATATTTTGCTTAACAGTCTTTTGACTTCTTGTGTCTCCTCTCTTTTGCAGGATGTTTGGTTTTGTGGCGCGGCGGACCGGAACGACTTCAGAGAACGTGTGCCACCTGTTTGCTGAGATGGACCCTGAGCAGCCAGCTGTGGCAATTGTCAACTTTATCAATAAAGTAATGCTGGGACCACAGCTACGAAGATGAAGAACAAATTGAAACTATGCATTATAACGCATCAGGAGGCTGTAGCAGGATTTTTACATAATTTTTATGAAATTTTAATATTCAGTTAAAGCCTTTTTGTTTGTTTTAATGTGAGTGGCAGCTTTACATGTAACTTTATGGCTGTTTGTTTATTAAAGGTCAAGGGGACAATGGATTGTTTAGAAGTCAGTGTGAAAAGTAAAGAGTTACAGATTAATAGTGTGAAATGCCAAAGTGTGACTTAACATTGCCAAATGAGATTGTAACCTGAGTTTAATTTGGTTTCTGTGTTGTTGTTGATTTTGTATTATTATTATTATGTATGTTTCTGAATCCTGCACAAAATGTAAAACTAACTTCACAAAATGCATGTGGGAAAATCTGTTCACCACTTCATAAAGGTTTCAGTATTTACAGTAAAAGAGATAAAAGGGGAAATGAGTTACAAATGCAGCTGAGTTTTTACAATAGTTTGAGACAAAAAACGTAAGTGAAAAAAAAGACGCAAGTGATTGAGTTTAAAGTGTTATGATATTGACAAAAATGATTTTTGGCTCCCGATAAATAGGGGTTGCATGTATTGGCAGCAGTATTTTTAAAGATGTGGTTCACTTGTTTAATCAATACATTTGCAGTGGTATCTGAAGCGGTGTGGAGAGCACTGATGCTCTTGTTTCAGGAAGTAGAAGTGAGCCACATCAGAGCTGAGCTTCAGACGGCAGATTTTGGAGTCTTATTTCCTGATATTTGACATCTTGCCTCAGATTGAAGAACACGAATGTGGCTCTACTACTGACTCTGTTTCCTTTGAAACATTGATGTTTTATCTCCACAAATAACACAAGACTGGAAGAGTTCTGCCATGTTGTGTAGTAGCTAATGCTAACAGTTAGCTTCTAATAGCCGAGACATTAGCTGTGTCTCAATTCAGGGTCTGCACCCTTCGAAGGACCCAGTCTACTCGGCCGATGTGGGCTGGGTCCTCTGCTGTTCTTCTGCTTTCTTCTGTATTCTGCTGTTTCCTGGACACTAAACCAACAACAGCCCTTTCCTGTTGCGAGTCAAAATGGATGAGTCCATAAACGTTAAGTGACAGTTTGACATAGATATGTCAGGGTTTTCAAATCCTAGCGTTTCACTGTTTCTCTCAGAAGCTCATGCAGGAGATAGGTGTAGGAGACTATTTTCATGTCACTATGGGTGAGCAATTAATTAAAAAGTGTTAATTTTTTTCAGTTAATCACACCTTTATTAATTATACATAACTTTAAATATACACGGGTTTTAACAGTTGGTTTATTAATTTCTTTGTTAAAGCAAAATGGAAACAGTTTACAGCACAGACAGCTTCATATTTTCTACATGGATGGTATTTTTTTCTTCATATTCAAGAAAAACTAACACTCTTTCTGAAACATTCTAACCAAATTCACATCCAATTAAAATAAAATTATTTACATTAGAATTCATAGAAACTGGAAAAGCAAAGGTGAAACTCTGCATTGTTTATTACGAATAAACCTCATTTTTGTGAAGAAAATGTAACATTTTGATGTCACAAAACAAATACCCTGACTGTAAACGAGTGCAATTCAAGTATTACAAAACGCTTTAATAGAAAAAAAATCACTTAGAACCAAAGTTGTGTTGTGTAAAGGATTTTCAGATATATTAGATTTTTTTTGTATCCTTATATTTATGTTATATGTCATTTTCTATACACTGAGGCAGTATTTAGATTATTTCAGCACAATCACAATTTTTCATAAAGGTTTTCATGTAAAAGAAGTAATATATTTGAAGTCTTTGAAGAGTTGAAAAAAAATAAAACAATTGTAATTGACTTGTAAGAAAAATAATTAAACAGATATATGCAAACCAAAATAATATGTATGCTTCGTCATTTAAAGGCTTATGAAATGTTTGAGTATGCTTCTTGCAACTTTTAAATGTAGCATGCCTGCTTACACAAACGCTCAAATGAAATGAAGAGGAACAAAAAGACGAGGTCCCACCGAGATTTGAACTCGGATCGCTGGATTCAAAGTCCAGAGTGCTAACCATTACACCATGGGACCAATCGCGTCATCTCTTCTTTCATTTTCACAAATAACCTAACCATCCAAAGACGCGCACCCTTAAAATTAAATTTGTCGTTGGTGTTTTTAGCTGGTAGTCATTTACCAATATACAACCACTATAAACACAGGACATATGGCCAAGTAGCACTTGCACATCGGGGTGCAATGCTTGCTTGCTATCTACAGCTAACCTAGCAGACTCAATACTAAGGAAGCTAGCTAGTGTTTAACTGCGGCTTTAAGATATTTTACAACTACACGCGTTGGCGAACAGATGGAGGTTATTTTTTCACATTGTTCTGAACGACAAAAGTGCAATAAGCACAACAAACCAGAAGCTTTCTATAGGATAAGTCTCGCTAATCGCTAACAAGCTACAAACAACACAGACGGATCGCGCTTAAATCTGACAAAATAAAAGCGTCATTTTCAAAATAAAAGCACGTGAGATCCATTAAATTTGGGCCTGATTGTTCACTTGCAAAACCTTTGGCTTGTTTTAAGTGATGAGGTATGAAACCTCTTGGACTATTACATTTTTTACCGATGGCACAGAAATGTTTTGTATCCGTTTTCTATTTGATTCGCTTGGATAAATGCATCAGCCAAATAAATAAACCGTAAATAATTTCAAGTGATTGAGAGAAGGAATTAATGAATTTTGATTTTCCTTTTAACAGTTTAGTCATTGTACTTTTATTGGTTGTGAATTTGTTAAATACAAATTCATTTGAATGGCTTGAAGCCGAAGCTTCTTTGTTTATACTATCCCAAACATCCTTGTGATTTATAAACATTAAACAATATAAAAATTAAACATGAAAAACAAAATATAAACCAGAAACAAACGAGAAATATATCAAAATGGTAAAATAAAAATGAAGGATAACAGGTAGGAAATGTTTATTTGAACAATACTGCTTAGATCGTTTGTGGTACAAATGTTATAGAGAAATAGATATTGCACCCAGTTAGGAATAAAACTGACTTGCGTAAATGTCCCTATACTGACTAAATGCATATTCAGTGAGTCAAAAACACTATTATAGCCACTGTCATAAACTCTTCGCCTGATGGTGAACCAAAAATAATTGTGACTGTTGATTTTTATTCTTAATACTGGATTAAAATATGAGCCACTCTGCAAAACTGGCAGTACAGCAATTATTTTATATTCATTTTTTAAATCATGATGGGATTGTGCTCTACCTCATTCCCCCAGTAGAGGGAACTAAAGTTATTTTCATTGGCAGAGTTTTAGCAACACATTTTGTGAAAAATTATCTACTTTTTAAACAAAAACAGAACCATAGTGTCATCTAAGGGTTGTGTGTATAAACAATAAAAAACACTTCCTAATAATGTTTAATTTGGGGACTTGATTGCGTAACAGCTCAATTCACCACATTAAACAACTTTTAGGTTTATTCTTCACCAAGTTGAACAGGATGGGTTCAGAAACAGCTTCTACACCATTTTGCCGTCCTTTGAGGAGTTAAAGCAAAAAACCTTTTGGTCTTCCAAGTATACACCTAAAGAATCCCACTAATGTTAAAGAATGAGAGGAACTTAAACAATCTGGTTGTTTGTCACAATGCTCCAAAAGAATTGTGTTGCTTTTGAAGACAAGAAAAAAATCGTTTGAAGCAAACCTCACAACCTTAAAGTGCAAAGACTGTGGGGCATATTGGAACAATGATAATGGAATGATTTGAGGTTTGTTTAGGAATGATAAGCGCTTTGATGCAGAGAGTAATGGCAGGATAGGAGCCATCAGATGATTGAAAGAACACTGTCCTGAACCTTCTGGAAATTTCCCTCTGTAATGTTTTCCAACATTACGTCTGCCTGAGTCGTGGCTCACATGATGATTTTGATCCTGCAGGAGCATCTCTGGTGGTAAATGTCCTGATGGGTTGGTCGTTTACTGCCTTTACAAAACTATTTTGTTTACATCACCTGCTTTAACCTCGCGAGGCAGGGAGGTGCAGCCGGCACATGCTGTTACTCTCATTTCAGCACGTGAAAAGAATTCTGAGATTGTTTCGAGTCATACTGGACCTGCACGTTTACATCACCCAGTACTATTGATCTAAAGGGACTTAGAAATGCTGAGTCTTTCTACTTCCACCATATTGATCAGCTTGTTTCCCCCTCGACCTTGTCATTTCCTGAAACCATCATCTCCCTGCACCTCATCCCGTTGCTTTAGGGCTTTTGTCCAGACATGTAGCTGTTTTTATGTGAGCAGAGTGTTTGCAGAGATTTCGGAAAGTGTTGCGCCGATATTCACTGACTACAGAATCAGGCTTCACCCAGTTCTCTGTTTTTAACAATAACGTTCTCTAAAGCACATTGTGTTCCCTGTCTTAGCAAGACAAGTTTTGCGAAATCAAGGTGTCAACAATCACATCATTAAACACTCAGTTCAATTTGCAGAATGCTTGGGGGAACTGACTTTATGTGAGTCTTGCCCAGTTGCCCGAGGCACCAAAATGATGACAGACCAAAGTGGAACAGGGGGGCAGTCCCTGAGGCAGGATTTCCTGACTTTCATAGGCCTGACATGAATTCACATTGTAATACAATGGAAGATAACCAAAGCGGACCAATGGATTTGCCATCTAAAGCCAAAGAGGCCTTCAGGAATGTGAGTAATTGCACCTAAAGGCCTTACTCTTGTAACACTGAGTGCTCTAAAAGCATGCAGATCTTGTGATGATTCTCAGAGCCTGTGTGAAAACAGTTTTTTTTTTCATTTCATCAAAGTACGTGACAGGTATGGTCGAAACACACCTCATTACTTTTCATTTAAATTGAAGTGCAACATATGTTCGATTCAGGGCGTGATGGGTTGAAAGGTGACTCTTTTGGCCTCATTGATTAGCATTTGTCCTTTGATTCTTCGGAGAACCCACTGTCGCTATTGTGATGTGATTTTGTGAAATTTTGGCAGTACGTTTCTAATCACGATGGAGGGGAGACGATACAATATATCATGATATATTGCTATACATTCAGCCAGATGATATTAGCGATTTTTTTAAAGACTGAATTTATTGTAGGAAAATTCAATAAACAGTCTAAACTGATACGTAACATGGTTAACATGAGGTATTTGAACCGTAATAAAGGGATTTACATTTCAGTGGTGGAATCAAAACCCACTGCACACAGCTGCCAACTAGTGGTCGGAGTTTGTTTTGTACCAAAACAAAAGAAAATACACAAATGTTTGCATGTAAATTTTTCCAAATATTCGATACATGGCTTTTGAATCTCGCTATAATATTGCAGGAAAAAATATCATGATACATTGCCAAATCAATATTTTTTTACATCCCTAATTGCAATGCTTGCTTAGTATGAGGATTGCTGTAACAACACGGACGCCTGTCAGTGACTCAAGGCAATCTACTGGGTTCCTTATGTAGACAACTTTTCACTGATTGGCTAAATGAACTGAATTGTATTGGAATGTTTACTATGTGAGGTGGCTTAAGACGACACTTGTTGTGATTTGGCGCTATATAAATAAACTGAATTGAATTGAATCTTTTTTTTTTGTTGTTGTTTGAGAGTAAAGTATATACCTGTAACACAACCAGCAGCCATCCAGCATGTTTTATTACCTTCCCATTTGGCTTAATAACCCATCAACAGTATTTTGTACAAGACGTGTGTATTTACTTCTTGACTCTTTGCTGCAAGCATCACTTTCATGTCTGTCTCGAAGGTTTCATTTCTTCATCTCTGGCTATAAAAGTAAATATTCCAAAATAAAATGGATTATACTTAATGTTTTCAGTTGATGATTATGCACCCTGTACTACTGTTCTCCATTACAGAGTAGCACAAAGATAATCCTGGCTGCACTTTAGATCATATTCCGGTATAAACCCTGTTAGTGCACCAGATATTTACGACTCTGCACCACAAATAATCACTCCCATAGCTTTAGTGGGTCAAGTGTTTCTGATTTATGATTTCCACTCTCCCTGTTTCCAGACAGCAGGCCAGCTTACTGTGAAGAGCCGGAGCATCTGAGGACACACACCAGCTCAGCCAGGATACATGGCTGACATGCATGCTCTGGAGCCAAATAAATCCCCGCAAGCAGAATGGCTTGATCCAGTACTGGTGCCAGACTTGGAAATGAGCCAAGCCACAGGACAAGAATCAACTCTTCATGAACATGAACCTAACACCCACACACTTTATTACTGCACATGATTCAACATAAAAAATATGATGACACATGCCAAAGGTGCTGGCAAGCAAAGTCTTTGCTAGTTCTGAGGTGCAGATAGAATGCAAAGCTGGCGTAAACAAGGCTGTAGCTGACAGTGAACTTTGCACATGTGTCCTTGGGGTTTATGGTGCGAGCCTAATTGTTGAGTGGTCTGTACTCTTTGGCCAAACAGTGGGTACAAAATGTATAACTGTCTAATGTGGAATGGACTAGAATAGTGAGGGAATGTTTGTTGTAAAAATTCTTGCCATTTTGGAGGCTAAGCAGAGCTAGAAGGGGACACAGAGGGCAGAACAAAGTGCGGATTATGCTTTAGTTAACTAAGATGGTGCACATTTGCTTTGTTGATGATTGTAGATGTATTCTGTTGAGTACTGAGCTTTTAAAGCATAACTGAGGTTTTGGTTCTGAACGTTTCATCATAGATCTCACAAACTAAACAGTGATCAGAAATTTTTAAATGGGCAGTGATAAATAACAAAACGTCCTCATCTTGAGTTGTTTCTGGTCTTGTAAACCACCCTAGCTTTTCATGTTTTGTTTGACTCATAGAGTACTAAACCCTTTCTTACTTCTGCAATGGTCTTACTTTTTGGCAATTACTGCATGGTTGTTTAGGACTGGCTCCCTCCTCTCTGCTGTGCTCTCCTTTTAATCTGGGACCGTTGGCGTGCTAGAATGACTTTTTCAAACATGCATTTGGTCTTCACATTCTTAGCCCACTTCCTCCAGCCTTAATACCACACACAAGGATGCATGATTATATATAGTAAAATGGGGAAGCAAAGCCTAATTAGTGGTGGGGTGGATCTGGCCCTTCTGCCTCAGCCTACACTCTCATTTAAAAGCAGACATTTGCCATTCTATATATTAGATTCTGTTTGACAAAATCAAAGAATGCAAACTGATCAAAAGACGGGTGAATCAAAAAATGGTGAGTGGAAAAATAGTGGCTGGAAAAAAGTATCATAGTTAAATGTTATTAGAATTAAAAAAATCTCATACACTAATAAATCAAGTTTTTTCTCAGTACATCATTGCCTACTTTAAAGGTGCAGTTGACAAAAATATTTTTTAATTACTATTTCTGATTGTAATTGGTCACTTTGAGTTTTTCATGCAGGCTGAACATAAAAACAGCCTTCCACTCCTACCTCCTGCATCAACTCCTGATAGAAAATAAATGGTGAAATGCTAGGTTTTGAAAATCCTCACATATCTATGTCACACACATGAATTTGCATTCATGGCCTCTCCTTGGCTCACAGGAAGTCTTTTTTTATGTTTTTCTTTACAGTGAGGAGAGAAAGCAAGAGAGTGTCTTGGTGATAGCAACTTTGCAACATGGCTGAACACGTTCTGTTGGCCAGTCAGAAGCTAGGTGTGTGCATAATATTAATGATAATGAGTAATCCTGCTGTTTTCAGCCCACCTCTGCACCAGCAAACCTCTGCAGCTCAGAACAGGAAAATCATAGCCTTTTCTTTTAATGACTCATAAGGCATTGATTTACACTAGAGAATACTGCAAATATATTGAATAAATGAGTAAACCACACTTTTAAAAAACATGCTACTAAGAGTAGAAATTTTCTTCAAGTGAGACTTACCCAACAATATGAGCCCCACATAGAAATTTGACACAGAATCTAGCCCTATAGTACAAGCTGACATTTTACTATGCAATTCAGAAGGACGATTTAAATGTTTCAGATTTTGTAAAGGAACAGACCTCACTGCTACTGCAGGGCGCAGTGACTGCTCCTTGCAGCATGAAAATCACAAGTTTGAATTGCTGCTTTCAGTGTAGAGTTTGGATGTTCATCCTGTGCATAAACAGTATGCTTTATAAGTTAAAAAACGCACATGTTCTTGGAAGTGGTAATTGTAAATTAATCTGAGACGCACGTTTATGTGACTCTGATAATGGTAAGAAGAGCACATGTATTGTAGGTAAAGATACAGTTTCATCTGATACAGGTTTCTGTTAAAGCTGATGTCTTTGTGTCTACTGATTGGCTTTAAGTAGGATGTCACTCTCTGAAGTCAGACATTTCTGCAGCTGCAATGTCTCATTTCCCAAGACAACAGTCTGCTCAACACTGTTCTTTATAAAGACAACAAGTTGGGTCTTCTTGTCCCCCCTCTGCTGTAAATGATACCAAAGAAATAACCTGTGCAAGAACAAAAATCCTCCTTACACCAAAAAGAAAAAATACATCAACGAGGATATTTTAGTAAATCAGTAGTCAAATAAACATTATTATGATGCTTAAAGATATTGGTACATACTTAATTCCCTTACTAAAATAATCTATTGTTCAGCCAACAACCACACTGTTTCCTCAACTGAGTTTAGTGTTTAATTTAGGTCAATATGACTAATGCCAATTAGCAAATGATCTTCTAGTTCATTCTTGTGTGTTCTACTTACAGCCAGTTAGGACTGTTAAGGCACATTTCTTACCTGTTATGTCACTAGAACAGGTTTGGTGATACTGAAAGAGATCAACACAGCTAACTCAGAGAAAAATAGACTTTGTATTCAGTTTTATATCACTTGATAGAGTAAAATGAGAATTTACCTTAGAAAAAAAATCATCAAACACGAAAATACTTTTCTAATGAGCATAAATTTGTTGTTTTATGTTTTGCATCATTAAACTGTCTATGCACCCCCCCCCACCCCACCCCCCCCCCCGCGCGCGCACACACACACACACACACACACACACACACACACACACACACACACCACCACCACCACCACCACCACCACCTTAACCATATCAGAAATCCTGTGCGCATAACAATCAATAGTCAAAATTCACAAGTTAATAGGTTGATGGACAGATAATTTAATCTACCGAGGATGTGTCCTACCAATAGGATGTGGGATTAGAATAAAAGTCTCTTTGAAGATTATCGGTCACTTCTCATGCTGTGTACATGCAACGGCATCGCCTTTTTCCTACCTACCACCGTACCGCAGAGCAGACACACCCCTGAAATACGCACGCCACGCTGCACACATCTGAATAGCGTCAAAGAAAACGTGAAGCAAAATGCATATTTTTTTAGATTTAAACCTCTGCAGTGTAGATTGTAAAGTTTCAGCTGTGTGATGTCGACGGTAGCTGGTTCAGTTTTTTTACACTGTGAGCTGCGCTTGCAGATGCGAACAAAGACATTTCAGGCTGGTGCAGGTGGAAACCAGGGCTTCACGAAGCAGGTTCCCACCGACTGAGACACCGAATGTGATGTGAGTACACGTTAAGCCTCGCTCACAAGCCCTACATCGACAGTGGCAAAACGAGGTTGCTTTAAACCTCACGCGGTCAAAGTTGTTTACCTCTTCGTTACCTCTGACGTCACGACACACCCCTGTTTGAATGGGTGGTACTGTGAGTTACGAGCACCGGAACAGACCAAGCAGAATAGAGGCAAGCAAAAAATTCATCCAATCAGAATGCAGGACATGCGCCAAGCCTAGTTCTGATTGGCTATCGTAGGGGTTGAGGGGGAAATCCCTTTTTCCCCGTAGAGATCCAAGGAAGGGGGCGGTACATAACAAAAAGTAATGGCCATCTATTTGGGTCCCGAAGAAGGAAGCGTAGCTTATTTGTCGTCGTACTACTGTAGGTGCGTTTGAGTTTTTCGAATGTTAGCTTGAGTATTTGGTCGTTAGAGGTGCTTAGTTTGCGTTTTCCTTTTGTAGGTTCGTGCCTCGCGGCCACAGAACTGTTCATTTGTTACAACTCTCTGCCGCGTTTAGAGTTAAAGCAGCCAGCTAAGCCACGCTAATGCTAGCTACTACGACCGATGCTGTGTGTGTGTGTATGTGTGTATCAGCGTCTGAAAGGGCGTATGAGTTTGGCGTTTTTTAGCAAGTCTCCTAGCGTTTATTTCTGAGTTTAGCGTAGCGCGGCTGTGAGTCTTTGAAGCTAATTCACACTTGGTCGACTTGACGAGGACACACTTTGCACGAGCATGAGGACGACGACGATTGACTACTAAAGGAGGATTAAAAGCTACTCGGACTCCGTCTTCATGGGGAAAAGTTGAGCTGAGGTATGAAACTCGCAGCCACTGGAGGAATGCTGAAGTCGTGATTTGAAATATTGGGATTTTTGTTGCTTAAGAGCCAAAGATGAGCATATCAGACACAGATGATCTCTGATGTTTTATCAGCTTGTTTACCTATGTACTTGCTGCATGATTACTTCTGAGTGTGTGTTGCTGTTGAAAATAGTTCAGTGTTACATAAACAGAGCAACTGCAGGTCAGGTCCTAGGGTAAAGGCACACTTGCGACATACCATTTTTGCTTCTCTATTGAACAGGATTAACAACCTGGGAAAACTCAAGAAAGCCTTTGAGTCTTACATATTGTGCAAGGACATGCTAAATCTCCAGGTAAGCTATTTTTTCTTTCATACATGATTAAATTGACCTTTAGGTTGGAACTCTGTGATATCACGTTACTAATAATGTAACTTAAAGTCATTTTGATAATTGGTATAAATTGTTCTGGGGTTTTTGCAGTCTGATGACCTTTGACCATTTCTTTGGTCTATGTAAATTAAGTCACTCATGCAGTGTGAGCATGAATGTCAGACAAGTAAACAAGTGTCAGGGTGAATTGATGATGTGACATTCCCAAAACTTGCTTGGTCTACGGCTTGATTGTTGTATAATGCAACCATCAATGTGAATTGAAATATGTTAAATATATTAAATCAGTTTAAGCTAATTTTAAGTTTTTCCATGTAACACAATTATTTTTATGAATTTTAAGTAACTTAAATAACCTAACATGTGTGTACTTATTTGTTTAAATACATGAGATCATGTTTTTTTTGGAGATCCTCTATCCAAGTACAAACATTAGATTATAGTATAACGAGCAGGTTAGGGCTTTTTGTCACGTCACAAACACATCCTACATTTCTGTTAATATGTTTTATATACCATCAACTTGTCTGCAATTATATAATTTGCACAAAGAACTTTGCCACAGTTCACCACAGTAAATAAATCAGAATTATTATGAATTTTACCTTAGTAGCCTGAAATTAAAAGCACATTTGGTGATCCCAAAATCATATTTTTATTAGTTTCGTGAATGAACTTCAAACATTTTCTCGCAACAGTATTGACTCATTCATAAACCAGCTGAATAAATGATTCAGGAAAAATGTATTTCCTGCCTCAGAATGTATTTTGAATATTTAATGATGCATTTGCAAAACTTTTTATCAGAATTTCAACTTTTAAAGGCCACAGGGATTTGGGGTTCAGTTAACAGGTTTCTGTCTTTTTGAGTCCATCCTTTGAAGGTTGGTGATGTTATAGCTCAAAAGACTTACCGTATTTTCCGGAGTATAAGTTGCACCAGCCATAAAATGTATAATGAAGAAAAAAGCATTCGCCGCACTGGACTATAAGTCGTATTTTGGGGGGAAATTTTATTATTTTTCTTACAAAATCTGTGACCAAGCATTTCACATTGCAAGACAAGTACCGGTAACAATAACAGAATAAAGAGCGCAGGCGCAGCAGCACGCCACTGTCTCCAGCAGGTGATGGCGGGGCAGAGGAGCTTATTCGTGGTCCGGAGCCAGTCCGCAGCAGCGCGGTATACATAATTTGGTATATGTCGCAGGATCAGCCAGACTATGAAAAAAGTGTGACTTATAGTCCGGAAAATACGGTACACACACCTTTGTAAGAGTTGTGATTGATTGCATACACAAAATAAAGTTCCATTAGTCACCAATTCTTGTCATGTGTCTTGCCCGTGTATGTCTGATCTCTGAATTGTGTGTACTGAAACTCTAATTTCCCTCTGGGATTAATAAAGTTTTGATTGATTGATTGATTGATTGATCATCACACACTGGTGAAATTACATCTCTGCATTTGACCAGTCCCTGTGTGGAGTGGGGAGCTGCATTAGTGGCTATGCTCAGGAACTATTTGGTGGTTTAACCCCCTAATCCAACCGCTTAAAACTGAAGCCCTTTTTAGAAGACACAATGCTGGCAAATCAGTGTAATACTACCTCCACAGTGTGTCTTATGAACGCGCTGTGGTGGCATGCTGCCGCGCTTGGTAGCATTATTACCGCAATGCCAGACTTGTGAATGCATATTACTCCTTGGTGCAACAGAGGGAGATGCCATGATCACTTGGAAGTTACTGCCACGCTCCAGCCTAAACTATTAAAAATGAAAGTAAAAATGGGCCCTAAGTTTCACTTTTGTTAACAGAATAAGCTGAGATGATAAACTGGACTGATCCAGAGCTCCAAGAGCATCTCTCCGTTAGAGCAGGAGGTCAGATCACCAGAAACTGCATGGGGACAGACACATTTTAGCACCACATTACAGCCGCGGTCTGACCACTTATAAATTACCTAAGGCTCCATGATGCCGCTACAATGTTGCAGCAAATTGGTGGCATTGTTTTCTAAAAGAGGCCTTAGTGTCAAGCTAGGAGGCATAGGGTCCCATTTTTAAAGTCTTTGATATGACCCAGCTGTGGATTTGAACCCCGATTTCCCAGTCCCAGGGCAAACAGTCATACCTCTAGGCCTCTGAGAAGGACATGCCATGACATCCCATTTAAAGTGGATGTCATGTATTTTTGAAAGCAGTGTCTGCACACTCGGGATGCTGGACCCAAAGCCCCACCTACACCTACAATCAAGGTAGCTTTGTTGTTGTTTTTTACTCCGAATAACCAATTACACAAATTGGAATAAGCTTCCTCGGAGAGACTTAAAAGTTTTACTGGATCCAGGCAGTAGGGGGCGGATGTTTGTTTGGCTTTATCTTTCGTGTTGCATTCTTATGTGTAGTTTCAGTTCATACATTTAGTGGCTCACACACATTTTTGTCATAACTGTGACTGGTTGCTTCCTTCATTGTGTGACCTTGCAAAAAAGAAGGCAGCTATTGTTTTGTGAAGACCCTCCTTCATGTATGGTTTTTGCAAAAATAATGACATCTTCCAGTCTCACATATGTCTTTGATGACCTCCCTCATTTGGCGGTTCCTACTCAGAAATCGCACACACAATATTAGGTCAAGGTTATGCTGAAAATACTAATGTACAGAGTGTTCAAAGCAGAAAATGTCCCTCTAAAGTTTAAAAAAAAAATTTGTACTACGTCAGTGTCACAGTTTGTTTTTAATAAAAGTATTTCCTGAAAGAGAGAGACAGTGTTGAATAGAAAGTTATGTAACTTGACTTGTGGACTAAATGTGTTTCACACACCTGCCACATGTTAAAATGTCTGTCTGTCCATTTCTGTCCACCTCGCCTTCAGTGTTCACCAATCTCTGTATGTTATGAAAATGAGCATTCATTAAATTCAGGGTAGCCGTAAACAGGACCTTTGGGGTGTGTGTGTGAGGGAGAGAGAGACAGACAGACTCTCCCTGCCTTGTCTCTTTCCCCTCTCTAGAGTCCAGCAAGGGGCCCAGCAGAAAGGGGCAGCTTGCCGTTACTGCCTCCCTCTCCTCTTGCTGGCCAGCAGTGAGGCCTGGGTGTTGGGGGGGATAGACAAACGGCTGCAGAGAACATAGGGCTGGACACGGGACATGGGACCCACCCCCCACCCCAGTTTAGCCCATCCTGTGTGGGGCACAGGTCACCTTGTCATGGGCCTATTACCGCTGCTCTGACATGTTCTCTGTGATCGTAGGAAAAGAGCATGAGATAGACCTGTGGAGGCGGAGGGAGGGAGAACGTAAGCGAAGTAAATAGGCAGGACTGGACTAGTCTGCTTGACCAGTTGTTTAGCTGCATTACAGAGTCAGTTTGCACACTCTGTTGTTGTTGTTTGGTCTGTATTGTCTCTGTCTGTTTTTTTTTTGTTTGTTTTAGTTATTTTTCCACATTGTTGATATTAACCCTATAGACGCTAAACCTAATATGCCTCGGGTCTTCTTATTAGTAATGTCTGTATGTATTTATTTATCTATGCCTTAACCCTTGTTTAAATTAACTTTGGCCTTCCTGATTGTAGTCACATTTTGGCTAGGATGGGTGTTAAAAAGCCATGTGTTTCCGCTGTTCTCTGTTCTCGTTGCAATATTGCTCATTCTTGCTCAGGTTTGTTTCTGTCTTCTCTGACCCAGCCCAAAGTGTGCTGTAAAACAAGTTGCTTCGTGTTTTCACCGTTTTATTCTCTCAACAATTTTTGTTTTTTGTTCCGTTCCAGTTTTATTCTCAAAATGTTCTCCTTTTTTATATTTCTTCTGGAGAAACTTTTGGAGTCAAGGAACACTTGCAGAACCATTTGTGAGATTGTGTCATGTGATGTAGATGGAAGATGTTTGCTAGATGTCACGAAGGGCCTCCTTTTCTCAGGCATTACACAGCAGTCCCTATTTTTACTCCCAATACCGCTATAGGTCTGGATGTGATTCTGACTCTTGTGTTGGGATGTGGTCTACTCGCTCATTGCTGACATTCTTGAGATGTGATGCCAGAGGGTTATTTTTATTTTTTATTTTTTGGTGCTTTTCCATGTCTCTTCTGCTTGTGTGCTTGTATTTGAAATGTCGTTTATAGAGTCTCCTCTTTACTCTGTGATACCTGTTCTTGTCATCAGTATCCTTTCACCTCAGACCTAATTGTTGTGCCATGGTCTCATTGGATTCTTTAATCGCTTCACATGGAAGTTGCTGAAAAATGTGGTCATCTGTGCTGTAGCCCAAGTGTTGTGCATGTGTCTTCTGTGAGTGACACTTGTCAGTGGAAGCCTGTGGTCTTTCACTCTTTCTCTCTCGCTCCATTTTGAGAATGCAGCTGAACAGAATGAAATAAATTTCCTTATGGGACTGAAGCGATGCTGTGGTCCACATTGGGATCTACACCTGCTTGAGTAACTCACAGCAGCCCCAACTCAGCTGATGTAATAGCATGAATGTGCATAATTAAAATGTCCAAGAAAGATGCATCTCTTTTGGCATGCGGAGTTGCAGATGGTGGTGCAAGGAATATACTTAAATTAAGTAAAACTGGATTGAATTACATTTTGGTCAAAAATACTATGCAGAATCTGGTGAGGTACTATAACATAACACTACTGAGTTCAAACTGTAACAAATGGACATTTGACATTGTGCAGAAATAAAATTGATTTTAACAATATATATTTTTTAAATTAACTATTTTAAAAACATGTTATGTCAGGAGCTGTCAACTTTTAAAAAAATGTTTTGTAAAAACTCAAGAGTGCATTCTTTAAACGCCCCAAGAGATGTATTTTTAGTTACTATTAATATTTTTGTCAGCAGACAACACTGACATATAGTTTACATTCAACACATACTTGACCAGCCTCAATGGAAAACCAGATTGGGAACCAGAAGAAAATGCTATTGTGGGTCAGCTGTTCAGACTCGCAGGATTTCCAAGCAGTGCTGACCTACACTTTTATAGTCTTGCATTTTTCACTGTTACAGCTAGGGCTGTAGCGAAGCCTCGACGAAGTCGACGGCTCGATTCTAAAAATTTGTCGACGTCAGATCCGGAAGTCGACGCACCACGCCCACTTGTTGCATCCCCAGGAGTTTGTAAATAGAGGAGGAATCGGCCTGTTTTCCCTCTAGTTCGCCCTCTTCTCCGCCTTCACTAACGTCTCTGCCAAATACCGAAGACCCGGAACAATGTCCATCCACTACTAGATTATTTTCCTGTTTTGCTCGCCTTTGTCTCCCGGCAACGGACAACAACTTCCGGGGTCAGATGCGCTGCTTCGTCTCTACCGCAGATGTAGAAAATCACCGGGAGCGCTTCTCCCTTCATTAAGGAGCTTCTTTCAGACATCAGGAGAGCTGTTTTGGTGGTAGCAGTCTCTCCTCCGTGCTGGTCTGTTTGCTGCTGGGTGTTTTTGGTTTATTTAAACTTGGTAACTTGAACTTAATGTTGGTAAAGCTACTGTTAGCATCTTCGCTAACAGCTTCTTGCGTTTGGATAAGCTGTTACGTTTTGGTTTAGAGTTCATCTTTTTTGTGGTGTAGATCTCCCTTTTATTACATTTAGAGTGTTGTGGGTTTTCGGTTTAGTGTAAAATATCACCTGAGTTTGGTTTAACCCGTAAGACCACTCGCCTCACGCACATAAGTGACCAAAACAAAGCAGCATGGAGACACTCCATCTTCTACCACCTCTCAGGCAGCAGCCTGCACTCCCAAGATCTACACGTCACCAGAACATAACCAACCAACACAATAAAAGCAGTGTTATACAAAATGGAAGGCCTGTAGTGTTTATTCTCTTACAGTAAGAATTTATCAATTTTTTTGAGGAATTTATTTGAGATTTTTTGGTTTTTATTAATTGTGCAATAGAAAAATAATCATTAGATTAATTTTCTAAATAGTCATTAGAATAGTCGACTATTCGATAAAATAATCGTCAGAATAATCCTTTTAAAAATAATTGTTTACCCCCAGCCCTAGTTACAGCACCACATTCAGGCCAGGCTTACTTTCTAGAGCTTTGGAGGGTTTTTGTGTGGATGAAGATGTTCTAGAGACCATGCCATTCTTAACAGGATATCTTTAGATGCCTAAATGATAAGATTATTTTGGTAAAGCCATCTTTCCATGTGGAAATCTATGGTCAAAATCTACATTTGCCCCTTTCTTTGTACGTGTGTGTGTGTGTGTGTGTGTGTGTGTGCGCGCGCTCCAGTTGATATTGAAACTGATGTTAAGCAAAGGTGAAGGGATGTTGCTGCTGCATAGTAATAACAAGATATAAAAATAAATAAATATATATATTTAAAACCACGTCATGGGTTATACAACCATGACTGTCATTTTACCTACAAAAAAAAGAGGAAACGAGTCACATCGAAGCTGCACTTGTTCTTCTTCATCTAGTCAGTCGGGTTAAAAACAAGGGTAACTCCCTATCCTCACCAAGGACACAGCCAAAGTTGGGGTTACGTCTTTCCTCTACAGCTCTCACCACCCACTTAAAATGACATGCTACAGCCGTTTTGTGGTGCATTGAATAATTACAGCAGGCTTCATCTCTTGCTCATCGGCCACTGCCGCTGTCTTACTGAGACCTCCAGACACCACTTCATTTTTGCCTTCTTTTATAAATCCTCAGATAGTCCTTTAACGACTTTTAAAGTGGGGATATTTAGGAAAAATGGTGCTGTCTGTGCAAGAAGATTCCTTTACTCTGCACAATGAAGACTTTTATTAACTCTAAGCCAATTGGATTAAAACAAGTAGCAGATTTAGATCATATAAAGATTATCTCCATGATCTGCTTTTATGATTTTATAGTTGTGGCTTTTTATCCAGGTTAGTTTTGACATTTATTTTCCTTTTAACTTAACTTTTTTTTGTGATTAAAAGGGAGGGTTCAGTTTTTAAGTCTAGTTGGGTAAAAAAAAAACACGATTTGTTGGTCAAACCTTTAACGAACATGTTTACTTAAAGGGGTTTCTAGAATTCAAAGCCACATTTACCTTGTTGCATATAGGCTTACTTGAGGTGTATCATACCAAAAACTGTGCTGTCTCCGATCTGCTTTCCAATGCACATTAGTAATGTAATGGCCATAGAGAAAGGGTTAAGTTGTAAAAAAAAGCTGGTATAACACATCATAGGCATAGACACACACCCTTTAATTTGCATGTCCCAACCCACTTCAATGTTGTCAATATTTAATTTTTGGTCTCTGTAATGCAGAACAATGCTAGTTTGAGCTACTGTTATCATCCTTGTTAGATGAGAGCAAAACAATGAAGATGAATGTCTGAGCATATATGTAACATCCCATGATGTACTAGGAATATCCAGACTGAATGAGTGCCTGAATTATCCATAGCTTGCCAATGAGTTATTTGTATAATTTACGCACTTGCAGCCTATTTAATAATCATGTTCTGGCTGAGTGGGCGAGGTTAGCCAGTCTTTACTTTGTAAGGCTTTAATGGATCATACTTGGCCATTCATCACGACTCCTGGGCTATTTTAAGGCCCAAAAAGATTCCTGCGCTGTGTAAATGGTAAATGGTAAATGGCCTGTATTTGATATAGCGCCTTCTAGAGTCCTGGAACCCCCCAAGGCGCTTTTACAACACAATCAGTCATTCACCCATTCACACACACATTCACACACTGGTGGGGATGAGCTACAATGTAGCCACAGCTTCCCTGGGGCGCACTGACAGAGGCGAGGCTGCCAAGCACTGGCGCCACCAGTCCCTCCGACCACCACCTGCAGGCAACGTGGGTTAAGTGTCTTGCCCAAGGACACAGCGACAGACTGAGCGGGACTTAAACCTGCAACCTTCCGATTACGGGGTGAGCACTTAACTCCTGTGCCACCGTCGCCCCAAGAGGCTTAGAGAAAAATTTCCTATTGTAAAAAAAAATTGTTCAAGGACCCCTTTAAGAAATAGCGAAAGCATTTTTGACAGATGCTCATATAGGAGCTACAAAATGAGCTAATTTTTCTTCATTTAAAACACCTATTTAACAAATTGTCTAAAGACTATAATGTGATTTTCTTTTTTTATTTGATTAAGTTGGAAGGGAACTACGATATAGATAATTTGATACAAAGCTAACGGTGGTGTGTGATGCCAACCAACAAAATTGTTTTATGTGAATGGTTTAGTGTCTGTGATTTTGTTAAGAGATTTTACTTTCCAAGTTGTCCTATAACCAGCCTGGTATTTTTTTCCTTTGTTGCACATTTATCTCGTCAACGATTAATGAGGCAATAAACCTTGACCAGACTTACTAATCGTTGCTGTTCTCCTTGCTTTGATTTTTCTC
Source organism: Nothobranchius furzeri (assembly GCF_043380555.1). Classification (NCBI taxonomy): domain Eukaryota; kingdom Metazoa; phylum Chordata; class Actinopteri; order Cyprinodontiformes; family Nothobranchiidae; genus Nothobranchius; species Nothobranchius furzeri. The sequence continues at coordinate 53,230,611 of NC_091743.1, read as the reverse complement.
TTTTGGATTAACTAGACTTGAGTTGAATGCCATAGTGAGAGGGAAAAGCATACATTTGGGGCCTCATGCAGTTAACACAGTTGTAGCTTTTTATATTTAACATGTGTTATCAGTTACTTTACATAAAGTCTTTTTACACTGAAAAAATGCAGACAGTCCCTTTAACTCCCTCAGTGATTGGTTTGGTGGTTCTCTCTGTCTTCTCGAGCCAGGAAAGAATCTTGGCAGTGTGGGTTTTTTTTTTGTCTTTTCTGGAAATTGCATGTTCGCCCATGTGCCTGCGTGGGTTTTCTTGGGTATTTTGGCTACCTCAACTTCCTCAGAAACAAATTTGCCTCCTTTTTTGTCTGTAAAAGCTGTGCCAACTTATTTATGACATACCCTAAGTATTGCCCAGTAAGAACTAGAATAAGCTTCAAATGCATTTGGCTCTTAATAATATTCTTTTAATGTTGTTATACATTAAGTAATTGATTAATCAATAATCCTAATGATTAATTATTTAACATTTTCTCCAATTGTTACAGCATTCTTGTTGTAATGTTTTGTTCCAACCCTTACAAAATATTCCAGACCCTTCCCAAACACAGGTCTGGCTTGCCAATCATGTTCATCATTTGCTGTCTCCTACGTCCAAGGTTTTAGTCTCGAACTCAAATCCGTTTAAGGTTTGTTTGACAAAGAAATATGAGTGGAAAGGATATGTGTTGCCTTTGTTCTTTTATTTTTATCATGACTTTTTGTGATGGTGATTATGTGCATTCACATTTATCAGCGTAACCCTGTCAATGTCCACAAGTAGATTATCTCTCACTGCGCGAAGAGAAGAATCAAGGGTGTGGAGTTTATAACGCTTGGCTTAATTCTACTTAAAACATCAAGCATACTGATGCCTCAATCCTAGAAGGTCTGCAGCCCTAAAGGGACTTGTATTCAGGTAGTAAGTCTGGGCTTTGTCTAATACAGTTGTCTAGAAGATGTAACAATCTAATTAGCATTCACATGACTATGCTTGATTTCCACAGTGAAGAAAATTTAGCTTTTTCCCTTGAACCGTCTTAAGATGATGGGATGTCAGAGATTATACTAGTTATATTTAGCCAGCAGTAGATGGTGTATTTTTAGAATGCTTTTGAAATGACAAAACAGGATATTTGTGTTGACTGTCTTCTTTAGGCTCATCGATGCCCAGTTGTTATGTTTTCCACTTCTTCTAGAGTAGATTGGGTCACAATAATAGACATTCACCCGGAAAACGATCGGCCCTCCGTACTTGGATAAATTGAAGTACTTCTATATCTGCTCATTCTTCATCTCCTTAGCCTTTTTTCTCTATGACCCACTTTACTCGTGTATCCCTTCCTCCTCCTACACCACTCACTACAGGCTTATACATCCTTTCTATGAATGCAAAATGCCAATCACAGGGAAAACGAGTTCATTTGAAGTCTTTGTTGACCAGTGAAATCAACACTGAAGTGAAAATTACTTCAACCCATTGATGGGATGCTGTGCAAGTAAGTTATAATTGCAACTGCAGTTTAGGTTTTGAAAGATAATCATGATATAAACAGCTGTTCATTCAATATCAGGAAATTTATTTTAAATGGAACTTATTATGCAAAACTCACATTTTGCAACCTTTTGTGCTGCAATGTGAGTCTCTACTGCTTCCATAAACACTGCAAAGTGTTTGGTTCAGTTCAAGTTACAGTTGAAAAGAGTAAAGTCTTATTTCATTTTGGAAATAACCCTAATACGTGTAGGTTCTAATTTTATTTTGTTCTGTATAAAGCACATTAAGACGTTTGCATGAAAACATCTTTGTATCTGAGAACAACTTATTACATCAAAGAACTGTGTGATGTTGGCTAAATGGAAGAAAACCAGAGAATACTTGGTATAGTCTTTGGTAAAGGGTGAGCATCCTCTTCAAACTGTTATTAACCATATGGTGTTTCTCCACACTGGTACAGTTTGTTCACGTTTAAATATGATTTCATGCTTACATTTAGAGCAGGAATTACATTTACCAGGTTGCAAACTCAGGTACTGTGTGGTACACAGAGTGCAATATTTAGCTTCTCTTTAGAGTTGGTGGTAATTGCAAACTGGGAGAATAGTTAAAGAGGAGCAACTTGTGAATTGGTGCCTTTAGAGAGAAATAAGCAGCTGTAGCGTAAGCACATTTCTAAGTGGGCTATTGAGACAAAATGTGCACCAGATGTTGCCATCAAACCAAATATTGAATTCATACAAAGAAATCAGAACATGTAGGTATACATGTTCAGTCATAATAAACAAAGTAAAACACAGGAAATAAGTATTGAACACACTTTATTTAAGCCTTTTGTTGGAGATTACAGCTTTAGACGCATCTTGTATGGAGAGACCAGTCATCAGCATTGCTCAAGAGTGATTCTGACCCATTCTTCTACACAGACACTTTTTTTTTTAAATCTTGAAGGTTTTTTTGGGCCTCTTTTGTGAACTTTGATCTTCAGTTCTCTCCATTGATTTTCTATGGGATTTAGGTCATGTGATTGACTAGGCCATTCAAGCAGTTTCATTTTCTTACTTTCAAACCAATTAATTGTTTCCTTGGCCTTGTGTTGGGTATCATTGTCTTGCTAAAATGTCCACCCTCTTATCATTTTCATCTTTCTGGTAGATGGCAACAGATTTTCATCAAGAATATCCAGAATGTACATTTGTCCATTCATCCTGCCTTCAATTAAATAAAGTTTGCCAGTATTGTTAGAAAGCAGCCACACACCATGATGCTTCCACCCCCAAACTTAACTGTTGGTTTGGTGTTTTTGAGGTGATTGATAGTGCTATATTTTCTCCAAACATGGTGTGTAGAATGACAACCAAAATGTTAAATTTAGGTTTCATCTGACCATACTATAGTCTCTAAGATAAAGTCCCATTAGTTGTCACAGTAGTATGTGAATTTTGTTCTCCGCATTTGACCCATCCTGTGGGGAACCAGTGAACTTCAGGCACATCTGCACTTGGAAACCAAATCAAATCCCTTTAATGCTGAGTGTCAAGCGGGGAAGCATTGGTTGCCATTTTTAAAGTCTTTGGTATGACTCAACTGTGTATTTGAACCAAGCCCCCAGAATGTGGCTCAAAAATTGAGGCCAACCCGGAAGTACCAAAAATTGCAGTTCCACCCTCATCCGCTGGGGGCTGGTGTCAGAAGCGAGCAAATCCTCATTGACTCCCATGTTAAAAATACCAATTTCACAGCAGAAATAAACATGTTTACAGCCTGGTACCAAAACATGTTTTTGGTTTAAATTATCTAGTTTACACTCATGACAACTCTGAGGGGGGTGCATTTTTTTTCTCACTCTTCTGTTTAAGTGTATTAAAAGGAATTTGTGGAATTGTCTGGGCTTGACGGAACCTGTGACACGGTCAAAATGGCGGTGGTGGCCACCTCCCATTTGGCCTCAAAAACGTGTTATTGGAGCTTATGGAAACCCATTGTTGTCCAATATTTATATGTCGATGATTTGAACCCACAATCTCCCATTCTCTGGGTGGACACTCGCACCACTAGTCCACTGTGCTGGGGTAATCGACAGGCTTCTCCTAATGCTGTTTCACAAACTTTAATCAAGCCTCAACTTACTTTCCTTCTTCTTTTTTTTTCCAACAATGGAGTCTTGCGTAGTGAGTGTGCATGGATGCCATGGCAGTTCAGTTCATTGCTTATAGTTTTTCTTTGAAACAACAGTAGCTGCTGATTCAAAGTCTTCCTGAAGGTATGCCCGAGTGGTCCTGGTTATTCTTTGGACTTCTTTACACAACTCTATGAATCGTTAGTTGACCCAGTTTTATTTTATGCTGCAGGAGTTTGGGGTTCCAAAGAAATATTTGAATGTAATTCTGTTCAACACCAAGCATTAAGATGCTTTCTGGGTGTGCAAAAATTTGCAGCAAAGTTAGCTGTGGAGGGGGACACAGGATGGGTTCCATGTATAGTTAAACAGAGTTGTGAAATGGTGCGTTTATGGAACCGCCTTGTTAGTCTTCCGGAGGAAAGGCTAACCAAGAAAATATTTAACTGGGATAAAACAAATTTTCATCCATGGTTTAGAGATATTTCAGTTATTTTAGCAAATTTGGATATGGGCATAATTCTTCAAAATAACTTAAAATGTGATATTAATTGTGTCAGACAGGAGTTGGATGTAAAATACAGGGAACAATGGAAGAAGGATATTTGGAATAAACCAAAACTTAGAAATTATGTACAATTTAAAAGGGATTATAATTCAGAATTATATCTCAAATGTAAGTTAACAAGAAGACAAAGATCTCTCTGTGCTCAAATAAGAACGGGCACCCTCCCTTTGGCAGTGGAAGTGGGAAGATTTAAAGGAATACTTTGGAATTCTTGTCTATGCGAGTTTTGTGATTCCAATGTGGTTGAGAATAAATTCCATTTTATCTTTCATTGTTCCTTGTATTGTGATTTGAGAGAGCCCTTATTTGAAATTATCCAGTCGAAAAAAATCCAGATTTATTTTGGAAGCAGGAAGCTGAAATTATGTATTGGTTGTTTGAAAATAATACTTTTGATTTAGCTAAATTTGTGGAAAAGGCATGGTATAGACCCCAAAGTATTCTATACCCCATATGGGAAATATGCGGTCATATTTTTGTTTGTTTAGCAATGTTGTGTATTACTCTGTATCACGCAGTCATGTTATGATTTATTAAATGTTGTAGTGTCTAAGGCCCTGTCCACACGTAGCCGGGGATCTGCCAAAACGTAGATATTTTTCTATGTTTTGGCCTGTCATCCACACGAAAACTGAGTTTTTTCACACGAAAACGGATCTTTTTAAAAACTCCGGCCAAAGTGAAGATCTGCGTTTTCTCCGTTTTGGGTGTCTGCGTGTGGACAGACAAAACCAGAGTTTTATAGTCCGCAACGTCACTTTCCGCGACAAAAAATGCTGACATCACGTGTGCGACCTGTGTTTACACTAGCCGACAGCATGGATGCCCTCAGAGCTGCGCTCGCTTTATCAATCGTCCAAGCGCTTTTTGCTTGTTTGTTTTTGCAAGCGGAATTACTGCTCCTTGCAGAAGACCACAGACGAAGGACTAGGTTAAGAACGGGGGAAGTACTGCCGTCTACAGGTCTGGCATGTCCTTAACGTATTTATCCGGGTACGTGTGGACAGTTTTATTTTTATTTTTAAACGAGGTGGTGTGGATGCAAGTTTTTGGAGGGGCGGATATTCGTTTTAAAAAAAACTGACTTCGTGTGGGCTGGGCACCTTTATGGTGTATGACACTTAAATAAATTAAATCAATCAATCTTGGACAGGATTCTTACACGGAGCAGCTGATTGTGGCACCAATAATGGCCCTCACAGTCCTCACAGGAACAGTCAGCATTCTGGAAATGTGCCTTTAACCATTCCCACTAGAATGCTTTTCGACGATAAGATTACGAAGATCTTGGGAGAGTTCTTTTAATTTTATCCATCATGAAGTCTTTCTTTTGTGCCTCTTGTGTAATGAGAAGCCTTTATTGGCCATCAATTAGGACCAAAGCAGCTGATATCAATTAGTACTGATAAGGGACAGAGTTCCTCTCTGCTGACAGATTTCAGAAGATCTGGCTTTCTATGCCCCTTGTTGCATTTTGTACATTTCACGTTTTAAATATTTTATCGCTGTGGCTATTCTCTTCACTGGACATAACTCATTTTATGGACTGAATGTTTAAATGTTTGTGCAAGACTTAACTACTTGAGTTGATATTGACGTGGTGGAAATTTAGTTTCAATCGCTCATTTAGAAAATTCCTTACTGATAAAACAGTTGATGTGTCAAATATGTCCCCCACTGTATATTGCATATGGGATCATTTTGATGTCTCATGTAAATATGTGTACAAATTATCTATAATCAAGAAGTCGATTAATTACAAAGTCATAGTTGCAGCTGTTTTACATTCAGAATGCCAAGCCATATAGTACATAGTGATAATTACACTTTCCAAGAGATACTCTTTTAGATTAAAAGGGTAGTGAACAAAGTAATTGACTTTTTTTTTTTTCATTTGGTCAGACTTGGGTCTCGTGGTGACAAAACATTATCCTCACTCTATTTCATAGCCTTGTTTATTTGCCAAAAAGAGTGCAAAGTACTCCCAGCTAATGAAGCTGATGGATCACTTTGTGCTATCATATCAATGGCATCATTTGCTTCATGAACTGGACCCTAAAATAGCAAAGAATGATGACAAATGAAATGTAATGTTTCACTTTTTCCAAACTTTTCAATTCATACAATACCCTCTAGCTAGCTAATATTGCCAGTTATTTGTGCTGTAAATTTATTGTGTATTTTTTTAATTTCATTCAGAAATACACCTTTCCTTAGTGACAGATTTTACTAAACAACCTGTGAGTATGCAAAGAAAAAAAATCTTTATTTTTCCTCCAAAAAGTGAAATCGATACAAAGGTTTCAGATTCTCTGACCAACTTAAATGAATATTCAACCTCCTGGTAAACTCCAAATCTTACAGCACCCCCTGACAAAAACTTATTTAACCACCAAATGAAACAGCCAATCAGAAGCTAAACTGTGTTTGCTGTCCAGTTCAGTCCAGGCGTTTAAAATAGGGAAATTAAACTCACGAGACCTGATTTCTGTGGTCAAGACTCGGCTGTCCACCTACATTCCAACTCCTTTTTGAGGTCTTTATTACATATTTTTTCCAAACTATCCTATGGTTTCAGAGATTATTCAACTCATGTAAGTTTTTGTTGAGACAGAGTTGGAACTAGGTTCTATTCTTCCAACACATTCATTTCAGCATTTAGTCCAACCCCCAGACAGTTTCACACCGTCATGCTTGTGACCGAAACATCCCAGGTTAACAAAACCTTTACGGTCCTAAGGGGATGCAGAAAGACAGTTTTCAAAACAATTTTATGTTCAGATCTTTACTAGTTTGAGTAAATTTTACTAAAGGGAATGTGACACACATTCCATTCATCTTGTTTAACGGACTGAGATTTTATTTTCAAGACCAAGAAACCGCAAAACAAACGATAAATTCCACAGAATGTAATGCACTTGACTATTTTTATGTCTCTTATTTCCAGATGGGTATTTTGGGGGTGGGGTTGGGGTGGGGTGGGGGGGACAAAAAATCTTTTGATGTACTGTTGTGTGTTTAACGTAGGTACAACAAAATAAAATTTCTGTGGTTTTAAATTTAAAAAAATCAAGTAAACTTTTACCATCACTGGTCATGACTGATAAGTTTCCTTCTCTGTGATATTCGCAAAGTGTGATTGCACCCGTTTGGCCTAGTTTAATATCTCCCAAGATGACCGTCGTAATGTGGACCGTGAGATGAAATCTCATGTGTCGGACTTATTCTTTACATCTTTTCTGCTTTCATTTAGTGTATTTTTTTTAATTGCATTACTAGGTTCTTTTTCCAACACAGCTATGTTGGAAAATGAACCTAGTAATGCAGTTATTTTTACATGATTACCCGACAAGTTCCCATAATGTGGTAAAGCGTTTGTGGATTCTCAGGTGGATAAAAACGCAATTTTTTTAAACGGGGTATGCAGAATTCACTTCCAGTTAACCTTGTTTATGCTGTAAAAAGGAAGCCTGGATTATCACTACAGCAACCACAAACACTTGATTGAACAACATATGAGTGATAGTTCTATCAGTCTAGAGTGAGATCTTCAATCACTGCCCAGAGCTGAAAACCAGTTCCTTTGCTCCTCGTGTCCCAGACTGGAATGAGTACAGATCTGCTCTAATAACCTGATGCATTATTTAGAGCTCTCTCAATTCTTCTGCACATTTAGTGTAATGGCCTGTCAAGGCAGGATGCAATCACAGAGGACTGACTTCAGCAGTCACTCAGTAATAAACTAAGGTAAATGGGTGTTTTGTTCCCAGTGAGTGATGAGTTGTAGTGCTTGCTGGGAGTAGTTTGCATACTGTATTAGTTGAACTAATACAACTAAGCAGTATGCTTCATTGATTCTACACAAGTCAGAAATGTATAACATGACGGACTTCTATTACCGTTTGTGTGTTAAAGTTGACCACGTCTACAGACTTTAGAAAAACTCTCAAAAGCTGTGAAGATCAATCTGAAAGTGGCAAACTGGCCAGATAGGTGACTACCACAGAAGGTGTCAACCACAAATATATGAAACTTGCGCTTTTGTGATTTGACCATTTTTAAAATATCAGTGGAATTAATTGCATGTTGGTTGTTTTGCTGGATGAAGGTACTTGTTTAGCCACATGGAGTCCTGACTTTTAAAGAAATTACCTTTAAAAACTCTAAAAAGGTAGAATACCTTCTCTGGGTCAGGGATGAGGTTATGCCTCAAGTGGAGGAGTTTAAATATCTCAGGGGTCTTGTTCACGAGTGAGGGAAAGCTGGAGCGCGAGATCGATAGGCGGATTGGTGCTGCGTCTGCAGGGATGTAGGCATTGTCATTGTACCGGTCTGTCGTGGTGAAGAGGGAGCTGAGCCAGAAAGCAAAGCTCATGATTTACCGGTTGATCTACGTTCCTACCCTCACTTACGGTCACGAGCTTTGGGTAGAAACCAGAAGAATAAGATCGCAGATACAAGTGGCTGAAATTAGTTTTCTCCACAGAGTGGCTGGGCTCTTAGAGATGGGTGAGAAGCTCAGTCATCCCGGAGGGGCTCGGAGTAGATCTGCTGACCCTCCACATGGAGAGGAGCCAGTTGAGGTGGCTCTGGCATCTAGTTAGGATGCCTCCTAGATGCCTTCCTGGTGAGGGTTTCTGGACACATCCAGTTGGGAGAAGACCTATAGGAAGACCCAGGACACGCTAGAGAGACTATGTATCTCGGCTGGCCAGGGAACGCCCTAGGATTCCCCCGGAGGAGCTGGCCCAAGTGGAGGGAATTCTGGGCCTCCCTGTTTAGGCTACTGCCCCCGCGACCCTACTCCGGATAAGTGGCCAAAAATGGATGGATGGATAAAACACCACTTACTTGAAATGTAATGTAACATATTTTTAGGTTTGTCATTAAGACAAAATATGTAGTTAATGTGATTGTTGTCACTTTTATGTCACGCTGAGGGACTTTAGAGTGTACTTTGAGCTCAGAAGTAAGAGGATGTGAGAAAACCACAAAATGTGCATTTAGACAAATGGAAAGAAGAGCTTAGGGCACATCCTTCCCTATTCAATAAATAATGACTAGTTGATCACTCTACAGTGTTCACGTTGGCTTTTTACATACCTTTTTGACTTGTTATCATTTAGATGTAATCTTGAAAAAAACGTTGTTCTCCTGCTTGAGTTTGAGTTTTCATGTCTGGAACACATGATCTCAGTAGCAAGAGCCATACGTCTAAACAGTTACTCTGTGGTCTGATGTTAATCAGAACTGTCTGATTGACCCATCAGCTGGATTCCCTTAACACATATTTGCAGACATGTGTTCTACAGCCTCGGATGTATTGGAGATTCCTGTTTGGTTTAACCATTGGGCTCAAACCACTGAAATTCAAAAGAAAAGAAGTGTCAACCTGTTTAATTAAATAATATAAATGCTACTCATAATTGACCAAGACCAGAAAATTTGTTTTTAAAGCAGTAAAAGAAGTGACTAGACTTCAAAACAACTAAAAAAAAACTTTCCCAGATGCTCATCTTGAGCTTTTCTTCCTAATATTTGAAGTGAGTGATTTAGAGTCGTGTCAAATTATCCTAAATTATTCAGTTGACTCCTTTTTGTTTGTCCCCAAAAGTAGAAAAGGACGTCGTCTCCCACACCGTTTGTTCGACAAGTGACATAGAAAAACAGAAAATACAACTATGTACACATTTGCTTTTGATATTAGTGGTTTGGCAGGCACATTCATGGTTTTCTCTTCCCCCCATTCAGTGATGGAGCCTACTGTTGTGAGTACGTCCAATCCTTCCCCTGATGAGTTTGATAGGAATGTGCCACGGATCTGCGGTGTGTGCGGTGACAAAGCCACGGGCTTCCACTTCAATGCCATGACCTGTGAAGGATGCAAGGGCTTTTTCAGGTATACTAACACACTCATTAGTATGTGAGATGAGACTCTGGCATAAATTCCAATGCATACGTAGATTTGCATGCATTAGTACGTAAGTACAGGTTGTGTAAACTGTTAATGGTTTGCATGCCCAGAACAAGGCAGACATCTACCACATCAATAGCATGTGTACATGTTGGCACACTTGCACCTAAATGCACGTCTAATGTCACACATTTTTAGTTTCCAACATGATCAAAAGCAAACTGGAGCAGTTTTGTTTTTCTTTGTTTCTTTGGGTATGTTTGTGTTGAACATATCTGTCCGTTTGCATCTGTTCCTTCCACCAGTGTTGATATTCACAGGGAGAGCAGAGAAAATACGGATGTTTAATAATCCCCTTTCCTCGTCTCTCAGATGGCTCGTGTTTGAACTCTCACAAAGCATGCACGAGTGTTTGTTCACACAGAAACGTTCGTAAATTCACGTGACAAAATCACTACAGCTGATGTTGCTGAATGACGAGACTTCCATTTTACCTTTGGATTTCTTGGCACATGTCCACGTTTATGCTGTTTCACATTTTTCCTGCCATCCCAGGCTCAACGGAGGAAACTGCCTTGATTAATATTTCTGCTAAAGACACGTCTTTATGAAATTGCACTGACAAATGATTCTGAAGTGATAATTTAAACGGAAATGTTCTGACACTTAGCCTTAAATCTGTAACTCTTATAACGCTGCTAACGTTCTGTGTGCTGAAATAACTTCTTGTTTTTGTATTTTAATGTATTTCACAGTATATGCCCTTTGTTTAGGCGCAGTATGAAGCGTAAGGCCTCCTTCACATGTCCCTTTAACGGCAGTTGCACCATCACCAAGGACAACAGGCGCCACTGCCAGGCATGCAGACTCAAACGCTGTGTGGACATTGGCATGATGAAAGAGTGTAAGTAAAACATGGGACCTATCGGCCTTATGCTACAAAGCCCAGAGTTCATGCCATAAATATCTTTTAAAGAGGACACTGCTCATTTGATACAGCTTCATATTTCTTGCTTAGTAGGATGTTTTGGACACCCATAAGTGAGCCCGGCATGATGTTTATTTTTTATTGTTAGGCCATCATTTGACCTATGTGGTTTAATTTGTGCCTCTAAAAAAATATTTTTTAATTACTTTTAAAACTGAACTGGTTGAAAGACCTGGAATGCAGAATTAAAGGGATGGTTCTGGTCTGAAGCTGGTTTCTGTGGAAAGTTTTAGATTTAATTCTGTCAACGCAGATGAGTTAACAATCACAGTGGACCCAGTCACAAAGTGGATTTCTGTTGTATTCAAACGACTCTACCCTCAAAAACATTGTTTTAAACATTGACCCTGCTGTCATTTTCATACAACTTGATTATTTAGTTGGAAAAATGAAAGCTTGACCAAATGTTTTACAGATCATTTACTAATTTCAGCTGTAAAATTATTACTATAGAATTTGTAGGTTTTATGACAGTTTTATGATCGTGGCTGTGTCCAAATGTAGGGACATGTAAGGGTAAGGACGTTTAAGGATGGTCCTATCTGGTCCACGTAGGTCAGGTCCTTCGAATACATAAAGAAATACAAGCCAACCTTACAGGCTCTTGTACAAAGATTTTTAAAATATTTTATTTAAACATCTTTATTTTTCAAAGACTGAACGATTTCAAGAGAAGATTGAGTTATGATCATTTTTCTGGCAGCGATTGAGATTTAGGTCTGATTCATGATTTTTTTTCTCCCAATTTTGAATTTTTTATGTTCTTGTGATCTTTATCTAAAGAGGCGCTGTATAAGAAAAATCCTTGCTTCTTGTTCTACTCTAACAATGCAAGAACAGCTGAAGGTAAAAAAAAATGCTTTCAAATGAAATAAATAAACACAAAATAACCAAATGTGCAGCTCTGGTAGCTGAAAAGTTGGGTTAAGCCCCCAAAACAATTTTAGCAAACGACTTTAAAAACAAAAAAAATCCTTTTTGGGAGACTTTCCTCCGCCTCTCCTTGCTGCCACGTCTTGTTTAAGTCGCGTGCTGTCTGCTTAGGTTTGAGAGGGGAGGGCTTGGTGACGGCGCGTGCCTGGATCTGTGTTGTCGATTGGTTGGGTGAAAGTAATGAGTCTAGTATTAAGCTATCTGACAGGCTATAATAAACCAATGAGGATACACAAGATCTGTCCTTGGATTTCTGGGAAAACAAGGACTCATTTGGGGATTCAGTTGAGTTTCCTTGGAATTAGGACAGCCTTGTTGCTATGCCGTGACATAAATCAGCCTTTAAATGACAACTCGAAAGGATGGAGCCCATGAATTTGGACACGGCCTGTAAAGATATGTAAAATATTAGCATAAACTGCTTTGACATTTATGAGATTCAAAGTCTCTTTTACTGATAGTAATTCACCTTGGAACAGGCGTATCATTATCAGAGCTAGCCTCTTTCTCCAAACTGAGGCTGCTCAAAGAGCATTCTACAGTAGAGAAGCTGTCCATAACCTTTTTACAGGAACACCCTTCAGAAAGTACCATAATATCTGAAACTGACGGCGCTGCTTACTACCAAAAGAAAAAATAAATCACATTTTCTCCTGAGACCCTGTGAAATGATAACATCACCTTTTGTTTTTAGCTGTACGACTGGTGTTTGCTGTCTGGGGGGACCTTCAGTCCCTCCTGAAAATTTTATGTAATATTTGGACTGGGGTCAGGTGTCTGTGGGTCTTTGCCCCTTTACAGTGTTTATGTGGTCTGTTTAAACAACTGTATCCTGCCTGTTGTGTATAAAGTATAACCCATCTGGAGTTTAAACACCTAACAAACTCAGCCACAGATTTGTGTTTGTTTTCACTGTCTGCAAATAGCAGGTACATCTCTTTTTTTTTTGCCCTGTTTTCTGATAATATCTGGATGTTGTCCACAGGATTCTTTTCATTCAGAACGTCTCACCCTGCCATCTTAACCCCCCACCCCAAAGTGTCTCTGGGAGTGTTGGCAACAGCACTGCGGTTCACTGTATGTAAACAGGAGCCATTGATGTTGCTGTTACTGTTTCAGGAACAGCAGCTTGTTGTCCAGACTCGTCTCTCTCTCTCTGTTTCTGTGAGCTAATTCAGCGGCTAGAACAACAAGAAGCAAACAGAACAAAGACAATGTGTTCAGTTGTTCGGTGCAGCGGGGGTCTCCATATGGACCCATCCCCTCCCATTCTCTTCCTCCAGAGAATAACAACCTCTTTTCAACCAACACAACATAGACATGGCTGTCATCACAGTGTTTAACCCAAGTACATGGTGTACCTTAGAACAGCTTTGATGATCTGGATGGATTCCACCCATTCTGCTCATTTCTAATCTACCATCCTCTGTTTTACATCAAGTGTAATTGTTTTATTTATTGTTTTCTTATGAAACGAGTCATCGCATGAGTTTTTATTCTTCTTCCCCCCCATAAGCAGATTTCTAAAGCTCTCTGTTTCTCTCCGTCTTGCCCTTCCAGTCATTCTGACTGACGAGGAAGTGCAGAGAAAGAAGGACCTGATCCAGCGGAGGAAGGAGGAGGAGGCACAACGAGAAGCAGAAAAGGAAGCACGGCGACCCAGACTCACCGAAGAGCAGAGCCAGGTCATCGCCACGCTGGTGGAGGCACACCACAAAACATATGACGACTCCTACTCTGATTTCTGCCGTTTCAGGGTTTGTGTCTGAGCATTCTTGGAAAAATGACAGTATGAATGACGGTGTGATTGTCCCACTCAAAGGAACACTCACAGGTTTGCTTTTCCACAAGGAGCCACCCTGAAGCATACCATTACATCACTTCACCTGAGTTCTTGTAGTTTAAACCTCCCTCTAGTTTATTCAGAATTACTGAAAAGCTTATGTACACAGTTCAGAATTTGTCACGTTTTACTCAGTCAAAAGGGTGATTTATAAAATCAGGAGCCGTGCTGTAGCAGAATAAATAGAAAACGATTTGCTGTTCTCAAGGTAAACAAGCATTCCCGGTTCTCTGTTGTAGCCTCCTGTGCGTGAAGGTCCAGTGACACGAAGTGCCAGCAGAGCTGCCTCTCTCCACTCCTTCTCTGATGCCTCTTCTGACTCATTCAGTCACTCTCCAGGTGACACTCGCACACTACAAAGGCTTCTTAAAAGTTCAAATAGGAACAATGACACTTTTATTTATATCATCTCAGCAATTTCTCTACATTTCCATGTTTTTATGTCTGGTATTTCCTTTTGCTTCCCATGCCTGCAGAGTCCGTTGACACAAAAATGAACTTCTACAACAATCTGATGATGTACCAGGAGCATGGCAACAGCCCCGACTCCAGCGAGGAGGAAGGATCAAGCTTCTCGATGCTTCCCCACCTGGCTGACCTGGTCTCCTACAGCATTCAGAAGGTCATCGGTTTTGCCAAGATGATTCCTGGATTCAGGTATGTTTATCTTTTTCTGTTGTCGCTGCATTTATAGTTAAGTGTGGAACTAAAAATGTCATTAAAGCAGAAATCACGTGTAACAAAAACCCTGGCTGATGTACGGTTTTGTTTTTGACCTTATGCAGTTCTCTTTGACTTTACTTTTCATTCAGCGCATGACTCATGACTCGCATAACCCGTAGAGATAAGAGGCCAGGTACAATCTGGGCTTCTTTGGATTATTTTTGACAACTTTCAGAATATTTTGTAGCTTTGATTTCATCATTTTCATGAGATCGGTCAGGAAGAGTCTGATTGCTGCCTCGCTGAACGTACGAAACTGCATTTCACGTTTTCATAATTGTTTGCCTCAGCGTGACTTTTGACCCAAATGTCTTCGGAAGACTTTGTACACCTGCTGTATGAATTGATCTTGTGCCATGTGAATAACACGTGCCCAAGGTATAAAGATCATAGTTTATTGATGGGCACAGTTTAGATCAAATATCGCTCCTAAACAGAAGATTATTGCTCGCTTAGTGTGTCAAAGTTGACCTGTCTGATAAAATTAATACCAGGGATGTTCCAATCAAGTTCTTTTCCTTCTGATCCGATTCCAAATCCCGATCCGATACTTTAGAAATGCATGAAAAAAAACACAATAGAGTTGTCCTAAGATTTTTTTTAATCATTAATGTGTTTCTTTAGTTAACATGCCATAAAACATCACTTGTTTAGGAACTACATTAATAAGAAACATGTTAATATTAAGAATAAATGTAAAAGTAGCCTTGTTGCTCATATTTGTATTAGTTCACTCAGTGTGCAGCTGTTTTCAGCGACAGGGATGTCACATGACTGTCAGCAACAGAGTCACTCTTTTCTACAAAACACCTGTAGAGCTGCTGCGTCTGTAAAGTTAGGAAGATTACGCAGATCGTACCACGACTCAAGGAGACTGCAGAACCTGACGTTTGCCACCACAGACACTCATCCAGTATGATAAATATACTGCCATCTGGTATTTTATATGGTATTTTTGTTCTCCATACATATTTCATTTCTCTTAACACATCATTATTTCAGGTCAGCTGGCTTATCCCATTTGTTGCAGTGTCCCTCATTTTCTCTCTTGAGGCGATAAGTATGCTCTGTGCTAGCTAACAGCTACATGTTATGCTGTGTGAATTCCTGGACTACCTTAAATTGTGGGATTTTGTGGTTGTCTGTGGAACAAAAAACACTGATGTAGAGGACCTTGTTAAATTTAAAACTAAGCCATTGTTGTTCCCTTTGAAATTCTCTTTCTCAGGATGAATTTTAAAAGTAATGTTAGTTGTTTTTATGGTTAAATCCAATTTTTCCCACCTGATTTCCGATCACGTGATTGGATCGGAGCATCCCTAATTAATACTGGTTTTGTTCTCTTCACACAAGGGTGTGTGTGTGTGTGTGCGTGTGCGTGTGTGTGTGTGTGTGTGTGTGTGTGTGTGTGTGTGTGTGTGTGTGTGTGTGTGTGTGTGTGTGTGTGTGTGTGTGTGTGTGTGTGTGTGTGTTGACAGGGACAAACGCACAGTGTGTTGTGGGGTCAATCCAAAGTCAAAGTAGAAATGAGTTTGAGCCTGTGTTTTTCTAAAGGTTTCATAATGACTGACAACAGGTGATGAAAATGATGGCTTACCTTTGGAATGTTTACCCACTTTCAATCTGCTTTCTAATCCCTGAAAAATAAATCAGACCCCTCCTTGACGTCGGTGGGCTTTGGTTCACCACTCCCGCTGGTTGATCAGTTTGTCATATTCTACATTTGAGCATGAGAGTTTTAGCAGCTGATGGGGAAAACGGCGTCACTTGGACAAAGGTTTTTGTCCTACATGTCATTGTTATGCGACTCCATTACCTGGTTTGACACAAATCAACACTGGATTGAGCATAGTTCATGTTTTGCTGCCCGTAGAGAACTGACTGCCGAGGACCAGATTGCCCTTCTCAAGTCTAGCGCCATCGAGGTGATCATGCTGCGCTCAAATCAGAGTTTCAACTTGGAAGACATGACCTGGAGCTGCGGTGGGCCCGACTTTAAATACCAGATCAGTGATGTCACCAAAGGTTAGTGTAATGGCACAACTTTAATATACTACAATTATTTAGTATTAAAGAAAACGTGTCTGTCGTTAACAAGCTAATAACGCTAACACAAGTGCTTCAGCATAACCTGTCTTACATCTCTGTGGAAGCCCTACAGGCATGGCTTTCATTTATGTTCTAAACAAGACCCCTTTTTCTCTGGGAGCAAGAGAAGAATGTCACTTCTGACCTGCTCGCCGTGCAAAACAACAACCGTGTGAACCCAGAGGAGCTTTGTTGTGCTCTTAAAGCTGTCACTGAATAGTCTCTCTGTTATTGACTGTGTGACACAAACATGGCTGGAATAGATCTTTCTCTCTGTGTAATAACAAAATGCTCAGAACATCCTGAACTTGTTTTTCACAACGTTCATCAAAACAGCTGTATTGAAAAATATCTTCCAGTGAAGTTATTCACTTAAAAAAAAAGGAAAAAGTTAATAGGTTTTTTTAAGATAACAAGGTCATTGTACAAAAAAAGTTAAAAGTAAAAAATGTTCTGTTCTTCAGGGCAGAAAACAATCAATGAAAAATTGTAAGTATTTTACGAGTTTTACTGAAATATTCCATCTTTCAGTTCTTTTTAAAACACAGAAAAGGTTTATTTACCTGCAACGTTTCGTTTGCGGCTGCAAACATCATCAGGCTGACGCCGATGGTGGCGTCACTTCCTTCGTTTATCCGCTCATCAGCTCTCCCCTCTCCGATGATGCAGTCCCATGCGCGATCCAACGAGAAAACTCCATCGTCTCTGTTCATGGTCCCACATCCACGTCTCCTTATCTTGATAGCTTCTTTTATCCATCTTTTGTATTTCTGTTGTTCGGTGTTTATGATCCTTGTGTTATCCCAGTCCATTGTATGGTTTTCTCATGTGCAGTGATCTATTACGGCTGACTTTTTTATTGTGCTTTCTGCTTCTTGTTTTGCTGCTCTTGTGTGTTTTCGACTTGCCTCTTTCTCGCACTCCTTTCTATGTTCTATTGTTCGTGTGTTGAGTTGGCGTCCGGTTTCTCCTACGTATGTTTTATTGCAGAGTTTGCATGGGATTTCATAAATGACTCCACGTTTAAGTCCTGCTGGTATCTTGTCATTTGGGTGTACTAGTCTGTTTCTAACTGTTGTGTATGGTTTTGTTGGTGTGTTTATGTTGTTTTTTTCGTTGTTGCTCTTATTTTTTCTGTTATGCCTTTGATGTATGGTAGGGTTATCACTGGTTTTGGTTCTTGTCTTTCTGGGTTTCTGGTTCTTTGCTTTGGTTGTTTTTTCTTTCTGTTTTTGTTTGTTGTTTTCCTTTGTTTATTGCCCATGTCAGGTATCCGCAGGTCTTTAAAGCATGTTGTATGTGTTTGTCCTCTTGTGATAACCCTACCATACATCAATTAAACCTTTTCTGTGTTTTAAAAAGAACTGAAAGATGGAATGTGAAACTAAACACAGCCAGAACACACCAAAGATGTTTACTGAAATATTCTAAAAGAAAACATGTAACGTTGAATTTCTGTGATCATGCATTAGTCTACTCATACCACATGTTGAGTCAGCCTGATATTTTTTGCATTTAGACATATTCCATAATATTTATGCCATTTTCCATTTAAGAAGGCAGCTTCATTGTTAAATGTTGTTTTATTAAGTAAGATAAAAAAACAGCCCAACTTCAGCCAATTAACACATGCTATCAGTGATTGAATCACTTCCAATCAGCTGTAAGCGTCTTGATGAGTTCAGCTTGAACGATAACAACATGAAAGGATTACAGTACCTAAGATAACGGAGACGCTGCCGTTGATTTCCTGGACGTTGCCCCCTTGTTGTTTTCTACACCGTGTAATCTATTACACACACAGTCGGGGTTTGTTTTGTGCGTGGTCTTTGTGTGCCGTTACAGACAAGATGTGCCCCAATTACAAGTAAAATTGTAAAATAGGGTTTTAAGTTTAACACTGGGTCCGATAGCAGTGTCCTCAGCAGCTCTGCTATGCAGAAGGAAAAAGAAAACAAACCTTTGTTAATAAGTTACCTAAAGTTTTTACAATCACCACGGGAAGAAAAAAGCCAAGTCCTTTCTTTTGCACTTTGACATTTGCCGGTCTTTGTTCCTTTTCACCAAAGTGACCAAGTAAATATTTAGAAATACGTGCAGAAGATTTTTAGACTCAGTCTCTACCTCTTTTACTTTAACATCAAACAGATTAAATTAAAAGCATAAATGAGTGTTTAATCCGATGACGCTTGTTCACTTTGTCTCCTGGTGATTCAGTGATGCTCCCGTTTTTGTGTTTCAGCAGTAATTTAAATTTTGCCTTCCTGTATGAACTAAGCTGTTGTTAATGTAAGATACCAGAGATTGGTCATTGAGGCCAAGAAACCCTTTGATATGGAGCCCAATCCAGTATTTGAGATCCAATAGATTGGATTGGGACATTGCTGATGCATTCACTTGCTTTTGTCTCGTAGTTTTTTTTTAACTGCAGTAAAAGGAGATTGTCTAATCACATTAACAAACACTGATTAAATTAATGTTCAGCTGAGATGATTGAATCAGGAAAGATTACATTAGAGTTGAGGAGATGTTGGAGCTTGTTTAAGTGTTTCACGGTAAACTTTGATCTCCTTTAGCGGGTCACACTCTGGAGCTGCTGGAACCACTGGTGAAGTTCCAGGTGGGCTTGAAAAAACTGGGCCTGCATGAGGAGGAACACGTACTGCTGATGGCCATCTGTCTGCTCTCTCCAGGTACTGTGACAGTGAGGGAGAGGGTCATTGTTCTTTTGTTGACAGCCCTTCTTTCTCTTTCTTTTCAGAAAATGCAACCTGTAAGACTTCAGTAGCTGCAAAGATGATTTAAAACTGATGCACCTATAAGAAGTTTTGAGCCAATACTGATAAATTGTGTACATTGAGTTATAGGAACAGCAGTAGCTCAGGAGGTAGAGCAGTTTGTCCAGTAATCGAAAGGTTGCAGGTTCAATCTCCGCTCTGACCAGAGAATGCTGCTGTTGTCTCCTTAGGCAAGACACTTAACCCACCTTGCTGGTAGGGATGGGTACCTTTGACATTTGAATCGATTCGGTACTATTTCCGGTACTTAGGAATCGATACCGGTACTTAACGGTACCAATTTTCGATATTTTTGAGTGTTTAATATTTTAATTCTCTTTTATGATTAAATATATGTTTTTCTCAATACATAACCATATTTGATAAATATCACGATAAATAACATACAACTGTTTGTATTTTAACATCGTCCTTGTAGTTTTATAAGCTGATAATTAAACTGAAGCAAACATCTTTACTGTGAACTAAATTACTGTGTATCTTCATTCCTTTTGCCGTCTTTTTTCATTCTATTTTTCCTACTGGGAAGTTAGAATTTCCGAGGAGAAAGCGAACGCACCATTAGCTGATAACAACGGTGGCAATGGAAGCTAACATATCAAGCTAACGTTATCTTAAACAGTTTATTTAGCTGCTGGAGCAGATTTAAATGATGATGCCTCACACTTAGATCGTTGTAACTGGTTTCATCTTCACCCAATCACCCGTCGCATTTAGTAAAGTGAAGCCAAACTTTAGAGCGCGTTCATGTTCTAGTCGGAAATTCGGAGTTCCGAGGAGAAAGCGAACGCACCATTAGCGAAACGGAAGCTAACATATCAAGCTAACGTTATCTTAAACATTTTATTTACCTACCGGAACAGATTAAGATGAGGATGTCTCACTTAGATCGTTGTCTGTCGCTGGTTTCATCATCACCCAGTTACCCATCACATTTAGTGAAGTGGACCCAAGCTTTAGCGTGCGTTCTTTCTACCATGCTGCTCTGTTTACAACTGGCTCGCAGCGAGCGATGACATAACACTCTTGCGCATGCGCAGCTGTCTTGGCAAGTTCTCGTTATGAAGGACGGGTACCAAAACGAGGCACCGTTTCAAATGACGTGAATCGGTGCTCGGTCGGTACTATGGAATTCGGTCGGTACCTTAAAAAGTACCAAATTCGGTACTCATCCCTACTTGCTGGTGGTGGTCGGAGAGACTAGTGTTTGGCAGGCCTCGTCTGTGTGTGCCCCAGGGCAGCTGTGGCTACATCGTAGCTCATCACCACCAGCTTGTGAATGGGTGGATGACTGATTGTGTTGTGAAGCACCTTGGGGGGGGGGGGGGGGGGGGGGTAGAACTCTTAAGAAGGCGCTATGTGAACACAAGCCATTTACCCAATCTTTACCACCCAATGTGAATGGCGTACATTTCCTGCGCACGAGCCATGATGTAAAATTAGCAAGTCAGCTGACCAAAGGGTGCGTCTGAACGATCTAGATGCCAGTTCTCTGGCAGAATTTTTTTGCAATTTCATTGCGGTTTAAATTTTTCTTCAAATCAAGCTGCAGCATGACATTTCTGATGTACAGTTACATTTCAAAACATGACAAGAAATGACATCAAAGCATTAAAATTTATGTCCCCGGATTTCCAATGGATGAGTAATCTTCACGGTGCATCTAAGAAACATAATGTGTAGCTAGTAGCTGTGTGTTTCCATGGGCCTTTTGAATACTTGCTGTCGTCTTTCTCCTTACTTGATACCGCGTGAACTGGCAAAATCGCAGCTGATTTTGCAGTTCTCTTCTGATCTCACGGAACACATTTGCAGCTTATGCAAAATGCTCCCAGCAGGAAGGGACGCACCGCTGAGGTCGCAGGGATAATGCGTCAATTACGTTACACGTGGTGGAAAGCCATACACACAAACTCTTGCCGGCAGTTGCTGCTACCGCCATAACACTTTTAAATACCCCTGGATGTATAAAATAGTTGGCACAACAAATTATGTCTGAAATCACAGTTTTGATAAGGAGACAACAGAATGTTCAGCCTTACCAAAGGGCTGTATTCTAGAGTTTGCAACTGTTGTTCAGTTTTTGCAACAACCACAAATATCCTGACCTGTCTCTGTCCAACCTGTCTCTGCTGCAGACCGCCCAGGTGTGCAAGACCACACCAGGATTGAAGCCCTTCAAGACCGGCTGTCCGAGATCCTACAGGCCTACATCGGCCTCCACCACCCCAGTGGACAGCTGCTCTACGCCAAGATGATCCAGAAGCTGGCGGACCTGCGCAGCCTCAATGAGGAGCACTCCAAACAGTACCGCTCCCTGTCCTTCCGGCCAGAACACAGCATGCAGCTCACTCCGCTGGTGTTGGAAGTGTTCGGCAGCGAGGTCTCCTAGAAACCACGATGGAAGTTTGGCTGTGGAGACGAGATTCTGCTGGGTAAAAGCGAAAGAACAGAGCCGAGAATGTGCTGGATGGACTACAGGCAGGTGTGGAGTATGGAGCTAGCAGAACACAGAAAGTATAGTGTGCGTGCATGTGAGTGTGTATGTGAGTGAGTGTGTGCGCGCATGTTCACGTATGTAACATATAAAGTTTGTGCAAAGGCCACGTGTATCGAGAGCAAGCAGATGTTAACACAGCAAACAAGGGAATGTCATGTAGTCCAAATTAAGCTATCCATAGGACATCTGCCTATATATACAGTGTTTTTATACCTATTTAATTCAAACAGCTGCTTTAAATGCCTGGACATTATGTATGTGTGTGTGCACACACACGCATACATACACCAACACAACAAACATCCTCAGTTGTTCTTTTAGCCATTCAGTTGAGCTACCTCGGGTTGTTTTATATTTACATCATCACGAATGTGAAAAGGTAACTTTTACACAGATCAAATTAGGTGCAGCACATGTGTGTGTAAAAGCATTGCCTGCACACTATGAATAATTCTCAAATCATGTCTTCTTTGATATATTTTATTTCTTTTTAAACTGTGTCTGTTTCTGGTATCTAGTTCTCTCCAGGGTCACATATGTTTAGGACTGTGTACAATTCAAACACATGCCTTTTACGTTTCACCAAAGGTGTGGTCAGCTAATCATTAAAACCGACCTAAAATAATAACCTTGCTACGCCATGGCTGCTTCCCTTGTGCAGCCACTCTGCAAGTTATCCCACCGTATATGAAGGAAAATGTCGTTATCTTCATTTTTGCCGCAGAGTACAAAAACTTAGATGTTTTAATTGACTTTAATAGGTTGCCCTGGTTTCAGACGAGAATTAGCCGCTAAATGTATTAGCTGATTTCAGTGTGCTAATGATCGATCAAACCAGGGTGGAGATGTGGCGTGGAACTCTCTTGAACCCATCTTTGATTACATATTTTTCTTTTTTCTTTTTGTTGATTTGATTGATGTTTTTTTTATTGATTAGCATTCAAATATCTCAATGAATATCACAAAGCAAGAAACACGAAACAAGGCTAATCAAAAGGTATTGGCTGAAGCATTTGCTTATTACGCCAACCCTTTTAACAAAGATCTTTTTGCATTGATTTCCATGATTATAATTACTGACTTGTATTCCTAGCACTGTAAAACAACCTCCAAGTCAACTGCAGGGGTTGGTATACAGTGTCTTTACTACCACAGATTTTCAAAGGGCTAAAACGCCAAATATAACTGGAAAAATGAGTGGAGGCCAAAGCAAGAGGCCCATCGAATTCTTTTTTGTTTTGTTTTGTTTTTTAATACAAATGCAAACAATACTTGGACTTAGACATGGATAAAATTGCAATAGATCTTTTTGTATGGGGTTTTATTTTATATGTCATTTCACCTTTATATAAACAATTCCATGAATTGTTCCTCCTCAGTATACCGTGAGCTCGGTGGGCGGAGAGCTTGGGAAGCTGCTTCAGACCTCCACAGATATCTCACCCCTTTCGTTTCTGACTGGGAAGTGGATTTTCTAGAATGTCCGAGGGCCTG
Organism: Nothobranchius furzeri; assembly: GCF_043380555.1. Classification (NCBI taxonomy): domain Eukaryota; kingdom Metazoa; phylum Chordata; class Actinopteri; order Cyprinodontiformes; family Nothobranchiidae; genus Nothobranchius; species Nothobranchius furzeri. The sequence continues at coordinate 53,207,127 of NC_091743.1, read as the reverse complement.
TGGTGGTGGTGGTGCTGTGCACCTCCACGCCCCGGCCCTCCTGTTTGATGATGTATGCTGCGCAGCCCTCTAGTGGCTGCATTGTGTAAATATCAGGTTATATATATACTTATATATAAATATGTCTGCCGCTGTACATAGGGCTACAAAGATCCTCAAGGCTTTTTTTCTTTTCTTCTCCCCAGTAAGATATATGCAAAAACAATATACCTTTATTTGTTTCTGATCTGTTAACACTTTATTCAGAAAAACACACTCGTTTCTTGGTAGAGGTGACACACGGAAAGTGGTTGCGTGTGTGTTTTTGTCACGGTCTAATTATAATTTTAGAGGCGGGTTAATGTTAATTTCCAAAGTTCATTTTCTGAAGAGGACAAGCTGCTCTCAACTATAAGCCATATGAAGCTAGTTATAGACGTACAATATATTACTTAAAAATGAGCCTTGGGAGTTTTCATTTCTAATTTAAAACTAAAGTGGTGTTTGTGTGTGGCGTTAGGAACACGAGCTTGTGTGTTGCTAGAACTAGCCTTCTCTCTGTCATCCTGGGCTTCTGCTTCATCAGACAGCTTCTAAAAAGCAAATATGCCAAGCTGCTAAAAACAAACCGAACCTTTAAGTGCTTGGGTTTCCAGCCAGTGTTGTGTGACTAAATGCAGGATTCAGGTAAAACTAACACAAGGTGGTGTGTTCTTCGTGTTGAAGCAATTCTCCAAAGAAGTGCTTGGTCAATTTTCTTCCAATCGCAGTTGATTCGACTGAAAAATATTTGCAGAGGTTCCTTTTTTGTTTATTATATCAAATCCCTTTGTTTCTACAAAAAAAGAGCTACAAACATGTGATGAGTCATTTTCACACCACTGAGATTCAACCTATATGTTTTTCTATTTTTTTTTTTTATTTTTTTCCCCAAACCTTATTAGAAGACCGCTCTATGTCACTGTGACTTCCCTCTATCTCTGCACAGTCACTGTGACACTCTGCAGGCTGACAGTCAGGATAATCTCCATAGCACAAAAGAATTAAGCCCTTTTTATCACTATTCCCATTTCTAGTTTTATTTTAATTTTTTTTTTTTTTTGTGTGTGTGTTTTTGGGGATTTTAGATTTAATGACCACGCCCCACAAACGGCCCTGCTGTGATTGAACTTTAAAGAGTTAGAAGCTCGAGTGTATTTAGGCAGTACCACTTGTATGTATAGTATGTCAGTTTGATGAGGGAGATGATGTGCTTGGTTACTGAACACTGACTTTAGAAGTTTTTTTATTTTTTGTCCTGAATACAGACACGTGTTTTGTAGATATGGGTTTGATTTAGAGCTGCTTCCCTTTGAGGTGCAGTGATGATTCATGTATGTGTGAAACAGCGGGAGGTTTGGTGAACATGTAAGTGCCACAGGGAGCGTTCCCTCCACACAAGAACAGGGTAACGGAGGAGTTTTAATGGGCGGGGGAAAACCGAACAGGAAAGGTCTCAGATGTATTCTAGCCACTGACTGAACACAGATTTCTTCTCTACATATCTAATTAGATATCTTTTGTTTTGATCGTTTTCCTAAAGAAATCTTTTCCGCCAGGAAATGTGAATCATTAGCATCATCGGATCATCCTGTTTGGGTTTTATCGTGGTAGGCTGCTCTTTTAACAACGTAACAGTAACGATGCCTGCAATATTTCCACCTCATGGTACACTATCACCAGCAAGCTTCACAGTTTCTCATGTTCGTCGGACATTTTTGAAGTTTTTCTACACCAATTGCCATTACAGATCCTGTCTGGAGGAAAATAACTAAATAAATAAATGAAACGTGTGACTCACAGGAGACCTGGCCATCTCCCATGAGATGGATTTTTTTCTTGTTCTTCCCTTCAGGAACAGGCATTGTAATGGAATCAGTTTAATGTAGTTCTTACAAAACGGAGTGTCCACAGTGGATGTATACCATAATCTACCTAAAACACCTACCTCTTTTAGCTCATGTTTTTGCTTTAGCATTAAGAATTTGCCTCTGTTTTTACTTTTTTTAAATATTTGTATTCATGTTTGTATTTATTGTTGTCTAATGCGTCATACATCAATGATTACCTCAAAGATTTCTCGCAGATTTGGGAGAGTCTAGTTAATGAAGTTAGTCGAAGGTTGTTATTTTTTTTTTTATTTTTTTTTTTTTTTTAGCAATGCCCCCCTCCCCTCCCTAACACATAAATTATCAGGAGTGTGTTTTTGATACAGTGCCTGCAATCTGACCCTCTGGCTATGATGAAGCTGCATTTAATCAACAACTATCATACTTTTCTGCATCTTAGTGCTTCAGTCTGTCCTGGTGACCATGTCGTTTTCATCAGTGCAAAGTTAATCTTGCTGCTATGTTGCTGATATCGGCTGCATCTTCTCCATGAATGCGACTCTAAAGACGCTTTGCAACAGAAGAAGCGGGAGGTTTCTGTGCTCCACCTAACGTTGTGGCTGCACTTATTCTGAGACTTTTATTATTAATATAATCTTTTTTCATTACTGCTTCTGTTAAGTCTTTTCCTTGGCAGTTTTTTGATGAATTAGGGGGAATTAGAAGGGTTGTAATCTTCAGCATTCATGCATCGCTGCTTATGTCTGCAGGTTGTGTGATACTAGCGTCTTCCACAGGTCCTCAGCAGAGTGACCTTCTTTACCGGAGGACCTTTTTAAAATCACACACAACTTACTGGGGCTTATTCGGGTTTTAAATTAGAACCATGTGACGTGTAAAAGTGGGTAGACTAAATTTTTTTTATTTGTATTGAACAGTTTCAGGTGAATGAAATTAGTTTTTTTTTTCTTTTTTTTTCTTTTAACCGTTGACAGATTCTGAGGAGCAGCGTCGCCTTTGTCACATCTGCCCCTCGCTGTGTGCCATAATGTTTAACGTAGGGAGAGTGTTAACAGCTGGCATCACGTATTCCTCAAGGAAATCTGTCAGGAGAAGTCGGATCACATTTATTATCCCTCCCTCCATTTCTCTTTAAATAAAGCAAATACATTTTTGGACTCAATTCCTATACTGCTTTAAATTTAAAACGCAAACTACATTAAACTGAAACACCAGGAACAGTGGAGTACTTATTATAGTGTTTGTAACCTGTAGACTGATCAAGCTACTAGCCATAAACTGCCTGTGTTGGTCAGCATGTCATGGCTTCATTTATCAAGACTGTTATGTCTCCTAAATTCTATTGTAATTGCAATTTATCTTGTTTCTTTGTTTTCTCTCTTATAAATTGGTTTTAATGTAATGTTATTTTTGTCGGATGTTTTGCAAATCAAGAATAAACAGTTGTACATAGTACAAGGCTTCTGGGTCATTTTTGAAGGGAAAAAAAAGATTTTCTTGTGTTGTTGTTGTCTAAACCTGAACTGAATCATCTTTGGGTCACTTTTAAATGTTTTTATTTTGAGCAAATGAATTAATCTGGGAGTTTGAAATCATGTAAGTTTTGGGTTAAAATAAACCCTTTACACTGTGAAGGAAAACATCACATGTAAAAAGCTCTCTACAGTCCGGACTCTGCAGTCTTTGAATGATCCTCAGAGTCAACATTTAAACATAATTTCTAGTTTAATTAGCTAGTTAGCTGTGTTTGTAGGTCAACTAGTGCTACAGCCCCTGACGTTGGGAGCGCCTGACAGTTTGCCATTTTGGTGAGGCCTTTCAAGGCTGTTTTGAAAAAAAAAAAAAACTTAAACTCCCAAATGTGGTTGAAACGGTTATTAGTTCTCATGTTACAGTCCTACGAGCTGGGCCATAACATAAATGGGGGCTTGTCCGGGATCCTCGCCCAGGACAATCAGTGGTCTACATCAAAAAGCTAACTTTTGCAAAACCATCACTACCCTCTCCTTATTCAGCTCTTTCTAGCAATTCTGCCTTTCCCAGGATCCACTGACGTTCTTATTTATTTTCTCTCTTTTCTTTTTTTATCACAATTTTTTCACTTTTCTTGTTTTTACAATATTCTTTAATCTTTTTTTTTTTTGCCTCCTGATTTTTAACGAGAGGCGTTGCATAAAAGATTGTTTTGTTTTCTTTTTTCTTCCTCTTACCCAAAGAAAGACATACTCCTAGACCCCTCAAACAAAACAGCCTCACTACAATGACAAACTACCAGTAGCTCATTGTCAGCTCTATGATCATTCTGACCTCTTGAATTTGCAAAAAGCTGTTTTTTTTTATCCTCCTTTCAAAGGTGCAGCCTCTCAGTGCAATTACAGGCTGCACACAGCCAGGCCAATGAAGAGGCAGAGGGGCATATGCAGGCATGTCCCTTACAGCCCATCACTGACCGGTACAGAGACATTCATTTGCCCGAATGATGCATGTTTTTTTTTATCCCAATTTCAGCCGTAGCAACTAGCAAGTGTTTACTGTTGATATTTTTGGGCTTTGGAGCTGAAAAGTCTTCTCATTGTATTTGATTGTCCTTCAGAGGAAGAATTATTTTTCTATACAGTAACACAACCAAGTCTCTTCAGGAGCAGGTATCTCTATCCTGAAGGAAGACTTTTCTATAAAATCTGTCCTGTTTGTTTTGGAGAGCTCTACTGTAAACACGCATTTCTCTAGCAATAATTACTATTTTAGAAAGATGGCTTGTTTTTTATTAGAAGAAAAGAAAATTACTTTTATTAATCAAAGGATTTGGCCCAAATGAAAACATCTGCACAGTCTTTATGACTTGCAGCCATGTTCTGATCATTGCTCAGATGCTTAACAATCCAGTAGGTCTCAGATTTCGCCAAAGATTACTGATTGAGGAGTTTGAAAGTCGTTTCCAAAATCTACAATTAATCTTGGAACGGTTAAAACTCAGATGAACCTTGTCTGGAAAGATGACAAGAGCTAAAGTTAGGAAAATGTCAAGGATGATTCAGGACCTGAAGGAAACTCACCAGAAAAAAAAATTATATTGATTAATTTAAAACATGGAAACATCCAATAAATTAGTTTAAAGTTAAGTTTTCAGTTGACAGAAAACGAGACAATAAAGACACAATGTGAGCAAATATTTTAAACATTGGAATCCCCATGGCTGTGTCCTCTCCTCTCTACTTCTGCTCCCTCTGCACCAACTGCTAGTTTTGTGTCTCTGCTAAGATATTTTAGGACATAATTTCATTTGCATTTAGTTTTAATGGACAAAACATCACAAGATCATCAGTAAAATAAAAGAAAATGTAACCAAAATGTTTAATGGTAATATCGAAACATGATTAAATATTCTTACAGAAAATAAATTGTGTGCTATATATGCAATTTAAATCTCAGCCTGAGAAGGCAGAACGTGTTAGAACTAATTTGGAATCAAAACTTCCATGAACATGTTTATGGATATTAGGAATTTCATATTTAATCCAAGACATATTTTTATTGATATGCATTTATATTCTTTTGATCAATCAAATGCATGATTTTAAATCATTTTTGCATCATCCAGAACAATATATAGCAGATTTCATGTCAGTAGAGGCAGATATTCTGGTTTTAATCCTAATCTGGATGTTTACTCCTTTAAAATGTCCTTCCTGCTGTCCATCAGCCGCTAGAGGGCACTGTTTCTCTCCCTATGTGTCCCTGCCAGTCCCAGTTGGCCTCTTGACCTTTCTGATTTAAAGTTGCACTGAGCCAGAAACCGTTGGGGTGATTCAGGTCGAACCAAGCAGCCGAGCAGCAGTAATCATGTTGTGATTACTGAGGCTTGCGTGTACAGATTAACACCCACAGCAGACATTTTATCAAAATGCTTTCGACGCTCATGCAATATGTCCGAAGAGATTTGAGCTCACCTCAAATCATATCTCCCTGTCCGGACATGTATGGGGTGAGATTGTGAGAGTTGGGGGACCAAATAAAAGGTTATCAGAGAGATCCAGTCATTGTGCGACAGTTAATTGTCAGCTCTGGTACCGAGCTGGGGCACTTCTTTTGCCTGCTGATAAGGTTGAGCTGGTGCGGTCTGCTGAGCCGTTGCATTTGTGCACGAGGTTAGATGAAGGAAAGAGGGGCTCTGGTTGCAGCGACATCCATCAGGTCAGGTCTCTTTGACTGCGCTGTACAGGCTGTACTCGCGTGTCTCACCATGGGTCACCGGCGTTTTCAAAAAATATGAGTTCAAGAACTTCATTTGAAACATAATCTTAGCTTTAATATCATTGAAAATCTCTAATCAACTATTATTTTTTTATTATTTGCGTCCTTTAAATACCTGATCACTGCTGAAGACAACTACTGTAGTTCACTTTCATTTGCAAGCTGCATGAACGAGCTCTTCAAAACCTGTAAAAGAGCATTTTTTAAAATTCTAATTCAAAAATACTTTATTTATCCCAGAGGGAAATTGATTAAAGTGTCACAATGTGCCTGCTTACAGTGTCGTGTCCAGATCTTTTAAAATGGGGTGCCCCAGGTGAGGCACAACTTTGTGCATGGGTGGCACCAATGGTTATGCTTTTTTTTTTGTTTGTTTGTTTGTTTGTTTTACCCCCAAGCCTTTTGTGGACAATGAAAAGCCTATTTGAAGGTAAATTAGTGTGGTGACACCTGGGGGGGCCAGTCAGATTCCAAGGTGGCATGTGCTACCCCAGGCCACTCCCTGGACACGCCCCTGCCGGCTTAGACAAAATTTCTAAATTAGGACATGAACTGATTGTTTCCTGTTTCTATTTTCTCAAACATGGCTGCCGTGTTCCAACAGTAATGTCATCCAGAAGAGCCCTCCTTGTAAATGTGCAAGAAGAAAAATGACACAAGGAATAGAAAAGGGTCTGTGATCCCTCAGCAGTCTTGGTTCATGTTTATGTTTATTTATTTGGCAGACGCTTTTATCCAAAGCGACTTACATTTTTATAACCTATAGGGCATGTTGTGATCTGTGGGGGAAACCGGAGTACCCGGAGGAAACCCACGCATGCATGGGGAAAACACGCAACTCCACGCAGAAAGGCTGCAGCCGAGTTTCGAACCTGCAACCTTCGTGCTGCGAGGCAACAGTGCTAACAACTGCGGCATCATGCAGCCATGTAGGTTCATGTCATAAAGGCTTATTTTTCTCTTGGAAATCCTTTTAAAAGTGAAAAATCTTTAATTGAATAAGAAATTACATTTCATATAGTTCAGTCAGATAAAAATTTCCTCCCTCAGGCCTCCTTTAAGATCTCAGCCGTCAGCCCTCGGGCCTTAGAGCTGAAGAAATGATCTTCATCTGAGTCAAAGTGGAACGAATCTGTTGTCAGATTGTGCAACACTTTCTTACCTTGTGTTTTCTATGACTCCTGTGTAATATACACCCATGGCAAATGAATCAGCTGTTTGCTAAAACAAAAGCCACTTAATAAAATCTGAAATCAACTGATGCAGTCTCATGAAATCTCGAAGAAGCACCCTAATCCAATTAGATAAAAAGAACGTGACAGAGATGTGACCAGGAAGCGTGATAGATTGGTCCAGGACGGCTTCCTGGCGTAGTGAACACCAGGTCTTCATTAGGGTTTTTGACCCTAATCAAGGCACAAAGATGTACATTGCTGAGTTAGCATTAACACGATGTGTATTTCTTTTTTTTTTTTTTTTTTTTTTTTTTTCTAAACAATGATTTATTAAGTTTTTAGAACAACACAAATAACTACAAATCAGCACAGCCAGATAAAAATAAGAAAAGGAAAAACAAATACAGGTACATGAGTTACAAATATATATATGTCTGGGTCAAAATACGTACAGCGTTTCACATTTGAAGTCAAGCGAAAGTAACGGGGGGGGGGGGGGGGGGGGGGGAATGCAGACATTAATCATGATGTTTAAAAACAAAATGTGACCCCCCTTTATGTAATAACACAGCAAGGTCACGAGGTAAGTGATCAAGCAACGGCTGCCATGTCCTACAAAATGCATTACAATTGCCCTTTATGACGGCACTGAGGCGCTCCATTGGCAGCACCTTAAACATTTCTCTGTACCATTGTGTAACAGTGGGAGGCTGTATCCGAATCCATTGAAACAGTACACATCGCCTCGCTAAATGTAAAAGTTTACCTAACAAGAGCATCTGTACAGAAGACAGAGAGAGCCCTTCTATAGACAGACCCAGAACGAACAGCACAGGGTTCAGTGGGATCATTTGATGAAATATGGAGCGAAGCTCTATAGCAATATTTTCCCAAAATCTAAAAATTAAAGGACATTGCCATATGCAATGATAATATGTCCCCACACCCGTATTGCACTTTACACAAAGAGGAGAAATCTGAGGATGAATTTTATTTAGAAACTCTGGCGCTCGCTGGAGTCTATGTAAAATTCTGTAATGGCTTTCCTGGAGTCTGTTACAGGAAAACAATTTCTTGGCAGATCTAAAAGTTTTGGACCATGCTTCTGTACTAAGCTGAACTTTGAGGTCGGTCTCCCACCGAACCCTGGCCTTATCAGTGGTCACAGAATTCAAAGACAATAATTTCCCATAACAAAGAGAGATAAATTTCTTGTTTATGATTATTTCCTCATTAAATTTAAGAAGAAAGCTTTCAATAGGATTTAAAACTGGCTGATTGGCTGGAAATTTAAGGGAATTTACAAAATGTCTTACTTGTAAGAACCCAAAAAAGTGTTTATGTGGTAAATT